>NW_028234411.1:9209545-9217045 GCF_977035675.1 Penaeus japonicus
ACTCTCACACTCACACATACACATACATACATATGCACGCACACGCACACGCATGCACACGTACGAAAGCAGGCACGCACGCACGCACTTTCCCTCTCATTGAAAATGTGGAATGATGATGTGGTTGCGGCGTTCCACTTGAGCGGCGTCAGTGACGCACTGAGACGAGAAGACAAGGTCGAAGGATGAACTAATATCGGATAAGCAGCGCCACGTCCGGTGATGACCACAGCTTTGTCTGCGGTTGCCACGTCTCGTAAGTGACCAACACATCCGAGACACGGCAACCAATCGCCACATCACAGGATGAGAAATGCGCGCACAAAGACAATAAACAGCTAGCACTGTGGCTCTTTAATTCTCACTGTGCACTCACACGGCACGTGGACCTTCTCACGCAAGGTGCATGAGCGCCATTCAGAGGTGAGAACTCCGACGCCATCCAACAGGGCACCCACCACAAGTATCTGACTTGAATGGCATAAAAAAACAAGCGTTAAATGGCCATCTCCATTCCGGGCACAGCGGCCGGAAGCGAAGGCCGTTATACCTGCCGTATGAGTGTAAAATTGTGACCATCACGCCAGCGTATTATACATAGAGCGTTATTAAATCGCCACACCTGCTGCTCGCTTTATGTACTGCCTGCACATACAGCCACAGGAAACGTCCGCTTTGGTGCAGCTGTGGTGACCGGGCCACACTTGTACCGGAACTGTCGCAGGCGAGGCAAGTGTCCTTTTATTTCCCTTCCGTGATTGGAGAAGAGATACACGTCCACACCTTTAAGCACGATATGCCTAACTTTAGACATATCCCCCCTACCCCCTCCCTCATACCCGTTGCCCTCGTTTCCCCTCGCTCCCCCCCAACCCCGTTCTCGCCATATCGACCCTTCCCTCTGTGTATCTCTTTATATCCGTCCTCTGAACATTATTTATCTCCCAATAACACCAACGAGGCCGGCGAGTGCGACCACGTCTCGGCCCTCTTCGTCTGGGTTCCGGTGTAACGTCTGCTTTAAGACGGCACCTTGTATTCCCTACCGTAATCTGTACCCTGAACCGCCTGCCCCCGCGACCCTCCTCGCTTTAACACCTCCGACTCCTCCATTCCACCTTACCATCCACCTTACCATCCACCCCTTCCACACAGCTCTCGGTCGGTCCTGTTTAGAAGTCCCCTTCCTCTGAAAGAACCTTTCGCTCCAATCTTCCCAATAAAAATCCCTACCCTACGTGTGCCTCGACGCGAAGCCCGCTGCTCCTTTCCGCACGGTTTCCCTTCCAGCCGACATTTCCACCGAACACTCTTTCGGCCCAAATCCATGCAACACGAAGATTGGCCTCCCTTATCCTCGTAAGCGCAGCGGAAGCCCCGGTATCTATTCCAGCGAGAGCGGGGCTGCGGGCGGCGCCTCTGTAACTCTGGCTCAGTTATCCCCCGCCTTAGAGAGGGCGACGCCGACCGATTTCCCGAAGAAGGAGCAGTGGGTCAAGTGGATTCGCTCTGAGAGACTTAAGTTCCCTTTTGCTCTTTATTCCTTGAAAAAAAAAAGGTCTTGACACAGATCCCTTCCCCGTTGGAACTATTAACACCACGTCTCGACATCGACGCTTGGAAGCGTTTCTGAGAGAGACGAGTTGGATGTGTCATGGGAAATGAAGCCATATGTGTACGATAACTGGATGTGGTGGGAATATCGTCTTTAAAAAAGTGTAATATTAGAAATTAATATTAATGTGCACGTAGTAATCCCATGTTTTAAATGCCATCAAGAAAATTACACTTACATATAAAAAACAAACAAACACACAGGCCATTATCCAGAAGCAAGATATAATTCATCAGCAACAGCCTTGGGCATTAATCTTGCAGGACACTTCAGCTGTCTCGCTCCATCCCCAGGATCCTGACGATGCCAGTCCTCCTCCTTCCCTTCCATCTCTCCCCTCAGGCAACCGGTCCACTTACGCCAAGTTTCCGCGCTTGCTTTTATCCATCGGGTTATTAGTTCTATCTTTATCTCGGCAATTTCACGGAGCATATGTCAAGTAGGCGGAAACTTCACCTCCGGTAATGTGAAAAGGGTTCCCGCGGCATTTACTGGGCCCATCGGACGTAACTGTTCATGGGGGCACAAAGGCAGGTCCAAACCTTCTCCCATTAGCCACCAAAATAAATAAACATCAAACAAAGGGAGAAACTCGGCAACCGTCGCGCTCTCCAACATTCACTTCCCTACTGCATTCACGTAAACTTCTATTGCACTCCTCCACTTCTGCCCCCCTCCACCACTCCACTCCTGCATCCCCCTCCCTCCGCCACTCCGCCACTACTCCCCCCTCCCCCACTCCATTCCTACTCCCCACTCCCCGCCGCCGCCGCCACCACTCAGCCACTGCCCCCTGCCCATACGCCCGCACCCCGCCGCCTACTTTGTCCGGGGTCCCCTTCCTGTTCCGGGGGCGTCTCATTACCCTCTCCGCGCCCTCGGGCATCCAGGTCGAGAGGGGCTCAGCTTACCGACAAACTCCTCGCGCCGCTTCCCTAATTAATCCGCCTCTCCTGCAACTCTTGTCAACCCCGGCGACTCCCCTCACGTTCTCCCTGGCATCTACGATCTACTTCCATCTTCTACTTCGCTCTGAGACACCTACAACACCTGACCCCCCTCCCCTACCCTCCCCTCCCCTCTCCTCCCCTCCCCTCCCGAACCCTCAAGCCCATGGTCCCCACAAAGGACAACCATTTAAAACCCCGACAAGAGGGATCTTACCATACATACATTTGGGATCCACCTGAGCGCCGGTTCGTGGCTGCGTTTACATTGCGCCGGGCACCAAGGCGGCGTGAGGAGACTGCTTTATTGATGGGGTCGTGAGTACTTTGTCTTGAAGGTGAGTGAGGCAAGAGAGAGATTGGGTGGGAGGGGGAGGGGGAGGGGGAGGGGGAGGGGAGAAGAGGGAGGGAGAAAGAGGGAGAAAGGGAGAAGGAGGGGAGAGGGAGAGAGAGAGAGAGAGGAGAGAAGAGAGGAGAGAGAGAGAGAGATGGAGAGAGAGAGAGAGAGAGAGAGAGAGAGAGAGAGAGAGAGAAGAGGAGATAGGTAGAAAAGGAGAGGGGGAGAGGGAGGGATGGAGAGGGTAGGAATTTAAGGAGGGAGGGAGAGAGTAGAGAGGTAGAGAGGTAGAGAGGTAGAGAGGTAGAGAAGTAGAGTAGGAGGGACGGCGGGGGGAAGGAAGGGTAGGAGACAGGGAGAGGGGCGAAGGAGGGAGAAGGTGAGGGGGTCATAGGTCTTAGTGTAGCGTTACGGCACGGAGCACTAGGAGGGTTGGGGGAGCAAGGGGTGAGTAGACGCGTAAGACAGTGAAGAGGGAGGTGAGGGAGGGTCTGGCGAGGAGAGGGGGGGGGAGGAGGGGAGGGAAGGAGGTGTAATAGGGATGAGCGGCACTGAGCCCCTTCTTCTTGTGGACGAAAGGACTCGACACTTCACCACCACACCCCGGCGAGACTATTCCCTCGGTGAACATATCACTACCCGGGCTATGTATATATATAAAACTAATCTGGGCTCACTAATCACACAAGCAAACGATTTATACAATCACCGATCTATAAATATTCAACGCTCATAATGAATCCATTTCAATTTTCTGACTTCCTTCCAAGAAGAGCCAAGGGACCGGAGACCTCCGACACAGCGCCGCAATTACTGAAAGCCAATCCCATTCCGTTTCCGAAGTCATGTCAAAATAAACAATTCCACAAAAAGAAGTAAACACACAAAATCACCTGTCCCTCCCCCCTAGCCCACCCAGCCCTGCATGCCCACCTGCCCCTCCCCCCCTAGCCCACCCACCCCTGCATGCCCACTTGGCCCGATGAGCCTTCCTCCTCCCCCCCTTGCCTCCCCCTTGCCTTCCGCGGCAGGTGCTCCCCCTGCCCGACGGCCCGAGAGTCCAGGTTAAAGGAGCCGGCGGCGAATAACAGTCGGTACACCACACATCTGCTCCTCCGACGAGTTTCCCTGCCTCGGACTCGCGCGACGGGTAAGGCGGAAACCTTAACGAGATTCTCCTGCCTGCTCGCTCCTCACGGGTCTTTCTCTTTTTCGCTGTCTTTCTCGTTCTCTTTCTCCCTCTCCCTTCTCCTTTCCACTTCACTCGCAACCTCTCTCTTCCTCTCAATTTCCCTGTCAGTTTTTTCTCCCTTTCGTTTTCTTCTCCCTTTCATCTTTCCTCTCCTTCTCCCACTCCCTTTCTATTTCCCTTTTATTTTCATTTTCATTTTTCTTTTCCTCTCCCTCATCCTCTCTCTCCCTCTTATCCTCTCACTTTCATCCTCCCTCCCCCTTTCCCTTTTCGCTCTCCCTTTCCCTTTTACCTCGCCCTTTCCTTTTTCCCTCTCCCTCTCCACTTCCTTCTCCCTTCTCCATCTCCCTTTCTCACTCCTTCTCCCTTCTCCATCTCCCTTTCTCACTCCCTCTCCCTCTCCCTCTCTCGCGGCCCAGCTTTCATTACGGATCGTTATGAATCGCGAAGGCTTCTCGGGGGGGGCACAAGGGAAGGGGGGGAGGGGGAGGGGAAGACAAGCAAGAAATCAAGTCAGAGGATGATGACAGGAAAGGGCAAGGGGGTAGGGGTGGAGAGGCGAGAGGATGGGGGTAATGGGGAGGGTGGAGAGGGATGGGATGGGGCATGGAGGTGCAAGACCACCCCACCCCCACTCCCCCGAGCAGACAAACCGGATTAAGAGGAGGTAATCCCTCAATCCCACAATCCTATTGAATGGGGGTGAGGAGGCGAGGGGGGTGACTGGGAGCTTACTTGCGTGAACGAACCAGCCTTCGACGACGGATCCTCACTTAGCCAGTGATAAAACTTTGTTCGACGTACAATCATTACGTTTATGGGTCTACGTGTTATTCAGTGAGTGAGTGAGAAAGAGGGGAGGGAGAGGGAGAGGGAGAGGGAGTGGGAGAGGGAGAAGGGGAGGGAGAGTGGATTGGAGAGGGGGAAGGAGGAAATGGGGGGAAGGGGAGGGGGGGGAGAGAGAGAGAGAGAGAGAGAGAGAGAGAGAGAGAGAGAGAGAGAGAGAGAGAGAGAGAGAGAGGGAGAGAGGGGGAGAGAGAGGAGAGGAGAGGGGGGGGAGAGAGAGAGAGAGAAGAGGAGAGAAGAGAGAGACAGAGAGAGAGACAGAGGAGAGAGAGAGATAGAGAGAGAGAGAGAGGAGAGAGGAGAGAGGAGAGAGGAGAGGGGAGAGAGAGAGAGAGGGAGGGGAGAGAGAGAGAGAGGGAGGGGAGAGAGAGAGAGGGAGGGGAGAGAGAGAGAGAAGAGAGGGAGGAGAGAGAGAAAGAAGGAGGAGAGAGAGAGAGAGAGAGAGAGGGAGGAGAGAGCGAGAGGAGAGAGAGAGGAGAGGGAGAGAGGAGAGAGAGAGAGGAGAGAGAGAGAGGGGAGAGAGAGGGAGGGGAGAGAGGGAGGGGAGGGGAGGGAGAGAGAGGGAGGGGGGAGGGAGAGGGAGGGAGGGAGGGAGAGAGAGGGAGGGAGAGAGAGGTAGGGAGAGAGAGAGGGAGAGAAGGAGAGAGGGAGAGAGGGAGAGAGAGATATAGATAAAGAGAGAGAAAGAGAGAGAGGGAGAGAGGAAGAGAGAGATAGATACAGAGGGAGAAAGGGAGAGAGGGAGAGAGAGAGATAGAGAAAGAGAGAAAGAGAGAGAAAGAGAGTGTGTGAGAGAGAGGGATATGTGTGAGTATGGGTGAGGACGAGGGTGGCTGTGGGTAATCCGTGTGCCTGCGTCCACCCTGGAGGCTTTCATGGTGGTTTGCCGATGCATTAATGCATGTAATCGTCTAAGTCAATACAAAGATGAGTGTTTGTGTACATCTTCTCAAAAGTTCCTTTCATCCAGGCCATCGGTCGGACCCACACGTGCTCGCTCCGCCCCGGCAACGTAGCGCCGAAGAGGAGATTAGCCAAGACGCTCAGATCCGCCCGCTGACCCCGAGTCGCACAAGTATCCGGTGAACCCTCGCGTCGCTCACATTTCCTGTCCGTGAAGCGTCCGAGCAGCCCATCGCCAATGCTTTTATTACGAAACAACGACGCTTCGTGGACCCCACCCTCTCCACCTACACCGATTCCCAACATCTGCCAGCGCCCAGCACCCAGCACCCACACAGAGGGACCCACGCGTCGCCACGTCACCCCCTCCCCAACCCCCCTCCCACCTAAATCATGATGTCCCACACCAGAGCAGACATGATGGCTCAGTTGCCTCCATCACGCTTCATGACGCCGGTGTGGCTGCATGTTACCGGGGGAAAGAGAGAAAAACGCTCGGGGGCTGTGGCGGGGCGAGAGGAAGAAGGGGGGGGGATAGGAAGAGGGGGGGGGGGGCAAGAGGACGAGGAGATGGGGGAGAAGCTGGCAGAAGGAGAGGAATGGTGGAGGTGAAAGAGGAGCAGGGATGGAGGACGCGTTCGGGTGGGAAGACAGGGATGGAGTGGGACCGCACAAAGGAACCGAGGAAAAGAGCAAACGAAGGAGACGAAAGCCCGGAGGAAACGTAAATAGGGTTATACTGTCGGCCTCGGCGTGTTGCCTAGCCCAGCCGAGGGCCACCCTGAGGTCCTCCGCACAGCAAGCAAGTCCGGAGTATGTCGGGCAAGGATGTTCATGTCATGGTTGAGAGAACACGGTTGATGATCTGGCTTACTTTTGATCATGAGAACCATTATCTCTGACCAAAGTTTCCGGCCTCCCTGCAACAGACGACAACCACACGGCGGCCAAGAAAGAGCGTCCGGAAGTTAATCGGACAATTGTTTAAAGGCCCAGCTGAGAAGCTCCCATAGGTTTAAATGTCGTGTGAAAAATACAATTCTGAGATCCGGATACTCTGACTTCCGATCTGAAGCAATGTTAACTTATCTCTGCAACAGCGATATGTAATAAAGATTAGACGAGTAGTATTCGTATTCTTTAAAAAAAATAAACCGCCTTCCAGTGAGCTCGTTATGCCTAAATTGTCCGCATGTGATATGGGTGTGTTTACATAGCCTCAGGCACGCGTCCCACGCCCTTTCTCGTACACGTGTCCGCTCCCACAGCCCTCGGCACCCCCTTTCCCTTATAAAAGTCTCGCTGTTTAGGTTCTTTGTCTACAATCTTTTCTCTTGGACCATTACCTCCATAACCCATTTTCGTTCGAGAAAAAATTGTAATAAATGCATAGAACATGCATGAGCACCGGGTCCTTTTTTAACAAGCTAGCCTTCAGCGCTACATTTCCGAAGCACACGCGGGATGTCGACGATCTTCACTAAGTGATGCTAAAAAAAGAGACCTTCCATCCGAAAATTACGGACATCGACCTAACAAGGCGCATGCCAAAACAAAGCCTAACTAACTAGCATCAGCTGGCCAGACGTCAGTCCAGGTGCTAGCCCGGAAGTTCCCCCACCCACCTACCTCCCTCCTCCCCTCCCCACGCGCCCACACC
>NW_028234411.1:9229545-9239545 GCF_977035675.1 Penaeus japonicus
TCTCGGCAAGGGAACATATTCATACTCTCCCTATATTCCTCTCCCTCTGTTCTCCATCTCCATTCCCTTTTCCTCTCTATCCCTCTCCTTCTCCCACGCCCACTCCCACTCCCACTAACTCTCCTACTTCCTCCCCCTCCCCCACCTCTACCTCTACCTCTACCTCTAAGTCCCACTCTCACTCTCACTCTCACTCTCACACCTCTCCCTCTCCCACTCCCACTCCCACTCCCACTCCCACTCTCTCTCTCACTCCCACTCCTATTCCCATTCCCACTCCCACTCCCTCTCTCTCTCTCTTACCGGGTCTATTGTCTCCATCTAATATGAAAGACAGATACACATGAAGAAATAGAGAGGCTTGGAGGGGAGGGGAGGGGGTAGAGTGGAGGAAGGGAAGGGGGAAGTGAGCCAAGAGAAGTGGGGAATGAAAAGAGGAAGATAATAAAGACGATAGATGAAAGGAGAGGAGAGGAGAAGGGGGGAGGACAGAAGAGGAGAGGAGCGGATAGTAGAGGAGGGATGAGAGGATGAGGATAGGAGAAGAGAGTAGAAATGAGGAGAGGAGAGGAAAGATGAGAACAGGGCAGGAGAAGAGAAGAGAGGAGAGGAGAGGAGAGGTGAGGATAGAAGAGAAGAGGAGAGGGGAAGATAAGAGGAGATGAGAGGAGATGAGAGGAGAGGGGAAGAGAAGAGGAGAGGAGAGGAGAGGGGAAGAGAAGAGGAGAGGAGAGGAGAGGAGAGGAGAGGAGAGGAGAGGGGAAGAGAAGAGGAGAGGGGAAGATAAGAGGAGAGGAGAGGAGAGGGGAAGAGAAGAGGCGAGGAGAGGACAGGATAGGATAAAAGGGGAGGGGAGGGGAGGGGAGGGGCGGGGAGAGGAGGGGAGAGGAGAGGAGAGGGCAGGAAAGGAAAGGAAAGGAGAGAAGAAGAAAGATGAAGAGAGGAGGAGGGAGAGAGGAGAGGCAGAACAGGACAATACAGGAGAGGAGAGAAGAGGTGATAGAAGGGGAAGGGAGGAAAAGGGAAGAAAGGAAAATGAAAGAGAAGAGAAGGAGAAGAGAGGGAAAATGAAAGGAAGGGAAGGGAAGTGCAGAGGAAATTAGATAAAAGAAAAAAAGGAAAATGGAGAGAACGGGAATGAAAGGGAAGGGAAGAGCAGAAAAGGAAAGGATTGAAAGGGAAGGGAAGAACAGAAAAGGAAAGGATTGAAAGGGTAGGGTATAGCCAAGGGAAGGGAAGGGAGGGAAAGGGAGGGGAAGGGAGAGAAAGGGGAGGGGAAAAGGGAGGAAAAGGAAAGAAAGGTAAAAATAAAAGGACAAGAGAAAAGTAGTGAAGGGAAAAGGAGGGAAAAAGGGAAGGGAAGATCCTATAAATATATCTATTCATCCCTATCACCCTATCCATGTATATTCTTCTCTCTCTCTCTCTCTCTCTCTCTCTCTCTCTCTCTCTCTCTCTCTCTCTCTCTCTCTCTCTCTCTCTCTCTCTCTCTCTCTCTTCCTCCCTCCTTCTCTCTCTAAACATTCATCCATATCACTCTATCCATCTCTATCCATTCATATCCTCTCTCTCTCTCAGTATTTCTATAACCATCAATCACTGTCCATACATAAAAAAACAATAATGCGCAGCTGTTGAAAGAGCAACATTTTATCACCAAAGCGGAAGGTGTTCGGGTCGAGGCTCCTGCTTCGGCGTCACTCTCACCCAAGTGGGAATTGCGGGTGTCATGAAATGCAGGTGTTGCGAATGGCGGTTATCGTGAAGCTGGGTCGTGGAGCTGGGTCGTGGAGCTGGGTCGTGGAGCTGGCTTTTGAAGCTGGCTCGTGAAGCTGGGTCATGGAGCTGGGTCGTGAAGCTGGGTCGTGGAGATGGTTCGTAAAGCTGAGTCGTGGAGCTGGGTCGTGAAGCTGGCTTTTGAAGCTGGGTCGTGAAGCTGGGTCGTGAAGCTGGGTCGTGAAGCTGGTTCTTGAAGCTGGCTCTTGAAGCTGGCTCTTGAAGCTAGCTCTTGAAGCTGGCTCGTGAAGCTGGTACGTAAAGCCGAGTGCAAAACGCTACCGACTATCGTGTGCATTTTGGCCATTTGCAGATCGCGCGCCGCAAGAATAATAATTACGGTATGTGCGTTATATAACTCATTCAATCTAATTTAAGAATAGTAAGCGGGGAGCAATGGCACGTCTCCAATGCCGTTCTCTTCTCCCCGTCATCATTATCACCTAATTGTTGGTACAGGAATAATGACTGTTATGCTTCGTCCCACCCCTTCCATCCCCTCCCCACCACCCCCTCCCTCCCTCTCCCTCTCCCACCACCACCTCCTCCCCCCTCCCCGTACCCCCTACCTCTACACCCCCAACGCTCCCCCAGGACCTCCACTGATGACTTCTCCAGCTCGGCCCTTTCATCTCGGCCCTGCGTCTCGTCTCCCTTGTAAACCCAAGTGACATTTCTCCCTCAGCCACCCCACCCTGGACCCCCATCCACCCCACCCTGGACCCCCCATCCACCCTACCCTGGACCCCCATCGTTCCACCCCACCTTGGACCCTCCCTCACCCACCCCTCCCACCCTAGAGCTCCACCCCGAGGGCTTTTTCTCATCACTGCCCTGTCGTCGCGCCGTCACTACAAGCCGAGTCCGAATCGTCTGAATTCTTTCCCTCTCTCCCTTTCCGAAACCCCCACCCCTATCCCCCACCCCCCCATTCGACCACCTTGTCGCTCCCTCTGTATTTAAATATTCCCCCTTTCCACTCTTAATAATTGATTCGGTTCTCTTCACTTCACTTCACCTTCCTACCTTCTGCCTTCCCCCTTCCCTCTTCTCCTCTCTCCTCTTCTCTTGTTCTCCTTCATTTCTCCTTTCCTTTTCTATCTTCTTCTCCTCCTCTCCTTCTCTTCTCTTTCTCCTCTCCTCTTCTCTCCTGTCCTCCTTCACTTCTCCTTTTCTCTTCTCTTCTCTTCTCTTCTCTTCTCTTCTCCTCTCCTTCTCCCCTCCTCTCCGTTCATCCTCTCCCTTTTCTTCCAGAGTACATTTAGATCTGCACCGGACAGGCCGCCGCCGCCGCCGCCGCCTCCTGATCACATGTGAATCGGGTCTGGATGGATCTGATCACTTGAGGGAGCGACAAAAGTTGCTCTGGAGCCCCGGTTAACAGCTGTCCGTTTCCGTCGCTGCCGCCAAGACGTCCCAAGCATGGTACCGCCCCCCCCCCTCCCTTCCTCCCATCCCCCTCTTCACTCTCTTCCCCGTAAGGTGACGCGGCCGATCTGCAATTGCACGCTAAGGGCAATTCTGCAACATGCTAAAAAATCTAAAAGGTTTATTCGGGATGGGAAACTCTTGCAAAAGTGATGATGATTATTGTAGCAGCAATATTCGTATACTGACGCAAGGCCAAACAAGAAACCAACAGCAAAGTCAAACTTGTAGCTAAATAAAAGGGAATCTATACAAAACAAACTGTCACAAAACACGCAAACACAAGCAAGCACAAGCACAAACATAAGCACACACACAGGCAGGCACACACACACACACACACACACACACACACACACACACACACACACACACACATACACATACACATACACATACACATACACATACACATACACACATACATACGTGCGTGCGTGTGCGTGTGCGTGTGCGTGTGCGCGTGTTTGTGCGTGTGCGTGTGCGTGTGCATGTGCGCGTGTCTGTGCGTCTGCGTGCTTCAATATATCTAGCATAACCATGACATCGCTAAGGATTACGATAACGGCTACGATAAACAGGTACAATTAAAACCTTTTCTAATGACTTTATCCGGTGACGGAAGACCGAGTATTCTACTAAGTGTTAATTGTCTTTCCTGAAATCTTGAAATCTTACCGGAAATACTGAAATCTATTCTTGGTATAAGGCTGACTCAAACGAATCGCAGCGCGCTGATAGGAAGGTCATACTTTGCTACATAGGATCTCACCACAGACACTGCTAGAGATACAGGTAGACAAAGGCACAGATGCAGGCACAAGTACGGACGTAAACACACACATAGATGAAGAAAATGTGGTTTGAGTATCATTTAAGTAGAGATTGGAATTGCAGAATGTAAGGCTGACTCTCACATGTGTACTCTGTGGCCTCCAGGAAAGAAACCAGAAAAAAATGAAAATGCGCTAAACATTGGCGCCACGAAGGGAAACAGTCATTCATAGTTCTGGGGATGAGATAGCAATGCGATATTTTAACTACTACTTCTGTTTCTGCTACTGCTACTGCTACTGCTACTACTACAACTGCTAATACTATTGCTATCATTACTACTTCTACTACTACTACTACTACTACTACTGCTACGACTACGACAACAATATCAACTGCAACTACACCCACAACTAGTACTATAACTACTACACAGTGCGCCAACACACTAGGTCAGATTTATTTGTTTGTCGCATAGCTTGCAACTCGTCAGCACACGGATGGTAACAGGATGTGCCGTCGTGCTGAGTATGTATTCTATGCTGAGGTTGAAACTGTGAGAATGCAAAGCACAGAAGAAAAAAAAATGACAATAACGATGTAACACTGACAAGAAAGACCTCCCACACGACCACACGCCCGCGCTCGCAATCCTATACATTAACTCAATCTGGAGCCGAATGAATCACCGGAGCTGGGACGTGACGACGGAAATTCACACGAGGGGCGCTCACTCGCACTTTATTTACGACAACAGCGACCCCGGGATGGCACCGTCACTCGCTTGGCCACGCGGGGGAAGTGCGGTACCAGAGACGCCGAGTGCCTTTTTTGAGTGCCTGCCTGCTTGCCTGCCTGCTTGCTTGCTTGCTTGCTTGCTTGCTTGCCTGCCTGCCTGCTTGCCTGCCTGCCTGCCTGCATCATTGTCTGTCTGCCTGCCTGCATCATTGCCTGCCTGCTTGCCTGCCTGCCTGCTTGCCTGCCTGCCTTCGTGCCTGCCTGACCTTCCCATGCACGCCTCAATTGCGTCGGTGTGCACATGTCGCTAGTGTTCCTCCAAGGGGAAACGCAATCGACCGAATATTTCTAGCGTGGAGATAATACCGGTCATACTGTCTAAACAACTATGAAGGGCACTGTACACTGCTGAGCATGGTGTCTAACAGTAATCTTTTCCATGCATAGCGATGTGTGTACAAGGGCACATATTTGGACGGGTAAACACTTGGATTCATCCCTTTACTGTTTGTAAACTACTTTAGCGGAAGCGCAATAATCTCTGTAAACAAAGACAAGTGTGCATCAGCATTTCCCAATTAAATCATATCACCGTTGCAAATCTGTCTCACTTTTAAACCCAACTCAGCAATTGCTTCTAAGGTTTCCTTCTCTCATTCTCTCTCTCTCTCTCTCTCTCTCTCTCTCTCTCTCTCTCTCTCTCTCTCTCTCTCTCTCTCTCTCTCTCTCTCTCTCTCTCTCACCCACTAACACACTCACTCACCCACTAACTCACTCACTAATTCAATCACGCTCTCTTCTCACTCTCACACACACACCCATATCCAAACTCAAACCCAAACTCACACTCACTCACATTCTCACCCACACCTACACTCACATCTACACCTACACTCATGCCTACACCTACACATTGTCACTGTCACTCAAGCTCATACTCATACTCATACTCACCCACTCACACTCACACTCTCACCCACTCACACTCACACTCTCACCCGTACACACACCCAGTCTCACACCCACATTCACTCACACTCTCACAGACGCTGACATTCATACTTACAACCAACACTCACACCTACACCCACACTCTCAAACAACTCATACACACACAAAGACCTATAGTAGCAAGCCGGCCACGTCACGCTTACATTTACACTTACACTCACAGTTATAATCACAGACACGCACAAGATCTCTACCCACACGCTCACGCTCACGCTGACACTCACACTCACACTCACACTCACACTCGCACGAGACCTCTAGCCACACGCCGGGCATGTCACACTCACACTCACACTCACACTCACACTCACACTCACACTCACACTCACACACGCACGAAACCTCTAGCCACACGCCGGGCACGTCGCGACATGGTCATCCCGCTCGCCCTCCCGCACAAGGACAAATAGCCTCCTCATGTTATCATCAGGAGGTGATAATCATGGCGTCACCTCCTTATCCTGCCACTTGTCTCAGGATAACGTCACCCAAGATGCCTGACTTCTCGCGACGTAATAAAAAAAATATACTTAAAAAAGAAAGAAAGAAAAAAAAAAAGACTGACATACCCTGCTCTGTGGCTGCTGGCGACGTATAAAAATAAATGAATAAAACAAAAAGTTTGGGGGGAAAAAAATGACGTACCCTACTCTGTGTCTGGCCGTCGTCCTCGGTGACTTCAGACTCGCTGGGAATAGTGCAGAGCTAAGCAACATACTTGCAGATGATAAACCATTAAACAAACGTGTATCTATAATCAGCTGTTTGGCGAGACGAGACGTCCCCCCGAGCTGAGATGACTCCCCCCTCCCTCCTCCCCCCACTATCCCCCTCAGCGAAGCGGCGGCGGAGGAGGTGGCGGCGGCGGAGGAGGAGGAGGAGGAGGAGGAGGAGGAGGAGGAGGAGGAGGAGGAGGAGGAGGAGGAGGAGGAGGAGGAGGAGGAGGAGGAGGAGGAGGAGGAGGAGGAGGCGGAGGCGGGAGACACGTATGTGATGTGTGTCAGGGAAGCACGACCGGGGTAAATGGCGCTGCAGTGACGAGGCACATCCAACGCGCGGCGCGATTTTTAAACACCATTAGAAGATCACGTCGCGCCTGCTTGTTCCAGCGGTGACGAGGCAGCTGCGGGTGGGGGAGGCCAGGCGGCGGCGGCGGCGGTGGCGGCGGCAGCTGGGCAACGCTCTTCTTCAGTGCCCGCTTGTTCGCCCATGTGCATTGTCTACGAATCGCGGCACGACCCGGGAGAGGGAAGGAGAAAGAGAGAGAGGGAAGAAAAAAGAGAGATGGCGAGAGTAAGAGAATAAGAAAGAGAAAGATAAAGAAGGAGAAAAAGAGAGAGAGAGAGAGAGAGAGAGAGAGAGAGATGGAGGGAGGGAGGGAGGGAGGGAGAGAAAGAGAGGGAGAAAGAAAGAAAAAAAAGAGAGGGGAAGAGAGAAAGAGAGAGAGGGGGAGAGAAAGAGTGATGGGGGTCAAAAGCTGACAGAAGAGGAGCGCCTGCCTTAAATCCCTGGCGTTTGTGAAGACACCCGCACAGGAAGGGAGGTTGGGAGGGAGCGAAAGAGAGGCAAAGAGGAGACGATGGAAAGTTAAACAAGAAATGGAACAAAAAAGGGGAGTAAAAGGAAGAGAAAGAGACAAAAGGGGGAAGAGAGGAGGGAGCGATGGGATGGGAGGGAAAAAAAACAAAAAGAAAAAGAAAGAAAAGGAGAAGAAAAATGTGGAGAAAGAGAACAAAAGAAAATAGAAAAGAAAAGACAGAAGAGCGAAAAGCGAGAGAGAGTCAATATTTTTGCGTCTTCTTCCTCCCTCCTTCATCAGCGTCGCGTGAGCAGACTTTCTTTTCCAAGCCACGACCTTCAACGTCGAGGGCAAAATATCACACTCTCAGCCTCAGTGTTCAACTTTCT
This sequence comes from Penaeus japonicus, assembly GCF_977035675.1. NCBI lineage: Eukaryota > Metazoa > Arthropoda > Malacostraca > Decapoda > Penaeidae > Penaeus > Penaeus japonicus. The sequence goes on from NW_028234411.1 coordinate 9,237,181, forward strand.
CGAGCTTTTTCACCCGATACTCACAATCTTATCGATCAATCGGATAAGCAAAACGTGATCTATATCCCGTGATGGTAAAAAAATATATGCATGCAACTTCAACGTATGTCAACCTGACGTTTGTTGAAAGCGTTTGTTTATAGCATAGATCCACGCAAGGAAAAAGGGAACTGCGCCCCTGCGATCTAATCCTCGTGCAGCTTACGTGTTTCGCTATCCGTAACAGAATGCGTGTCCGAGGACTGTACACCGTGGGAACAAAATGGAGATTGGTGGAGTCCGTGTTGTTTAAACATAGGCTGCAAGATGTTATAGCGCTGCGCACGGAACGAGTAAACACCCAGCAGATGCAGGCCGGAGGGTGTCAGGGAAGGCGCCCTGACGCTGTATCCGCAGGCGTCTCATTTCGCGAGAACCCAGTCTCTTATTAAAGGCCTTGGCGTTGTCCGAAGGAGCATATTCACTCCAGGGAGGAGAGAGTCATTTCCACACTGTATTTCCCTTGGGTTGCAAACGCCCGGAATGACTGCATCTTGACAGTGTGCTCGGCCAGATGCAGCAAGAAGTTGTCTCCTCCCAAACGAGGCGTCCTGGAGGCTTGGCGGCTAAATAAACACATTCAAATATTAAAGACCTCTCCTCTCCTCGAGTTTTCTCAGTCTCTTTCTTTATTACAATTACTGGCTCTTCCCTCACCCAGCCCTTTGGGATACGGAGGAGGAGGCGCTAGGAGTCTTGCAAAAGCCAGGAGATGGCAACCCGACGAATGAATGACGCGCAGGTCTTCTCTCGAACGCCTGAAAAAGTTAGGAGGCAGGTCATCAGCCTCGACTATTCCCATATAAATGTGGAATCGAACTTCCGACACGCCCAGTCCTCCCTCGCCATCAAGTGGAGATTGCAGGTGATTGAGCCGAGACGACCGTGGCGTTTGGCGCAGATTCGCCTCCTCACTACTTGTAGCGGCAATGGCCGACTTGGTCTAAAGGCTGAAAAAAAATCTTTACGACAAGCACGCTGGAAAGAGTTACGGTCGTCTCGAACGCGAGGGATTCTATTATCCACCATTACTTATCTCTTAGAATCTATCAAGATCCGTCATCAAGATACAAAGCTAACGAAGCTGTAACCCGACATTATCAATAATGTACGCAAGCCTAACGCAGGGCCGGCCTGGCTCGTCGAGATGAATGAGCAGCTGATGCTGTCTAGGCAAGAGGGCAGAGACGGGTATTGTGGCTCACCCGCGCTGGCTGCGCAACCGATAATTAACAGGATGCTACAACAAAGATGGGTGGCTACAGTGGGCAACCACTGGTGGGTGCAGCTGCCGAGCTGGTACTAGCAGTCAGGGTCGTGGCAAATTTCGCAGCGCCGCATGTGGCACACTAGTACTGGCGAGATTGGTAGTGACAGGTACTGCTGGTGGGGCAGCCAAAGCAGTGGTAAACTTGCTCGATGCCAAGTGGGAATGGAATTTCACGCAAAGAGTAGAAGGTAACTTTGCTCGTCCACTTTGTTCCCTGAGCAATTCTCTCCTTGCAATATCCTTAACTTTGCTAATTTCCATATGCCTGTAAATATCAACTCTGAACTCGCGTACACAACCATCGAAGTATTCTAACCCAAATCGATGTAGCACAATAAGCTTACACATCCTGTATAATATGCCGTTTCCGCACGCTCCTAAAAGCACATTCCCAACTTCCACGTTTCACCTTCACATACTTTATCCACAATTATTAATGACCTCTCTCTCTCTCTCTCTCTCTCTCTCTCTCTCTCTCTCTCTCTCTCTCTCTCTCTCTCTCTCTCTCTCTCTCTCTCTCTCTCTCTCTCTCTCTCTCTCTCTCTCTCTCTCTCTCTCTCTCTCTCTCTCTTCTCTCGCTCACATACTTTTCATAACGTCCGACTCAACCTCCTTCTCGGACGCATTTCTCATACTCACCCTCGCAAATCGTCCGCCCACACGTTTTCCCCCGACGAGAAACGCTTCTCACTCACTCACTCACTCACTCAGCCTAAATCTACATCCCACCTGCCTCATCTCCCTCGTCTCGCACTCAACCGTTACTTAGGCCCCCCACTGCTCCACTAACTCTTGCCATTGGCCAGAGGCATTTATCAGGCATCTTCGCCGAATACTAGAAGCAATGTATCCCCCGACATACAAACCACGGAAACAGATGTTAACTAATCACGCATTACACTAAAGCGTGAGTCATCGTGGCTATCGCTCTCCGTGGATCCCTTTCCCGCCAGAGCGATACGGGGGATGAGGAGGGCGGAAAAGCTTCAGCTTGATACTTACGGAAAAAATCCTTCTTGGACAGGTTCTTCGCGCACAGAACTGGAAATAAAAAGA
>NW_028234411.1:9244545-9262045 GCF_977035675.1 Penaeus japonicus
GTCACTTAGACGATCTGTGACACCTGCCAGAACAGCATTCACGCGCCCTCTACACTAATATGCTGCGCCGGATAACAACAACTAGAGTCGAGCGGGCCACAGCCATAACACTATTGTGGGCGACCTAATTGAGACTAATCATTACACGATATATTTAACTGTCTACAATGCCCGCCCCTACAGTTAGATAACTCTTTAGTGGGACGAAATGAATGGCCAGGGGCATTTCTCTGCATTCGCCAGAGCAAATAGAAAATAAAAAGGAGCCAGGAAACCCTAACACAGATGATCTACTACTGAGAACCGACATGAGACCCGACTCGTGAGTCATCCCCCCTTCCACCCCCTCCCCCCCTTCCATCCCCGACATGCCGCCGCCACAGCCAGACTCACCCATCTTAAAACCTCTTCTCCTCCCTGACCCTCCCTCCCTCCCTCCCTCCCTCTCCTCTACGAATGGCAGTAGTTTTCTGTGTTTTTTTTTTCTTCTTTCCCATTAACTTAGTATACTCAGAGCTACCCCGGAGACCCGTTATTACAAGTGTAGCTTGAGAGCAATGCCGTTTTCAGGATGGCACCAACCCACTCAAATTAAATTTAGTAATGACTCATTTAACTTCATTAATGTTGGTGGTGACCAAGTAACACCAGACACACAGCTACATCTAACTCCATTCCATTCAATTTACGTTTGCATCACACACATGCTACACGATTCAGTACAACACAGAATGAAGAAAGATGCTGAACTATTTTACAGCAGGACCGAGCTCCTTCCTAAAAGAAAATAACCCAACATCAGTGAGTGCTAGAAACGGTCTTTATCAGTGAATACTTCCTATACAACAAGACCCGAACACATCTTCATACCCCTTCTTAAGCCACTCCTACAGTTTCTTGTACATTACCCGGAATCACCTCCTACCCCTTCCTACCCCAACCCCAACCCCTACCCCTACCACTATCCCTATCCTCTACCCTATCCCCTACCCCACCCCTCCCCCTCCCCAGCCACCATCATAATCATCATCATACGCCAGAAGTAACAAGTTCTGGGGATCCAATCAAGTCATGAGGACCAAGGAAAAAACACTCATGCCACCCAAAACATTTTATCGTGACCAACCCAGCAACAGCGACAGCTTTCTTTTGTGTGTGTGTGTGTATGTGTGTCCCTCGAATGTCACACGGTCGGAAAGGTCCCGGGGCAGCCACCCCCGTGTGCCAATGGTCAGAATCCCTTCCCGATTTCTCGCGGGTTTCCAGAGCGCTTCTTGTGATCTGTAGCTAATTATCACTTCGTCCTCAGTCACCGCCCGGGGCAAACTCGCCCTTCTGGCCATGCGGGGAAAGGGCGATGATCCGTGGCGCCACCGAGGGGTTTCGGGGCAGAGGACCCTGAGCTTTATGGAGGCGCGAGATGGGTCGGCGAGACCCTAATTACAGCAGTCCAGCACCAGACTCGGCATTTGAGTGTGAATGTCAAGTGCTCTTAACGTCACTCGCTCTTCCCCTGAACTTTTTCTTTGTTGCCAATGCTATCGGAACATAAACAATTATAAGTACGATGGCTCCGGTGCAGTGAGCACGCAGCTGCCAATTATTAAGTTAATCAGATTTATATATGCGCTATCAAGAGTTTCTCTCATCATTAGAGGAAGACTCGCATCAAATGATCTACAGCTGTGGCATCATCTTTACATAGTCGATCAGGCGCTCGCAATATACCAATATTCTTGTGCACACGACCGAAAAAGTTCATTCCCAATGATTCCTCTAGGGGTTCCGATGCTATTTAGTCTCACCTAAAAGTAGTCTCGCCTAAAAGCATAAGGCTGGTTATCGCACACACCCCGTACTTTGGACAAGTTACTAACCCATTCGCCTGATATATGAAGGAACTTTTCTGGTCATTCTTTCAAAGTTTTTCCTTTGAGAATGAACTTCCTTTTTAATGCCACCCTCTTCAAACTAGCCGATTCCTGCACTTGACAGTTTCTAGCAAAATGTCGTTTCAGAGACAAAGATCGTCGGAAAGATAGTGCATCAGTGCGTGACCTGACCCTCTGTGGGGCATGTGACCGTACTTCTACCCTCATCCAACCCTCTACCCAGAAACCCCTTTACAGTGAATCTTGTCACTTGACCCGGCTCGTCACGTTGTTCCCAGTAACCACTGTCAAACCCACAAAAAAAACCTCCTCCATCAATTATCGTCTCCTTGTCAACTGCAGACACCGGAAAAGGTTACAGCAGTGATGCTACATTACAGCAACGCCTCCTCTTCTACCGCTAAGCATTTCCCTTTTTCCTTCACACCCTAAGAGGCAACTCGCTTCACAACACAAGATCCTATTTTCTTGGGCACTCGCCGTGTAATATATTCGCCCTGGTATGCTTTCTCTGCAGCACAATATTACTCCTCTGAACGACATAAAAGAATATCTAGACCCCGCACGCAGAACCCTTCACCTGACACTAAACACCCCTTAAGCTCACTGTGTTCGCCCCCTCCCCCCGTCCCCGTCCCCGTCCCCTACCACCACCCTAGTCCCTGTACCTCACCCCTCTAGACCCTCCGAGACCGACCCTGGTTGACCCGAGTGACCTCCAGACCGCCTGTCAGGCCGAGAAAGTTCGCATTCTACGCCCAGCATGATGGGAAAGGCACGAGAAAAACCGTCCCCTCATCTGAGGACGAGGATTACCCTCCGTGACAGCACTCATTCATCCTCGCTGACCACAGCTGACACCACCACTCAACCACACCGAAAACGCCCTCAAAATGACACCTTCGCTCGTCCCTCTCACGGCATACTCGCATCACAACTTGTCAACAACAGTCGAGCCTTTGTGCGAGCCTCGCCATCTGGCCATGTCTGATGCTGACCCAACTTGACCTTTCTCCCTAAACGCTGATTGCATAATGTGCGCCGCGAAAGCCTCACCAGCAACCCTGAAATATTTGCAACGATTTCAATCTCTTCATACTCTCACACACACACACACACACACACACACACACACACACACACACACACACACACACACACACACACACACACACACACACACACACACACACACACACACACACACACATCCCACACTCCTCATTCAAAAAAAAAATCTCAATCCCGAATTCGGTGATTCCTCAACCGCAAAACTAAATTCGATCCGGAAATTCATAAAGGTTAGCGTGACTTTCGCAATGGGTAACGTCACCTTCCCGCAGCAACCATCGAGCACGTATCCTACTCCTACCCAGTTTCGACGCCGGGGAAAACGCAAACAAACACACTCCCGAAAAAAAACCTCGTTGAAGTGCACACGGAAGTCAACCCAGGAGAAGAAATAAACAAATCGGGGAGGATGCACCGATGTGACCCAAGGCAGTTCGCCCAACTTCCCCCCCCCCAAAAAAAAAAAAAAAAACGAGCAGTTATATTTCAAATGCAAATTTCATCAAGATAACAAAATAACCATTAACGATAAGTCAACACAAGCATGACAAAAAAATATTGCAACAACAAACGTCCCTGCAACAATTACGCCGCACCAACAATCCACCACCAAGACTTTTCGTATGTGACTTGGCATCATGATTACACATGGCATACACCGTGGCCTTTGTTATATTGACTGAATTGCAAAGGTTCTCTCGAGAGTGTAATAAATAATCTTTATAAAGCTATAACTTCCTACCCGAGGACATCCGTCGCCACCTGCCACGAGGCACACACTCTGTATGTCCTATTATGGGTGTCAGAAAATTATATATACTGTGTGTATGTAAGTTTATATACACATACATACATACATACATACATACATACATATATACATACATACACACACACACACACAGACATATATATATATATATATATATATATATATATATATATATATATATATATATATATGTATGTGTATATATACATACATATATACATATATCCATATATAAACATACACATGTGTGTGTGTGTGTGTGTATGTGTGTGTATATGTGTATGTGTATGTGTGTATGTGTATGTGTGTGTATGTGTGTGTGTGTGTGTGTGTGTGTGTGTGTGTGTGTGTGTGTGTGTGTGTGTGTGTGTGTGTGTGTGTGTGTGTGTGTGTGTGTGTGTGTTACATAAATATACACACACATGCATACGCACATATACTCAGTAAATAATTCCTTTATACATACATATATCTATAGATAAATGCCAATATTTCCAATTTCACTTATAACTATCTATCCCTATCTATCTATATCTATCGATATCTACATCTATATTTATCGATATCTACATCTATATCAATCCATGCCTATCTTTCTCTCTCTCTCTCTCTCTCTCTCTCTCTCTCTCTCTCTCTCTCCTTCTTTCTCTATATATTCTCTCTCTCTCTCTCTATCTAATTATATCTCTCTCTCTCCTCTCTATTATATATATATATATATATTATATATACATTATATATATATATATATTTTATATAATTATATTTATATACATACACATACACACACACACACACACACACACACACACACACACACACATATATATATATATATATATATATATATATATATATATATATATATATATATATATATAGTGAGTGAGTGAGTGAGTGAGTGAGTGAGTGAGTGAGTGAGTGAGTGAGTGAGTGAGTGAGAGTGAGCAAGTAACCGAGTGAGAGCGTTTATTCCTCTGAAAAAAAAATGTGCGTGAGTGCTTGCAAATACGAAAATACGTTATGATAAATCCTCTATCTCGACAGAAGACACAACAAGCCCAGGTCAAACCCGAGAAAGCCGCAACGCCAAAGCACGCGCACGAATACAAAATATCGGCCAGATCGTCTGCATATCACAGCTTGTCTTCCTGGTTTTCTGGTCGACGTGATGCATGCAGCTCGACCGGCGAGTGACAAAAACCTTCAAGCGCACTCTACGCGTGTATCACAAAATGCCTCGGGTAACGTAGCAGTCCTCGGAAGAGAGGCTGAAGGTAGTCGGTCTGTCTGTCTGTCCTTTTCCCTCGATTCACAGTGCGGACACGATGCCAAACACGCGGAAGGGCATTCGGCGTTAATATGCGGCCGGAGAAGCTGTGACGTCAGGACTATTACAACAATGGCAGCATACATGTGGCGAGAGAAGTGCTGATGCCCGGTCGAGCGCCTCGCGGGGTGGGCGATGAGGGTGTGGCCCACAAGAAGGGAGGAAGTTGGACCACACTCGACCGTCGTATCTCCCTCGCCACATTCCCTGCAGGTAGTAAAGTTCCATTCAGACTTGTTTTCTTGAGTGCCTTACCTCGCCCTCCCCCTGGCCCTCTTGACCGCTCCGCCATCACCTGTCGCCCTCACCCAACGCAGGCTATCGACACACCCACACGCAACCACACCGACACCCCAAAAAACATCGTCGACTCGTCCGTCGCACCACGCCGTGCGAGGCTACTCCTTTGGCGAGAGCAAAAAGCGGGTTTGCTGAGCTACCATACTTCCCACGCCCACCCCTTCCAGTTCATCACAATCCACGCCGGCCTGGAGGGGTGTCCAATCTCCGAATCCACACGAATCCACTACGAACCACCACCCTAAGCCCTCGTTAGCACTTTTCTCCCCTCCTGTATCTTTCCGCGTCGCCTAGACCCCCGCCCTCGCCGCGTCCCCTGGATTTTAAAGCGGTCAGTCACGCACGCGAGGAAGAAATATGCACGGGAATACATCACACACACACACACACACACTTCCCTACCGCCGCCGTCGCAATTCCGAGACGGAGCTCTCTTTACGAGGCGGCGACGAAGCCTGTCCGCAGCTTGGAAGAAGAAAAAAAAAACGTGCTGACGGCCTCGACACATGCATTCGATGCGTCACTCAGAGATTAAGAAAGCCGCAATACGCCTGACCCGAAGTTATCGGCCAACCACTGCTCATCAATCTTGCAGTTTTGGCGATTACGACGGAGTCCACAAATACGCTTCTAAAGGCAGCTGTGGACTCGCCCACCAACTAACACACGAGTTTGTTGTCTTTGTCTGCCTGTCTGTCTGGACGCCTGTGTGGATGTGGACGCCTGTCTAGACGATTTTCTGGACGCCTGTCTTGAGGCCTGTCTGGAAGCCTGTCTGTCCACTTCTTTATATCTGCCCGTCTCTCAGTCTGTGTGTCAATCAGTAAGATTGCCTGCCTGCCTGCCTGCCTGCATGTCTGCTTGCCTGAATAATCTTTCACTTATGAAAACAAAGTAAAAAATATATATATAGGATCATACAGTTAAAATAAAATCAACCAAAGACTTCGTCGCGCCTGTGAACCCCAAGCTCTTGACCAGAGAGATCGCCCGTCTGAACCACAAGCAAAATTGAAACCCCAATTGTTGACGAGATTAATATCCCACGATAAGGACTCGGGCAACTGAAGAGCTTATTTCCTGACGCTTCTGTGGAGGAATTGGTTGCCGTCCGTGGTTCAAGGAGAGAAAAGGGGAGGAAGGGGAAAGGGGGAGAGTAGAATATGGTGGGGAAGCGGGAGTGAAGGAAAGGAGAGGAGAGGAGAGGAGAGGAAAGGGGATGGAAGGGGAGTGAAGGGGAGGGGAGTAGAGGCAAGGAAAGGAGGAGACGAGTGGAGTGGAGAGGAGACGAGTGGAGTGGAGTGGAGAGGAGTGGAGTATAGTGGAGTGGTGGGGGTTGGAGTGGAGGGGGTTGAATGGGCGGGGCGGAGGGGAGGGGAGGGGAGGGGAGGGGAGGGGAGGGGAGGGGAGGGGAGGGGAGGGAAGGGGAGGAGGGGAGGGAAGGGGAGGAGGGGAGGGAGTTGGGAGAGAAGGAGGAGGGGAGGGGAGGGAGTAGGGGGACGGGGAGGAGGAAAGGGAGTAGGGGGGCGGGGAGGAGGGAAGGGAATAGGGGGGGCGGGGAGGAGGGGAGGAAAGAAAGGAAAGGAGGGGAGGGGAGGGGAGGGGAGAGGAGGTAAAGTAATACTTGATAGTGATCGCATGAATCTTGGAAGGATGTGCAGCTCCTCTTACCGAGGGCAGAAGCCTCAGTGACCTCGAAAATAAGTGCATGAAGGCCGTTGGAATACAATGAATGGAGAGCAGAAAGATAGGGAAATGGATTAGGGCTTCTTCTAACGAGAAACTTACAACCAGAACCCGATAGAGAATCGTTACAAAAAGGATTAAGAGGGCATTCGTCATATACTAAAGACTTTCACAACGGGCCGGTTGGCAAAATAATCAACGATATTCAGAGTAGGTTACGAAGAATCGGATATGAGAGCTAATGCAGCAGGGGTAGGGGGAGGGGGAGGGGGGATGTTGCTCTACCGGCGTCGGCTTTTAGCGGCATTCACGTTACAGTTGTATGCACGTCGAAAGGCTTGCGACGGCGGCCAGAACGGGGTTGTGAGAGCTGCGAGAAGGAACGGTAGAAAGCGAAAATGACAAGAAGATTTACGAGTTTGGCTGGTCATGAGCAGGTACCAGAGGGGAGGGCGTGAAGGCAGAGAGGCAATGGGAATAACAGGAAAAGGGGATGGTGTGCTCGGAGAACAAGGCTTGAAGATAATGGAAGAGAAAAAACAAGGAGAGGAGGGGGGGGGGGGGGGTAATCTTCAGGGAATAGAAAAACCGAAGCATCGAGAACTTGAAAAGGAAAATAGACGGAGAAAGGATCGGTGTAGCGGCGGCCACATAGGAGGGAGGGTGGGAGGGAGGGAGGGAGAGCAGGAGGGGAAAGAAGGGGAAGTTGGCGGGTAGGTTTTTGTGCGAAGTGAATGCAGGTCGGGTCGGCCGACACAGCCACCTGTGCACCGCTCACGCACCCTGCACAAGGACCCGCTATTAGTGCAGGAGACCGAGCGTGGCGGGTCTCATCGCCACCTAACATCTGTCTTGCTTGTTACGCCCAGGCCTTCCCTGTGCCCTGGCGGCGTTGCAGAGGCTGGCAGGGGGAAAATGGCATCGCCTCACGTGCTCCGAGCTCAGTCGACGTACGAACTATGACTGGAATCACATAGTTCTTCGACTTGAGAAACATCAAGTCGAAAAAAGGCATGGCCACTTTTACTTTGAGTAATAAAATGACACAAGGAAGGATTGGTGACTCACTTCAGCCTTTTCAGTGTTTTTTTCTTCGATTTCAAATCTCTTTGCTATTCATATTGTGTAACCCCGTCTGTCTTATCCCCTTAGTAAGCTCTCTAGCCAGACCTGAGACGGTTGCTGGACCTTGATAACTTGTAAACAAGTATTCTGACCAGCTGTTCTCATGGTACACTATCTGGAGGGATAGCCATGGAGTGTTTCGGTTCATATATGTGAGCTCCGTGTTGATGTGCGTGACCATTTGTTATCGCGACCCCTATGGGAGCACTGCGTTTAGGTCCCGGTGTCTCCCCGCTGGGCTCAGTGATGTTCCTACTGTGAAGCGCAAAAAACGACATTCTTCCCTCGACATTCCACATTCTTGGCCGCATAGAGTACCATTTCTTGCCACCCCAAATCAGATACGTTTGCATGACTCTACGGCCTGAACATCTATGGCCATCTGGATGCTCAAGGCTTATCCTTATAAGTATAGTATCTGCCCGACTCCCTTCAACGCGGCCACGTGAATACGTTTTCAAAATAAAGCTCCCACTAAGGCTACTCGGCATGCTTCTCTCCTCTCCTCGCAATCGCCGATCAAAGGATGCTGCAGCCACATTCCCACGCCGCACCAAGACTGACCAACCCGTTTCCCGTTGTATCACTCCGGCCGACCACAGTGGCATCTATTATAGTGTCCTCACTCGCCTCCGCTCTTAACCCTTCTGTCGGACTCGCCCCTTCCCTGCACCCTGCTCCCTGCTTGGGCGTGAGGATGCACAAACACGCCCGTTACCCCCAACTCCTCCCGGCGTGGGCACAAGCCAGTCCGAGGCACGCAGAGTTGTGGCGAGCATTACAAAAGCAAGCGGTGCCAGCCTCGCCTGCCCCGCAAGTGGGTGAGGAGGCGCGCCAGCACTATTATAACGGGGACTGTGGAGACCGGCTACCCTGCCTCCCTCCATCCCTCCCTCCCTCCCTCCCTCCCGCTCTCCCTCTTTGCCTCCTTCCTCCTTGCCTCCCTGTCTGCCAACCATCCAGCCAGCCTGCCTGCCTGACCTCCCTGAGATCTGTCAATCATTCTTTAGTCACTGCTATTGCTTCTATCCTTGTCTGTCTGTCTCTCTGTCTGTCTGTCTGTCTGTCTGTCTGTCTGTGTGTGTGTGTCTGTCTGTCTGTCTCTGTCTGCCAGCTGACACATTTGAAACATCCCTCGCGTCACATCACCTGTCCATCTCCGAAAATCCTTATCCAGCCCGATCCCTTGCCTTCCCATAACCTCACATATGATGATGGCAGGGCCACAAACCCACGCTGACAATGTGAAGAATGGCGGCCGCTATATACACTCCGCTGCACCGCCATGACAGTTGACGCGAATAATTCAACCGCATCTCCGCATTTGAAAGTGGGTAATACTCTCGGAATATATAGCCTGTCACAAGAATGTAAAAAAATGTGCTGTAAAAACATCCGACCAAGATCAGCATCATCAATGACTTTATCTCGCCGACAGTCAGTTCTCCATTTTCCAACCATACGTGCACGAAAAGCATGCGTAGTATATAAAGAAAAAAACAAAATCTTTATTCTTCTAAACTTGCAATTTGATTTGGTAAGAAAACGACTGTGCTGAAGACTCGGGGTGAAATTACCACTCGAAGGAGGCAAAAATCCCGTTTGAACATCTCCCGCGAGATGTAAAACCGCACTTTCATCTCTCTATTTCCTAATGCACGAGGATTCAGTTGCAAAGGCTGCCCCGCGGTTTGCCGTGAACATTACACTTCCTCTTCCCCTTTACGTTATCGTCTTGTCCCTCCCCCCTTCCCCCATCCCCCCACCCCGACTGTGCCACCTGTGCTCCTCCCTTCATGCACGGCCTTCTGCCTCGGAAAATATTAGCCATTGTTTCCTGTGGCCCCGGCGACTCGTACCACTTCGATCTCCTTTTATCTCCTTTTCCTCCGCTCCGTACACTGCTTAGGCCACCTAATTTCCCTATCCTTTCTTGTCAATTCAATTCGTCTAAGACTATTCTCGAACATCATTTCCAAGAAAACAGAGTCTCCTTGCTCGTATTTAGTTGTTTTTTTCTTCTCATTTGCTCTTAACGTCACGAGCTCCCAGCGCATCTCCTTTGACCTTTCCGCTATGGCTGCGCGTCCCACCTCGTGGCCCGAACTCGGCCAATGAGTACGAGCTCTTCTCCGCCTCCTAATACACGCCATGAGATCACCATGCAGGTTCTCAATGTCTCATAATCGTCATACAGATCACATGGGCATCATGCTAGGTTTTCAGGTGAAGATTCAGGTCCATGTACATTGCATCGATGTTCGTCTGCGGCAGAGAGTGATTTGAGCGATCCTGAGAGAGAGACCTTTCAGTGCCGCACGTAAGACTCTACTCTTCTCTCGATCTGCTTAACCTCCTCCCATCCTGAACATGTTAGACTCTCCTGCTTCCTTCTTCTCTAAACTCTCTTCCGTGCCGCATTTTTTGTTTTTTTTCACGTTATTCTAATTCCCTAGTACAAACTGTTTCCTTGTCAACCTCTCTCGACTTCCAATAACCCAAATACCTACTTTCATAAGCACCAATGGACTGGCATACTTCCTAGCTGCCTATCTCATCTTGAGCGTGTCATGGATTGCACCGACAAGAAGTAATATAGCATGGGATTCCACGCAAACACCACCGTGGATGAGGCAAGGAATACAGTCGACACGGTGCAATACATGTAGCTCTGCAAGACGTGTCCGAAAATCAAGAACCACGCTAAGCCTTGTGTGTCTCTCCGTCTTTACCGTTTTTATGGCATTCTATCCAACGCAAGTGGGTTTTAGGTACTAAAGTACTCGGTGGCAGTTACATCTCACCTTGATCTTTCAAACTGAAGGTCCTTAACTTTTCTCTCGTAAATTAATTGCCAAATCGCTTGCGCATGCTTCTAAGAATTCTGGAACCGTTGCAGAAGTAATTGGAGCACGAAGTCTGTGTATCGCCAATTAAAGCAACTGCAAGATACATTTATTTCTTGTCTTTTTAAGTGGGGCGTTTGCAATAATCTTCGTTTGACAAACTATGTCGTGACTTGTTTTTTAAATGGCCCCGTGATGATAAGTGTCACAGAAATCACAAGACACATAGAATGTAAAGGTTTCAAGTACATTTCAAATAAAATAAAATAAAATAAAATATCGGTATGTTTCTATGTGCGACGTGTAACACCTGGTATGAATATCCAGGTGCAAGGACCGAGACGCGTAAAAGTGTACACGGCGTGTGTACATAGTTGAAGAGTACATGTGTGCGCATCAACTGAACGATATATTCGCCGGACCAACCAAAGTTATGCGGACTTGGCATGTTCGCTGACTTGCAGACAATATGATACCGCTAGGCCACTATCCCTTCAAAATAATAAAATATGAAAACGTGCCATTTATATCTCACTGTAAAGATCCACCCCCCTTCCCCTCCGCCTCCCCCTCTCCCCGACGCGATTTATCAACCGTCTCACCTTCACTTTCAAATTCCGTCAGACCGAGCGCAGATCTGAATGCCAAGTCGGCGCTTGCACATTCACCGGGGAATGACACACACGAACCCCTCAAGCTGAACCCGAAAGCTGAATGCTGAATATCCATGTGTTGGCCCCATCTCGGCCGTGCATATACTGCAAATTGCAGTCATTACTAGACTCTCTCATGCGTGTTCACTCCTTGCATGCACCGACTACATCAACCTACAGAACCTCTCGCCACTCTCTGGTGTCAAAGATATCTAGCCGATCCGAAACCTCACGACCAACACAACCCGCTAGTGACAGCCCTGTGGGTCCGTTCACATCAGGAGCTGACAGAGTGATGGAGTATCGGCGTGACAAAACATTTACACTTTTGTTAAAAAAAATAATTATTATAATTATTATCAACCGCTTGAGAAGCCCCTCTTTTACAGACCTAATGTTTCGTCAGTTCAGTTTCAAACATATAACATTATGAGAACGTTTAAAGACTTCAGAAATCGAAGAAACATTAATCTGTGAAACAAGAGTGAGCTTCGCCTGAGCTAGGAGGCCCTACGCCTGCCGTAGCCCTAGACCTCACATGACCACAATCTGGGCTTTATCTTGGCCATGCCCTTTCTTGGGACCTTAGCAAACGAACACAAAACATAAACCGGCTCTTAGCGGCTGCCACCGATAACACGCCCTTTGCAACCTTCGTGTGCCGCCTCCGTAACTTCAGGGTCGCGTGACTTTATTGTATGAACGTATTTCGTCTCTACTTCCGTCCGATGAGTATGGGTTTCCAGGGGCGGTGAAGTCGCCCTCCACGACTGGGGAGCGCGACCAACTAAAGCTACAGGGCGTGAATAAGCCTGTACAAATAAAACATACTAATAAACCAAGAACTAATAAAAATCTACCAAGCGCATGGTATCAAACGGCAATCCATTCAGCCATGACGTGAGACGCAACATATCCAAACGGAAGTAAAATCAGCATAAGCCCAAACTCCTACTGCGAAAGACTACAATGTCTTGCCACGTAGTCGAGCTCCCATAACCAACACACGATAAATGAGTAGATCTTAAAGTTACTACTCGTAGGCCTACAGGACAGAACTGGAGGCAGTGCCGGTTGTGAAGGATTAACCTGTAACCCAATGCTGACTAATGTGGTCTAATCCCCCCTCCCCCTCCCCCTCCCCCTCTTTCCCTCCCTCCCCATCGCCCGCTCTCGTCACACGCCACCTGGTACTCACCTTCCGCTTACCCTAGATAATTACCTTATCCACTAATGATTACAGCCACCCTGCTTCTTGTGCCTGGATTGCTTTCATCCACTCTCATTAAGACAGCAGGCGTGGACGTGATAAGAATCGCCAGTGAAGTCGAGCGAGATGCTGATGCTCGACATCAAGGGGGAAGAGGAGGAGGGAGTAGGAAGCTGAAGGGGGCACAGAGAGGCGAGGCGAGTAGGGAGGTGAAGGGGCAGGGAGGAGGAAAGAGGAGACGCTGGATGATATATGGACGCCGATTTCCTGTTCAGAGTGAAGTGGCTGCGAGGAAATGGCATCCAGACATATGCAGCCTCACGATATACACTCAGTCGTGGCGTGTTCGAGGAGAACAGCTGCTAGTGTGTCGCGGGTCATTCGTCTCCGTTTAGTTTCTTGTTTCAAATATGTAGAATCGCACAGGACGTGAAACACGCGCACGTCCTGATACTTTGCTTCGGTGAGTTACATTTGCATCTTATTAACGGAACCTACTCAGCGCAGAAAGTGGAAAGAGCAAAGAACAATAAAGGCACACTCGACCGTCTCTGGCTGACGCACGAGAGCGCTCACGGCGGTGAACCCGGGAACACGTGGCAGAGACGCGTGTCGCCCTCGCTGTCAGCAGCGGCTACGCGAGGCAGAGGGGGGGGGGTGTTTGTGTGTAGAAGAAGATTGATGGAGATTAGATGTAACAATACTGTTGCATCGCTACTGCGTCACTGTAGCATCAGCGGCGTGCCCGTCCAACAATAAAATTATCGCAATGCAGTCGCCCGTCCAAGCCTCCGTGCCCGAGACAGCGCCACAAGGTGCAGCGCCGACAATACTTCCGACCCTCGCTGCCAATTCTGCTTCTTTCATCTTAAACCGGTGCGAAAAAAATAACCTTTAAACTACTTCCTCTCCTGATGCAACTTCCTCACTTCAAGCTAAACACTTCCCATGTTACGACATCCTACGGATCTAAGGCAAGGATGAGTCAAGGCACCTTGATCTTCAATGCAAGGAAGCGTTATCTCCTTTATAATAATTGATGGTTTACAATATTCAGCGTGAAAAGTCCTGATCTAACTAACTTAAACAGGATTAATCAAGAAGTGACAAGTTGTCGTTTATATCCTGACTTTGGGAAGACAAGAGCATCCACAGAAAAAAAAACTACACCAACAGGAAATGGCTGTCCAGCAAACAAAAGTAAGTCTGCAAGTTTTTCTGCCGCAAGATCCGCTATCGAGGCAATAACAGCTAGTGCCAAGCGGTCCGGTCAGTTGCTTCAGAGTGCCAGCAGAATGCGGAAAAATGGGTCACCTGCTCGAGTGGACAACATTCCATTCCGCGCGGCCGGGCCGCACAGGTCAGCCAGCCTCAGGAGACCAATGTGACGCCCATCCAGACGCCCAACCCGCCCGTGCCACGACGCATTCAGCACAAAGTCACGCCTCATGAATATTACATGCACCACGGCTTGTCTGTTCGCCGACTGCGCTCATCCCACGCGCCCACAAGACAGTCCGCATGGGGCGCCCCTTGGCTATTTGTGGGCTGCTTCGTGGGGTCCCGGCACGCTACCCGTTCCCGCAGACATGGGAGGCTGATATATTCGAAGTTTATCCTCCAAGCATCAGCAGGTCGGAGGCCAGCCGTACTATTGCGGGGTACGAGGGTGGAAAGGGGAAGGGGTCTGATGCGTCAATTACAGGCAGGAAGACGAGTGACGGAGGGCCTCAGCTGTAGCCACGGTGAGAGACCGACCGGGGGGAAGGGGCTGGGATGGGAAGAGAGGGAGGGGAGGGGGAGGGGAGGCGAGGGAGGGGATGGGGAGGGAAGGCGAGGGAGGGGAGGGGGAGGGAAGGCGAGGGGGAGGGAATAAAGGAAGGCGACGGAGGATAGGAGGGAGATGAGGGGCTGAAGGGGGGAGGGGGGAGGGAGGGGGCGGGAACGAAGGATAAGGCGAAAAAAGAAATAAAGGATGATATAAGAAGTAAGAGGAAGGGGGGAGGGGCACAGACGAGGGAAGGAAGGGCAACGAGGATGGGAGGAAGGGACAGCGAAGAGAGGAGGACGGGGAAGCGGGGAGGGAAGCCGGGGACTGCGAGAACAGGAGGGGGAGATAGAAGGGCAGGAGACCTGGTGGTGGAGCCAGTCCTTACACATAACACAGCCTTCCATTACCAGGCCGCCATGCCTAGTTCTGCCTTTCTTAATTACTCGAGCTTATAGGCTGCGCTACACGACATCAACCAGAGCGTGATGGAGTCAACGTACGTTATGATTAAAACCTTCGAACAGAGAACAAGATCGAGAGGGAAAGGGAATGAGTGAGGACAGTAAGGGGCGAAAGGGAGAGGGAGAGGGAGATGAAGAGAGAGAGAGAGAGAGAGAGAGAGAGAGAGAGAGAGAGAGAGAGAGAGAGAGAGAGAGAGAGAGAGGGAGAGGGAGAGGAGAGAGGGAGAGAGAGAGAGGGAGAGAGGAGAGGGGAGAGAGAGAGAGAGGGAGAGAGGGAGAGAGAGAGAGAGAGAGAGAGAGAGAGAGAGAGAGAGGAGAGAGAGAGAGAGAGAGAGAGAGAGAGAGGAGAGAGAGAGAGGGGGGAGAGAGAGAGAGAGAGAGAGAGAGAGAGGGAGAGAGGGGAGAGGGAGTGGGGAGAGGGAGAGGGATGGGGAGAGGGATAGGGAGGGGGATGGGGAGGGGGATGGGGAGGGGGAGGGAGGGGGAGAGGGAGGGGGAGAGGCAGAGGGAGAGGCAGAGGGAGAGGGAGAGGGAGGGGGAGAAGGAGGGGGGAAGGAAGAGAGAGAGAGAGAGAGAGAGAGAGAGAGAGAGAGAGAGAGAGAGAGAGAGAGAGAGAGAGAGAGAGAGAGAGAGAGAGAGAGAGAGAGAGAGAGAGAGGGGGGGGGGGGAGCATGACAGAGTGAAAGAAAAAGGGAGAGTGAAAGAAAAAGGGAGAGCGAAAGAATAAGAGGGAGAGGGTCGACAAACTTTGGCATTCTCCGTCAGAGCAAGAGCTCACGTCAAAAATCTGACTTTACACATTAGCCAACTACCAACAAAATGTTGAATGTCAAGGTCTGCCACTAGTACGCGTTACATCATCGGGATCTCAGTTTTCCGGGACGTCTCTCATTAATTTGATGTTACTCTAAAAAGGATGCAAGTTGTAAGAATAGAGAAATAATTTTTAATGATCAACTGTGGTTCTACTCGCGTTCCTCCTGCCTAACCACGCAGATGTAAACAGTCGAACTGGCGCCAGGAACATTTTCCAAAATTGATACCAACATACACAGCGAGTTTTTTTTTTCAATATGGTCTATACGCGACAAAGTTTACCTAGCATATGACAAAGCTCTTCCAAAAGAAAGAGTGGGCAAGCTTAAAAATAAAAAATAAAAACATCGGATCATCTGTAGCCGAGAGATGAGAAGAGAAGGCACAGCATTATTAGGTTTAATCACAAGCATGACGGAGGCTGCGCTCTGACACCGCCATGGCAAGGACAGTGAAGAGACTAGCAGCTTGATTTCCAACCCCAGGATGTCGAGGAGGAGCGCACGGGAAATAATATTAGAGTCCCCGCTACTCCAGAAACAAAGCTTCCTCGGCTAATCCGTCCTAATACTGAAGCTGTTGACACCCGCGGGACGACATAGACATAGTTCACTCTGATTATAAAACGAACTTGAAATCGTTTATTATCACCGCGCGGGTCACTCCCACATATCCACACATTTTTTTCCTGCTCGATAGCTAGTGCACTGCAACTCACGGTCAGTTCCGGTACATGGGGAAAGTGAACGGCTCGGTGAATCACCTTTGCTGAGATAAGTCCTCAGCTAGCAATACTGTTCTCGGAATTGGGATATAGTGCGCTATGGTATCCAAAACCAGTTTCTGGAAATGCTTTATTTTGTTTTTCTTTGCCATAACATACAATCTTTTGACCAGGAAAAAAAATGTGCTCAATCTCTCACGAATCCACACAATAGAGGTTTAACATATATGAAGACGAGTGGGAGATGAAAAGAGGGGAGAGACAAGAAGGGGAAGAGACCGTCCTGTTGGTAAAGTTGAGAAAAGAAAGGGGTTTGTTCGTATATACGCTTATGCCCAATAAAGGTCAGAAAATAACAATAAATAGCAACATCAGAGACTCCATTTCATATCAATATGCGAAAAAGATGTCCGAGCGCCCTCAAGATACAAGTGTGCAACAGACATTCACGTGACAGCTGTTATCCCGAGGCTCTGATACCAAACACCATCATGTGTGTGTGTACACCACCTGACATCAGCCCACCACGTGAATACACCATCTGACTGGAATATGAAACGCATGGTTCTAGCCCATTACGCATAGGCGCAATTATAAAGTCCAAAATCCTGAGTTTCGTGCAAAATGTCAACTGCCATCTCCTATTCAATGCATTTCCTTCTTATTACCAAACGAGCGTGTTCCTCGGATGGGGCACGTAAGCAACAAAATTGAATGGCCAAGTGAGCAATGAGTCCATCAAATCTGGGTTCACTATTAGGTTCACCACAACAATGGACAGCCGATATTCGCGTAGTATACCGTAAAATACCACCAAAACACTTGACCTTATTGTGGTCACAC
>NW_028234411.1:9272045-9274545 GCF_977035675.1 Penaeus japonicus
ATATAAATGAATTTTAGAATACAGAATAAAGGCTATGTATTTTTTCAAGATATATTGTAATTAGGAATTTTCTCAGATTTTTTATGCATTCATAATTATATTTATGAGGAGGGAGGGATCCATTGTGTGGAATATATTATGCATACCAATATTTTTTTATTTGAATGTTAGAAAAGTAAGTGGAAGTAAGTTAGTATTAAGTGACTTTTTACAACAGGAATTGTTTTAAAAAATGTAATTCAGGTTTATTATAATGATTTTAAGATTCTGAATTATTAATAATTAAAACCCCCCACTAAACTGGCAGTAAGTATATATGAGATATTGTAATGATAATGAAAAGATGCATGTTTATTTCATGATTGATATTTAAAAAAAAGTGTTTAAAAATGTTTTTCATTTTAGGGGGTTCGCTGACAAAGATAGCCTACTACTCCACTGTATCACACAGAAAAGTTTTGTATAATACAGAAAAGGAAGCAACTAATACTGTAAGTATATTTTCAAATTCTTGTTCTTGTGATTGGTTATTTCTTTACAGTTACCGTGTTTATGGTATGTTATATACTACTTATAAATATCAATTTCTTTTTAATTTGGTTACTCAAACATTTGATTACTCACTGACCAAAAGCATTATTTTAGTCTTCATTGTATTATTATATGATATTTCAATTCTTATTGTTTTATGCATTTGCTTGGGACACAGGTAGAAGGCAATGACTATAAATATGAAAGTTCAGAGACAGAACGTTTGCACTTTGTGAAATTTGAGACAAAATACATCGAACAATGTCTGAATTTCATCCGGGATCATCTGGTGAACAGCAAGGAGTCCATGGCCGGCAAGAGTATAAAGGCTACTGGTGGTGGAGCTTACAAATACGCTGACCTTATCTATGAGAAACTTGGTTTAGCGTGAGTATTGTACATTCCTTAGTTACTTATAGGTGGCTTCTTCTAGATTTGCTTTGAGTTCATGACCACTTTTGAAGTTTGAATGTAGAAACATTTATTCATAAGAATGTCATATGTTTATTCATGGTGATAAACTAACAATCTGAATGATACATAAGAAGAGATTAGTTTTTCAGAAAATTGAAGGATAGGTAAATATAAAGAACTGAGAGTGATTTTCTTGTATTTATATACTTTACAGTGTGGAAAAAGAAGATGAAATAGGGAGTCTCATAAAGGGATGTAATTTTTTGCTACGTAACATCACAGATGAGCAGTTTTCCTACAGTCGACATGAGGAGCCTGAATATCGTTTCATCAACACTGAGCCCAATATCTTTCCATATTTGCTTGTCAATATTGGGTCAGGGGTCAGCATTATGAAGGTTAGGATATGTAAATTTTTATATGTCATTATCTCACTATCAAGAAAGTTATGCATATTTCAAAGACTATGTATTTAAGTCATGAAAACTGGACATATACTTTTCATCATTAGTACTCTTTTCTGTTCCTTATCCTGTGAAAATGTACAGTTAGCCACACACATAAGCAGATATAAAAAAGGACCATGTTAAATATAAGTCTAAAATATTTTTGATTGCAGAATATTACAGACACATTCTGTATTATTACAGGTGGAATCAGATGACAAGTATGAAAGGATTGGTGGCACCAGCATGGGAGGTGGAACCTTTTGGGGTTTAGGGTCCCTATTGACCAAGGCTAAGGGGTTTGATGAACTCTTGCACTTGGCGAGTGAGGGAGATCACCGTAATGTTGATCTCTTGGTGAAGGACATATATGGTAAGAATTCTTTCATGAATGTTTTCACTTGTCATTGTAAATGTTTTGAGATGTTTCTTGTCTGCTGTCATAATAATGTTGGGATAACAGTAATGTCTTGCTAATTTGGATATTTGTGATGCATTCTCATATGAGATTATAAATATGGCCATTTGAAGTTTATGTTGATTTTACAGTATTTGAAGGTAAACAAATATTATTACATAAACAAGAAGTCTGCTAAACTCTTTAAACAAATTGAGTATAATTTATCTGCTTCTCATTTATAGTAATTAGTCCATCTACATGGAAAACAGAATGTAATATAAAAGGGTCCTTTATTGTGGTATCAGCATTTTAATGGTGTGAATATCCCTTCTGTGATGGGCATTATCATAGGGTCGGATCACCGTTGCACTGCTTTTTTTTCTTCAAAATACAAGCTATTTATTCCTTCAGTTGTGTAACCAGGGTATCATACCAGATGTTAATTAGAATCATTTCTGATATATATGGATTCATATATCATACTTTAAGTTTAGAAAGTGAAAACACATCATCGTATGAAGCCCCTCCTTAGCCAGACATCATAAGATCTGCCCAGTCTTGTAAGGGTTGGCATCACAAATCCTGTACATAGTATTTCAGGTAACCATTATGTTATTAATATCACCTGTCAGGTGGTGACTACAGTGCATTAGGGCTGACTGGAGATATAATTGCATCAAGTTTTGGCAAGGCAATGCATCATGGACAC
>NW_028234411.1:9279545-9282045 GCF_977035675.1 Penaeus japonicus
TGGATACTTTCTTCGCAATCACCCACTCAGTATGCACACCATCAGTTTTGCCATAAATTACTGGAGTCGGGGTGCAGTGCAGGCACTGTTCTTACGACATGAAGGATACCTAGGCGCTATAGGTGCATTTTTGCGAGGAGCTGAAGAGTGTGGTATGTAATCCAGCTCTCTTTCTCAGACTAGTATTGTTACATTGAAGCATTATGCATTTTATATGATTTTTTTTTCTGAGAAGAAATTTGGTTATCCAGATTAGTTGCTTCTGATTACTGGTTCAGCTTTTTTTATGGATTGCATGGATTAATTAACTCTTCTGTTAAAACCACAATTAAAAATATGTATAAAAAAAAAAAGATAAATAAATAAAAATTAAACAAAATCTTTTTATTAGAAGATGATTGTTTTGAAAGATTGGCTCATTTATAATTTCAGAAAATAGTTTCATTTTATTGGGCATACCTTTTTTTAAAAGAATTAAATGCACAAAACTTTAAAGAAGTTAAAAAAAAAAGTATTGAAGAAATCTGATTACTGTAAATGGATACAGGCCAAGTATTTGATGTCTTTTAAAAGGTGATTAATATGTTTATCTAAAGTTGTTACATTAAATTTTATCAATATTCTATATGTTAAGAGCAAATGTTCATAACTTACTATTCCAAATATACTAATATTTACTTTGGAAATTTAAGTTACATGTTGTAACAGCTTAGGAATATGTTCAAGGTGGGAATTATTTCTTGTATTTTATTACATTCAGTGCACTGTGCTGAATGTAACAGAATTCAGTAATATTTACCTTATGTAATTTTTTTTTCTTTGTATGTATTAACTTATATATAGGCCATATAACATTCTTCTAAAGAAGTGCCCTTTCCTTTCAACTAAGTGCTTCGCCTTCTGAAAGTCTATACATAGAGACTCTCCAAATTTTCTTGTTATTAAAACTCACTAGTACAGCACTTTATAAAGTGACATGAACTTTGGCATGAAGTATGTTCATTACTAATGTATTTATTTTTAACAGATTCTGAGAAGTATTCCTGGGGGGAAAACTATGCTGGCTCTTCAGGGCTTCAGTCTCCATTACCTCATCCTCCTGTTGGAGGCTGGCCAGGTGGAACCATTGATCAGCTGGAGATTGATCGTTGTGATCAGCAGCTGACATTCTTCCCCTTTCTTGCTCATCCTGAAGAATATGTACCTGATACTGTTGACCTTACCAAGGATAAAGAAGCAAGGTATATTTATTTCTGAATGGAAAATTTCTGATTGAAAAACAGATTAAACTGTTTGATGATACATAGCATTTTCACTGGATTGCTGTCCTAACTTAACCCATTGGTCGCGGTATTAAAAAAAGGTCTGGGCAATAGGATGGCTGTTTTACATGTCTGGCATGGTGCCATCCGCGTCTATGACCGACTCTGCCTTTGCAGCAAATCATGCCATCCGCTGCTAATGGGTTAATAGGTCCAGAAAGAATTGTGCTTGAACTAATTCATACTGGTTTCTTTATGTTAACAGAGACTATTGGCTGTCATGCTTTGAAGGCTCCCTTGGTAGCTTTGTCAGCCGGGCTGTCTCATCCCAGCCTAATAGCATAGATGCTGTGGAGAGAGCCAACAGATTTCGTGAAAAGTATTTGCAAAGGCTTCACAATCTAAAGAACCATCCATTGTGAGTAAATTTTGTATTTTTACTAATGTAAATTGAATTTATATTCAATATATTTTTTTTATTTTCATACTCTCCTTTATTTCATGGAGTTATGCATTGACTTTACTTTTATTTTCTTACAGTGCATATGGTAACCTTACTGTGAGGAGCTTATTGGACATGAGGGAGCATTGTCTCAATGAATTTGATTTTCCTGATCCGTACCTGCAACAGAAAAAGGTATTTTAACTCAACGCATTTTGGTAATGTTAGATACCATGAAATATTAGTGAATTGTATGGCATTAGATTAGTAATCTTTAATAATACAAAATGCAAAAATGAGTATTATGAAGTAATAATAAGATTTAGTTTACTATTATAAAAAGAGCCCATTGTTCAATATTTTGTGGCTCATGAATATAATTTCATAAAGCTGTTTTGGGCTCACACAACTCTTCCATTAGTACTTATTGTTAAGTTGTATGAAATTATTATTAAAAAAAAAGTGAAATTAATTTCTTTTCAGTTTGAAAATGAAAATGCCCTGAAACTGTTGAAGGACCACCTGGAATACCTTGATTCCCTAGAGTGGAAGGAGCGTCAAGAGGTCCTGATTAGGGGAGTGTTAGCAGGGAATGTGTTCGACTGGGGAGCCAAGGAAGTTGTAGAACTTATGGAAGCAGGACTAGGTTTTAAGGAGGCTGCTGAGAAACTTGAAGGTAAGTGCACAAATTCTTTTTTATTTTTCTCCTTTGTGGTGTTTGTAGTTCTGAATTCCTTGCCTGCTATTTTTCTCTCTCTGTTTTTTTTTTTTCTTTCTTACATCCTTTTTTACAAAC
>NW_028234411.1:9294545-9307045 GCF_977035675.1 Penaeus japonicus
TGGCGGCCCAACAACTCTCTCGGGTAAAACCTCGCCTTTCTGAACTCCCAGCTGCTCATAGGTCATGCCCCTCCCCCTGCCTCGGCCTCCCCGACCTCTTCCTCCCATTTTGGCTGCTGCAATGACAAAGTGACACCAAAAGTTATGGAAATAAGTAGAGTAAATATTTAAGTTCATAAAGCAAAGCAATGAAATACTAGTGAATATTTATTAATATAATACTATAACCTTAATTTTTAAAGTTTTACTAATAACATCAGGTGGGGAAATCATTAACATCTTACTGGGGATAATTAGAAAAAAAAAAAAAAAAAAAAAAAATATATATATATATATGAAAAATGAATGCATGTGAGTGAAAAGAGAGAAGAAGAAAGTCAATATCAATATGGAAATGTGATAAATTAAAGAAATTCAAAATCCACTCCAAAAGTTACTGAATTCTATTTATCTTTAACTTTAACACATTTGTTATTCCCAGCATCCTGTGGATAAGTTAAAAGTGCATTAATTTTCTATAAGAAGAACATTTTCATACAATATAAAATACATACTGAATCTATGCCATACATACCTAGTTCTTTAAAGCTATGCTTAGTTCATGGCAAGCGGTTTCTCCTTTGGTAAAGTTACACTTTCTTCCTCA
Source organism: Penaeus japonicus (assembly GCF_977035675.1). NCBI lineage: Eukaryota > Metazoa > Arthropoda > Malacostraca > Decapoda > Penaeidae > Penaeus > Penaeus japonicus. The sequence continues at coordinate 9,295,192 of NW_028234411.1, forward strand.
TATTCAGCAAAATCATCCTGAAATATGCATTATATTAGAACAAATACCTATATTGCATTGCACAAGCAGCTCTGGGAATATAATCAAAGTTAAATGGATACCATCTTTATTATAAATGGATTCACAACTACAATAATTTAAAAAATATATTGCATTTAAAATAAAAATTATTTCAAGAACCACTTACTGGATCATATATGACCTTGACAATAAGAGAGCAGCTTGGGCAAGTAGCTGTGTCTTCCCCTGCTGCCAGCTCTTCCTTAGTGATCTGAAAACGATCTCCACATGGACAAGGGTAGTAATAGGTCTCTGTGTCTTCGTCAAAGTCGAAATCTTCAATTTCTATTTCGTCGTGATATACGGACATATCTGAAGAGAGGAAATATCATTAATTACAGCTTCTTTGCAATGAATTATCCAAAAAAGTATTGTCTAAGCTACATCTTATTAACCATACAAAACTACTTTCAATATTGATACACTCCCAGATTTGTCTTATCTTTTAACTGAAGGGAAAAGAGCTCTTTCATTATGTTATGCAACTGAGCATGATAATCCTTTCACCTAGTATTGGCAGTCTTGAAATCCATTTATGATGTTCTTTCAGCAAAAGGTTGTGCTCCAGAAAGATTCCCTCTATTTAGCGCACAAATGCTTATATCTATATATCTATTTTTTTTCTCAGTCAGTGTCATACATTTTCCTCATTGTTCCTGTTTTCAACAACTGAGGATCACACTTTCTGAAATAAACCAAATTCATCAGTTGGATAATATCTGCTGGAATGATAGATTAAATTTGCATACTTCTTCCATAATAATATCATCTATAGGTTAAGACAATTGATAAAACCTGATATAAAGATCAAACAATGTTTTGGGGCATAAACTGTAGAATCCACAACTAAAGCAAAGTGCACCATTGAAAGGACTGAAGGGAGCACTACTGGAAGAGCTGAGGGTGCATCATTGGAAAGTCTGAGGGGAAGCCATTGGATGGGTTGTGGGGAAGGTCCAAAGAGGTACCACTTGAAGGGCCTATGGAGCACCATGGGAAGGGTCTGGGGATACCATTGCAAAGACTGAGGCAATGCCATTGGAAGCCATGAGGGAACCATTATAGGGCTGTGCTTACTACATCAGTAGCTGCATTGTTCCCAAGCAAGGAACTAGTTTAAGTACAAGGGAGAGACCTTTGATATATTACATAGCATAAAAGACATAATGTTATGTCCCTTTGTGTAATCTCAATCTAAACAACTATCTGAAAGGTTCCATATAAGTCTGTTACCAAAAAAAAAAGTCTTGTATTATTGACCAATACATCAGTACAGGATCAAGTGCAAGAAACAAAAGTTACAGGGATACTATGAAAATTTCTTTAACAGTCTCAGACTCTAAGATTGTCTTACAGTTTGTCCAAGAAAAGGATAAAGACTGTCCAAGGTGATTCTTATCTATGGCTATCATTGTGGTACATTTTAAAGTAAATGTTTTTAACTAGAACTAACATCTACATCTTAATAGTAAAGTAAATATTGCCCTCAACCTGATATACTTCATGACCAGTATTGGACACTGTCTTCAACTTATGTAACACTGGAGAAGAACCATACTATTAACCCTTTCCTGACAGGGCACTCGCTACGCGCAGACCCCTATGCCGGGCGATTGCAATATTGCATTGAGATCGTCACACTGGCATGACGCCCCGGCATCGGGAGTTTGGCTGTGTCACACGAGTGTAATGCACCGTCGTCATAGGGTTAAGCTAACCTAACCAGCTGAACATATTGAGTGTGTTATAGTTCTTCTGAATTTATCTTTGAATTAAATTTTCAGTTATAACTCACTAACAAATAACTAAGTGCATTAGGTTTAGTGGTGCTCCTCTTCAATTTGACCAACTGCATTAAATACAGTATTTACATATTATATTCTACCTTTGCCATTGTTATCAATCCCTGGCCTTATAGTCAGCATTAGCATTGTCTATGTTTCATAAAGACATTTTAAAGACAGTCCTTACAGTCCTTATAGGCCTCTCTTACATTGCAGGCAAGTCATAAGGAAATACTGGGTGTTAAAGGGATTTTCTTCACAAATAATAGACAAAATTGCAGTTTCAAATATATTTTTCTGTCATTGACAAACCTCAGAGTCAATGACCTTTCATGAATCTCATCACGTATGTTAATAATACATGACTGTAATGATGATGTAACTGTTGATTAATCATAAAATTCTACAAATACTAGATTTATCAACCTCAGGCACTAAATGCTATTACCAGGAGAGAAAATTAACAAGACAGTAATTCAACACAACAAACTGAACGAGAATAGCACAATGTATACCCAACCACCAAATCACATAGCGAATGAGAGGAGGAACCACATGTAAAACTTTTTACGAACTTAGTCATGCCTTCAGAAAAATGGGCTGACGCAACGCACACAACCAGCACTCAGTACTAAAAGTATTCGTAATCATTAGGACAATGCCTTCCTGATGAGCCATACTACTTACTTCACTTGGCTTATTCTACAGAGAAATGTTAACGCCACTAAGCTACTTTTACAAGAGGAAATGCACACCCTCGCCAGACTCTCGATCAGTCGCTCGCTCGCACGTCGTCCCTTCGTCTGCATTCGATAACACATGTTTTGCTTGCGCTGTCTGCGGGTTCTTTGGTATCCTTTGTTTAGTTTCTAGGGTGAGATGTAATTTGATTAATTTTCATTGCTAAAGTATAAATAGTTTGGAGTTATCAAGAGTTGACGTGAGATTTTGGGTTTTTGTTCTACGATTTCCCCTGAGTGGGCTTTTAGGTTTTATATTGTGTAAAATAGTTTGAAATATTTGGTTTTCTTTCTGAGTTTGGTGTATCAGTACAGCTAGTTGATTGTGATATCGAGTTGTAAAATACATGATTTATGTAAAAGAAACTAAAATACTGATATAACATGTGAATTATAATGTTCATTACATCATTGAAAGGTAAAGGTTCGCTCCTTTGCACATGTTTCACCGGAGACTAATAAGAAAACTGAAATTTGATGAAAGTGTGACTTTGACCTGATCTCCTAGGGAACTCCTACATTGATATAGTAACAAATTATATGCGTATGAATTTATGCATACAAATGTATACATACACACACACGTTTACCACAAACAATGACAATAAACAGATACCAGAAAAAAAGTCGGATAGATCTGGATTAGGTTACAAGAACGGCCCCCAATATAAACACGGCATCGTCTGCGAAACACAAAGTTCGCCGGAAATGTGATGCAAAGTGATTTCACGAAAGATCACTTGCATTATACGCATCAAAAGAGAGTGCACGGTGTTTGAAGGCAAGAATGGTGACTGGTGATTGTCTTGTGTTTAGAAATACATATGTAGGATTGAAACATAGATTCTTTGATGAAATACATGTTAAAATCAGCATTCAAGTTATAAAACCTTGGCAGCTAAAAACTCTCTTCGTTATCATTGTCATTGATATAACTATTCTAGTTAATGGTGATGTGGGATGATGAAATATTTATTATGTGAAGGATGATAATAATAGGCTAATAGTAGGTATTAGTGATATTAATGATAAATATACAGACTGCGATAGCGATAATGATGACGTAATGGTGAGAGTAATTTCAAAGATTACCAATACACCTGCAGTAGATCAAGTGAATGCTGTGGCCTGCTGTGGCCTTTGCAAAGTCAGCACGCTGGAAAAGGCCAACAAACCTTCATCACATATACTCTGGCAAGGTAGAACTTGGACTGGCTTCTTAGAGGGTGATCATTCTAAAGGGAGGTCTGCATGCATAGTCTTGCCTGGATATATGGGATGGAAGTTTATTGAACCTTGCTGGAACAACAAATACACATGGACACAGCATTTCATTGAGTCACTAGGGATTTATAAGTGAATGTAACCATGGCAGTAATAAGAATGATAGATGAATATACCGCTTAGTTAAATTGTTTTATTTATCGTTTAATTTATACTTTGTCATCAGGGTGATAAGTGTTATGATTGTGGTTGTTCATTGTCATTCCTGTCATCATCATGTCATAATTATCAATATCATTCATCATGATTATGAATATATAATGATAATGGTAATGCTAGGAATGATGTGTGGAAAGTGTGAATGATTCAAGAATATTAGTATTTACAATTCTTGTAAGTTCATAGATTATGATTCTATATTATTTTAAAATTGTGGCTAAAATTAAAAAAAAATGACATCATCTTCTTTGATAAATATAGATAAATACTATTGTTGTCGCTAAAGAAGTGAAATTTTTAAATAGAAAAATTGTTTTGAATAGAAAACTGTATCTATAAATCAGCATTTTACAGTTATTACATTAATTTGATCTTCTAATTAAATGTAGTCTACCTTTGGTTTATTACTTTATAGCCAGTATTGAGACATGCAGGTCATACTATGGGCCAGAATTTTCCAGACTATTTGTAAATAGAATAAGGCAGCAGTAATAATGAAAATATTGCATCAATCAGTTTATCAATTATTTTCTTTTAGTATATCATGCTGAAACATCAGCTTCACAACTGCCTTTGCTATTATGACCTTATTTGACATTTCTTACTGTTATATAATGTTTCTTTGTAAGCCATAGTATAGCAATGCCTGTTTGCCTTTTCTTAGAATAATGGGTAGCTATGTAGGATATAAAGAAAACCAGGATGATCAGCTCACCCCAGGAGACCATGCTGTTGCTGGTGCTGTAAGTGGAATGGTCACTCGAGCTCTTATCCAGCCCCTTGATGTCCTTAAAATTCGGTTTCAGGTAAATGCAAATGCAGGTGTCCTTTTCATAATTGCAAAACTAAGAGTGCTAAATAATGATTATTGATATAAAGATCAATTTCAGGTTGTTATGGGATTTGAAAGCCATATTTTCCATTTGTATCACTATATAAGATTAAGGTGCATTTTGAAAGTATACAGTTGACTAACTACAACTTTTGCAGTGAAGGCTAGTTTATTGTTCTTTTGCAAAAGAGGTAATCATTACAAATTTAAATTTGTTATTTAACTTCCTATGTTCATATTTATAACAGCTTCAAATTGAACCAACCACAAGGCGTGGTGGAGGACTCTACCATGGGATTCTCCAAAGTCTATTCACAATTGCAAGAAGTGAAGGTCCTTCAGCACTTTGGAAAGGACATCTTCCAGCTCAAGCTCTGAGTGTCACATATGGAGTTGCACAAGTAAAATTCTTTCTCAGTGAGGTTTCTAAAATGTTACCTGACCTATAATGTAACTAAGAACACATTTCAATATACATGAATATTTGATTGTAAAGTAAGATAATAATATCTATATTTTATAGTATTTGAGGATTTTCACTGATTCTTTCAGTTCTGGAGTTATGCAGTTCTCACAAAGGCAGCCAGTGAGCATGGACTCCCTCATGGGTTGTGTGGAGGACTTGCTGGAATTTGTGGGACGTTATTATCTATGCCATGTGACGTTTTACGTACCAGGATGGTTGCACAAGGAACTCCAAAGGTTGATTCCAAATATTTCTTTAAATTATTTTACTATTTGTAGATTTTGAGTTTATTTGAGGAAGATTGCAAACACCTTCATTTTTTCTATGTAAAAAATAGGCTAATGATATCACTTACAATGTTTAGATATGATTATTCTAATACAGAATTTATCTGTGTTCTCTCCTACTGTTGCTTTTGTATATAGCATTATAAGATATCAATAGTATATCTTTAGATAAGGATCAGCTATTTGTATATCATACTGGCTCTCTTATCCCTCTTGTGAGACTTGATATTTGATATATCGTATCAAATGCAGCTAATTACTTGTTTTTTAGTATTACAGTGGCATGTTTGATGCAGCAGTGAAGATGGTTCGGCATGAAGGAGCATTAAGTTTATGGCGTGGCTTTCTGCCAACTGTTGCTATGAATGCTCCGAGTTCTGGATTCATCTTCTACTTCTATCATCTCTTCCTCTCACTTACAACAAATCTTTTTGGTGATGGTAAGCAAGAAATATGATTGGCTTCATTTTCCAACTGAAGATTGCGTTGGTATAGATTTGGAGATTTCCATGACTTGGGTAGATGACTTTATTTGGATATGCCATTGCATAATCAGTCATTTCATTTTCAAACTGATTTCATGAAACTTTGTGTGCCCTTGTCAAACAATAATAGGAATCATCCCTTTATGGAAATCCTGTATGTATGCTTTCAGTCAGAAAGCAAATTAACTTACATAATTGTATGTGTATGTGTATGAATATATACATATAATGATGATAATGGATGATAATGAGGATAACAATAATGATAAAATGATGATAAAAGTAATAATAATAATAGCAGTAGTAACAATGACAATAATTATATTAATGATAATAATAAGGATAATCATAATCATAATAATGATAATTATGATAATGATATTGATAATGGTACTGATGATAGTGATAGTAATAATGATAATGATAGTCACAATGGCAGTAACAGTGACAGTAGTAATGATAATGACGATAAGGATGATGATGATGGTGAAAATAATGTATATTGTTGGTCTATATGTTTTATTTCTTAATTGGCTCATCTTTGTTCCTTTACAGTGAGCCATCTTCCCTGGCTGAGCTGTAGTGCTGTTAGTGGGATGGCTGCAGGAGTGTGTGCCAAAGTCATTACTTATCCTCTTGATGTCCTTAAAAAGAGGATGCAGATTCGAGGATTTGAAAGTAGAAGAAAGCAGTTTGGCAAGGCAAGTTACCTGAAGTTGTTTATGTTTTATATGATTTATTGATAGTTATTTTAGCTGAGTTTTATACATTTGTAAATCTCATCTTTTTGTTTATTTGATTTTATTGCTTTCCCCTCTACTTCTCTCTCGTCCCTTATTTCTCAGATAAAACTTTCAACAGACAAGAAAGTTCAAAACATAATAGCTGAATAGTGCTGTTCTTTTTAAGTCTGATCATGTATTTTTATCCTTGAGCACATGGTATCAGAATTCAGAGCACTACCTCATGGCAATAATTACAGACTGCAGTGGGTTTCTGTTAACCCAAAGGCACCGGCTAGGAATTGGAGCACACTGTCTGCCTTGCCGAGGGTAATTTCAAGGCTGCTCATACGAGTCAAAGATTAGCAGTGCAGGGATGCTGTTTTCTGTTTTCCTTCCCTTTGGCTTGAAGTTCTTGTCAAGTCAGTTATTGTTGTTCAGCATTAGGATGGAAATAGGAGGGAAGGTTGTAGCATAAGAACTATTGTGGTAGGAACTATAAACCTCCATGATAATATAAGGCATATGTCATAGAGCAGCATCCTTTTTCATGACATGATAGGTACCATCCAGAATTCGAGCACATCCAAACCATGGCATACATACATGCCCTCTGGTGTCATTGAGATGAGAGTGAATATTGCCATATTTACATGAAAGATTTATTTTCATATCTGATTTTATCCAATGATCCATGAAGCTAAGTGAGGAAACTATATAGACTTAACTGACAAAGAAATGGTTTCTTTTTTTTTTTAATCTGTTAAAGGAAATGTTGAGTGTATAAATAAGAGGAGGCATAACTATTTTGTTTTTATTTTATTATGCTCTCATCATTGTTATCACTGAATTATTTTTATTGTAATAATTGCTATCAATATTATTATTATATTTGTCATTATCATCCTTTTTTTTACTTTATCATTATTATTTTATATATATACATATGTTTCATTGTTTGTTTTCAAAGTGCATAAATTTTAGTGATACCTTTTTGTAAGTTCATCTCTGAGATAACTTGTTGTTTTTCATCAGTAATTTAGAAAATGTATAATTACAATTCCTCAATTGTAGGAAAAGATTTTTCATCATTTTTGCAACTTTCACTCACTTACTTGGAGAGTCTATAGAATTGATTCTTGGATTGTTTTTATGTGCTAAACAACTATGCTAAACAACTTTTGGTGTGTTCTATACACCAATACCTACTTAATGAAAATATACTTTTTATATTTATGTATGTAATACCTGAGTTGTCTTTATTATTGGTTTTTTTTTTACCAACTATTTAATTCTTAACCCATTAGCAGCGGATGGCATGATTCGCTGCTGCAAAAGGAGTCGTCGGTCATAGACGTGGCACGCACAACCGAAAAAAAAAAAAACAGCCATCCTACTGCACAAACATTTTTTCAATACTGCGACCAATGAGTTAATAGTTTGAAATTCCTTCTGCAGGTTATTGTATATACAAATGTATGGAAGTACATATCAACTGTGATGCAGGAAGAAGGATTCCAGGCATGGTTTAAAGGACTTTGGCCAAGCATGCTCAAGAGCGGCTTGGCGACAGGCGTCATCTTTGTCTCCTACGAAGCCACTTGTTATGTCATTGCTGTTGCCCGTGAAAAAAACGCCGGTCCAGATGACACCACCAAATGATACTGATGCCGTCATATTTTGATTGACTTGGAGTGCAGTCGAAATTGTTTCAGCATAATCTGACCCCTAGAGAAGTGCCTTGAAGATTTTACTCTTTCACTCTTTAACTCTGATGAACTCTTAAGCAGGCATTTATTTCTTTTCAGTTTTAGTATTCTCACACTTTTTTAGGATTATCATAAGATATGTCAGCGTATCTTGTATCTGATTCAGTTGATATTAATTACTATTGTAATATGAATCCAAATATCTTGAAAACATAATCTGTGATAATAATTTAGAAAATACAGACAACGATTTCTTAGTCATAAGTCTTTTTGTACAGTGTATATAATGAATATGATGATGTTCATCATTTAATGAATTTTCACATAGTATTGCATATTGAATAGATATGATTCTAAAGATCCAATATGCAATTATTATGTTTGTAGTATATTGAATAAATGGCTGCAATATGCAGGCATGTAGAGTACATCACATGTTTTATTTAGTCGCAAGATATTTTTTGCCTTCAGCATTTACTTTCCTCATTTAAAGGCATAGATGATGTTGTATGATAATGACATACATTAGATTTTGCATCTTACATAAGGGAATGAAATAAAAGAAATTGCTAATCAAATATTTAATTAGAAATATATATATGTGTGTGTGTGTGTGTGTGTGTGTGTGTGTGTGTGTGTGTGTGTGTGTGTGTGTGTGTGTGTGTGTGTGTGTGTGTGTGTGTGTGTGTGTGTGTGTGTGTGTGTGTGTGTGTGTGTGTGTGTGTGTGTGTGTGTGTGTGTGTGTGTGTGTACACAATATAAATATAGATGTGCATTTATATATATATATCTATACAAATTCCACTAAAACAAACTATCTTTCTTACAAAGGGCAACTGGTGATATGCTGAAAAAAATCGATCTATAATAAGTGACTAGTGCTGATATATCTACACACTAAGTAAAGAAGTAATGCCTATATATAAAATACAAAGCATTTGAAGAAAACATTTTCTGCAATGCAGTGATATTTCCTATCAGAGGAAATATAACAAATGCAACTGTAATAACTAAGTCAAAACAATAACAATACAACAATAACAAACTATACAATGAAATATGGCATATTGCAGGAATGTAATGTACTTTATTTATGTTTATAACACATAAACATGGTTTAATTATTATTACCTAATTTCATAAGTGCACCAAATACACACGCACACCATAAAATCATGCACACAAACTTAAAATTTAACAAAAAGCAAATTCATAACAGCAGTCACATACAAAAACAAATCTAGTATCCACTCATAAATATTTGATTTGTTATTCAAAATAAAATCTTCGACATTCTGCATGAATCTACAAATTTACGGTTTAAAATGGCATTAAATGATATATACAAATGGCAATACAAAAAAGGCATTGTCACGAAGATATGATAATATTTCAGTAGATTAAGGAGAAAATCCGAATTATTCAGTAAGTGATACAGTTATAATTCTTGTGTAAGGACTTTCACTGTGAGCCAACGTACTACTTCGCGCCATATTGGAAGTATGTCTGTATTTATCACTTCACGAGCCTTCATATTGCATTGGTATCGGTACCCATCACACTCATCTAACCTGTAAATGAATGCAATATCTCGATTAGTAATTGATATTTTTTTTCTTTTTAGAGAAAAGCAATAAACCCTTTCACCAATACTCTCCCTTTTTAGGACTCCGTGACTCAAAACGAGTGTTCACCACCGCGCCATCACGGGTTTTGATTACTTTCCGCCGGTTTTTCCCTTCTACGATCTCCAACTACAGTAACGGTTGGTATCATAATACACTCACCTGTCCTTCCCTTCTTTAACTGCCTCAATATAAGACAGGAGCCTCCCGCCCTCAGCTGTATGCCGTAATTGTTGGCTCAACTCCCAGAGATTTCCTGAGATCCTGTAGGAACACAGTGTGAATTAGGTTCATAATATATAATTCATGTTCATAGGTATTTGGGTTATGAGGATCGTAGAGATAGATAAAGTTTGCTGATTTAAGAAGTCTGTAGATTTGTTTAGAAATTTATTTGCATTCGATATTAAATAGAAAAAAAGGGAATTGAAGAAATGAAAACATTCTCTCAAAGACGAAAACATGCTAGGAAAGTGAAGAATCTCCAAAAGTGACGCGTTAATACCCGAGGTGGACTTGCCTAGTTTCACTACCAATTAGGTCCGACAGTGGAGCGAAGGTTTCTGGATCGCGAGACACTTCACACAGGACTCGGCGCCGGCAGTCCTCGCGGTTCAGGTGAAGGTTGTTGAAAAAGTAGTCGAGGCGGGAAAGCCGCATTGATACGTCTAGGCGTTTGGCATCTGTTGTTTCAGTTGGAACTTCATCGAAGGATGTCAGGTGGAAAGGAGGGGTGATGTCTTGGGAAGAGGAAGAAGGATAGTTCGATGACGAAGATGAGGAGGAAGGATAGTTGGATGAAGAAGAGGAGGAAGAAGGATAGTTAGATGACGAAGAGGAGGAAGAAGGGTAGTTCGATGACGAAGATGAGGAAGAAGGATAGTTGGATGACGAAGATGAGGAAGAATGATAGTTGGATGACGATGATGAGGAGGATGAAGAGGATGAGGAAGGATATGATGATGATGAGGAGGATGAGGGATATGATGACGAAGGACGAGAGAAGAAGGTAGGCCTTGAGAACGACGGCCGAGGACGCTCTTCAGGGACGTCAATTGGCTTGATGAGGTCAAGACCTGAAGAAGGAGGCAGCGTGAAGAATTAGACCAGAACATTTATCGGAGTGTTCCAAAAGAGCCCACAGCTTGTATATAAACGACACCAAGTTCATGAGATTAACTCTGCTATTCATTAAGATATAGTACATGAAGGGGAGGGAAATTTGAGGACAGAACAAAATGCATGAAGTACGACTTGAATCTTTGTGGATGCCAGTGGTCCCATAAAGCGTTAATTATGGAGTATTGAGGGATATGTAGGCCAAATTCATAACCTATTTAATCAACATCTTAATTGTGAAAAAAATTAGTATGGCAATAAAAGCCTATGCACCTGGTCTCTTCGTAGCGCTGTCGTGAATATTGTTATGAGACAGAACATGGTCGTTGCCCCACAAGAGCCGGTCGTTGTTCGACGGTCTCGACGACGGTCTCGACGACGACGTTATCAGCGTGGCCGTGGGCATCACCTGCTCCCCGCCGCTAGCAGTCCCTCCGATGGTGGTCCAGCCTTCGTCGTCCGCAGCGCCTCTCTTGCTTCGGGATTTCGGGAGCGAATACTTGTTGACTTGATTGATGTCGCTTCCCGTGAAGTATCCGAGGTACGGCATGACCCAGTCCAAGAACTTCTGCACGCCTTGCT
>NW_028234411.1:9314545-9317045 GCF_977035675.1 Penaeus japonicus
CGCTCCTGTTAAGCGTACTCCTTAGAATATAAATATAAGAGCAGATTAGATTCTCCTGAAAATGCTAACGATTTTTCCCCTCACTCCAGAATCATTAAAAAAGAAAAGAACCTACTCGAAACGACGACTGATTAAGCTTTCATGGGACCTTGTCTTGATAAAGTAATACGAAGCTAAGAAAAGGTATATCATAGCTCTAAAAAAACGAGGTCAGTGAACGTGTTTCTATAACGAAGAAATGTCACAAAGATTTCGCTTTTAGTTACGATTTTCACGGAGTTCGAACCCCGCCCTTCTGACTTCCTGTAGAAAGTGAGTCTGAGCAAGTGGTGCCATAGCGAGTCGTGGCATTGTCACAGTCACAGTTTCTTCATTATCCAGGGCCATAATGCATGGCTTTTGTCAGTGGTAGGCCTACATGACACGTCATCATTCTTACGTCAGGGGTGGTAAACCCGAAGAAACATTTCAACGATAGAGAGGGGAGGGGGGGGAGGACGCTAGATTCAGCTGTTTGTTAGAAATCGGGAGTGAAGAAGCGTAATCCAGCCCCCCCCCCCTCCAAAAAAAATCGGAATTTCTCCTCCTCCTTCTCTGATTTTCCCACAGAAATGAAAAAGCTTTTTCGACCTTTACGAAGAAAGAACGAGTAGCCTCCGTTTCATGAGAAAACCTTGGCTTCCCAAAACTAAAAAGTTATGTCAAAATGTCATGTTTTACGGCATTTTTGAAAGTGCCAGTGGTTTCCCTTTTGTTGTTGCTTTTTCGTCTGCCTTAACGCTCAATGAATTTTAAGCAATTACAGGGTAAAATACCTAAATAATACCTAAATAACTAGAAAGAAACAGTTGCAAAAATATAAAAGCATTGAATTATCAGGTTGATGAACTTACTGCATACGGTTTCCCTAGAATTGAATTGAATGCACATTCACTGCAATTACGTTGCACATCTTATCTTTATTTATGGCAGTAAAGCACGTCATGCGCGAATATAAAACTGAAAGAATGAAAAAGGTTGAAAACATAAATGATATGATGATTTGATACAAAATTGATCATAGTATGAAAGAGTGAAATGAGTAACGATATAACTAATGTGGTATTCTCTCTCTCTAATGAGATAGATATAGAGATAGATAGATAGAGAGAGATAGAGAGTGAGAGATAGAGAGTGAGAGATAGAGAGTGAGAGATAGAGAGTGAGAGATAGAGAGTGAGAGAGAGAGAGAGAGAGAATAGAGAGAGAGAGAGAGAGAGAGAGAGAGAGAGAGAGAGAGAAGAGAGAGAGAGAGAGAGAGAGAGAGAGAGAGAGAGAGAGAGAGAGAGAGAGAGAGAGAGAGGAGAGAGAGAGAGAGAGAGAGAGAGAGAGAAGAGAGAGAGAGAAGAGAGAAGAGAGAGAGAGAGAGAGAGAGAGAGAGAGAGAGAGAGAGAGGAGAGAGAGAGAGAGAGAGAGAGGAGAGAGAGAGGAGAGAGAGAGGAGAGAGAGAGAGAGAGAGAGAGAGAGAGAGAGAGAGAGAGCGAGAGCGAGAGAGAGAGCTAGAAAGAAAGATAGATAGATAGATAGATAGATAGATAGATTGATAGAGAGAGAGAGAGAGAACTCCAACCTAAAGAGAGAAGAGAAGAGGAAGAGGAAGCGGTCTCTTATCTGATGCCAGAGGTGACAAGGTGAGGTCATGTACTTGGCGGTTGTTTCTTTCAAGAAGGGAAGTTTTACAGACCTTATCACAGATGTCACTTCCTGCAGCCGATAAATTTCACTTATTGCATTTTCTCTCTCATTTTCTCTTCTCTTTTGCGAATTCTAGAAGGAGAAAGCTCTTTTTTTTTGTCAATTGGGTCCAGAAGAGTTGGAAACGAGTTAGGAGTAAATTGTAATGGGAATTTTTCAGGATGGGGCTTATGTTGTATATCATTGATCTGGTATATGTTCTTTATTTTTCTGAACTAAAGTACACGGGTTTTATTAACTATTTACGATGCATTATGTGACTCATGTGGAAAACAAAACACTATTAGAAATTAGAAATCTATTAACAACAATAGCTATTCAAACGAAGAGAGAAAACGAAGCGTTAGGAAACGTTACGGCTGTATCACAACATACGGTAAACGGAATGTATTCAGACATATAAAAGTTATATAAAAACGGAATATCAAAGATATTTGCAAGTCCTGCATGTGATGTTCTCTCGTCGTGAAGTTACAGTTAGTCTGTTCGTGGTTGGGATAATGTTTAAAAAGCATTCAACCCGGAGTTATAGTCTCTCAAGCAATTTTAATTTTGAATTCGGACAGATGCAGAGCGGGTGCGAGTCTCATCTCCGCATCATTCATCTCTCTTAAAGTAAAGGGTTTCTGTGCGTTTGGTTGAAGAGGCTTTCAAGGATGACTAAACAAGGTGGAGATTTTCTTTTTGAGAAGGAGGTTAAGAAATTCTTTCCGCAGCTGGGAAGTAATGTGTTTGTTTAATCATTTCTTCACGACTCGTTTATTAT
>NW_028234411.1:9322045-9327045 GCF_977035675.1 Penaeus japonicus
GGGAGAACCCCGACAGCCATCTCGCCTCCCGTGACGTCATATTCTCAAGCAGCAAAACAGCAACATGTATAACAGTCCTTCTGGCATGAAGGATGTACTAATTATCAAGCGGTTCCTATAACTGTTAATTCCTGGCGGAACTGATCGGACGGTATTGTCATATCTCATGCCAGGATCTTTTTGTGATGGAAATAAGTTTTTTTCACCGTAATTAACATGGTAATGATGGTGATGATAACGATGATATGGAGGATATACTGTAGGAGATATTGGAATCGTTGTATTCATTGTATACTGGAGTATTCTATGAAAAAAGAGATAATAATATCAAATAATCATGATAAAGGCAAAGAAAACTAATGCAATACTAATGATAACGATAATAGTAGTTGTAGTAGTAGTAGTGTTAGTAATAGTAGTAATTGTAATGTAGTAGAAGCATTGTTATTAGTAGTGTTCAAAATAATAGCTATACTAATAATAATGAAAATAATAATAGCAATGATAATAATATTAGATAATGATAATGATAATGATAATGACAATAATATCAATAACAATGACAACAAAGAAACAGCACTAGATCCATACAGACGATATGAGTGAATCCAAAAAACGATAAATAACGATATTGATAACACAAATATATGCAATGGAGTGAATGCTCAATCTGTTAATCTGAATATTCAGGTTAAAAAAAAATCCTTGCTAAGAATCAATTGTATATCTACAGCTTATCAAGTTTCGTTATGCACGCTATATTTGTCTAGCTTTTGCTATAACAACATATAAACATCCATAAATATCTTTAAAAAAAAGATCTAGCCCAATATACATGATTGTTAAATTGTCAAAAAAAAAAAAAAAAAAAAAAAAAAAAAAGATAGAAGAACAGAATGGCAATACTGATAACAGTAATTGTGACGTTAATTACAATGGTGATAATAAGGATGATGATGACAGTGATGGTGATAATAATCAGAATTATATTGCTACTATTACTATTAATGATCATAATTATAGCAATTATAACGATGATAATAACAATATTAATGGCAATGAGGATAATGACAATGGTGATGATAACAATAATAACGATAATAACTGTGACAATGATAATAATGATAATGATAATGGGGATGAGGATAATAATGACAATGATAATGGTGATGAGGATAATAATGACAATAATGATAATGATATTAATAATAATGATGATAACAATGACAATAATAACAAGAGAAATATTACTGATGCCACGACAATAGAAATATATAATGATAACAGTAACACGAATAATCTTATTTACAATGACACAACGATAATGATAATAACAATAATAGTAATAGAGTAATCATAACAAGAACAACAATGAAAGTGACGATCATAATCATACCATCATGATCTTACCATTAATGAAGGTAAATAAGATAAGGAAAATGAAGTAAGAGTATGAGGAGTTACTATATAAAGATTTAGAATTATTTATATGCCGATTACATTCTATTATGTTAATGTTAATATCACCTTAAAGCCCATTCGCTACTTTTGTCTACGTCTGTGTCTCGATTAGCATGAATATCATTATCATCAAAGGAAAATCGACGTAGCGTGTAGAGTGTGTTTCATCATATTCACAATGGTCCAAGATCAGCATAATATAGTAAGATACCAGGGAGATAGGATAGAGGGAGTTATCATGGCTCGAGAACAAGACAAAAACTTTCCCGCCAAAAAGGAAGAAAGTGTAACGTTTGCGGTGACGTTTTTTGGAGATGGCATATTTTGATATGAGTAAAATATCCGAAAACCGACTAAAACAGCATATTCCTAAACTAAGAAAAAAAAAAATAGAAAATGAGCATGTATAATCCCAAAAGGAAAACTGACTGCTTGAGACTCGTCTTCGATCGAATTCGCGGGAATAATTCTAAAAGAAAATACCTAGGCGCCATTTATTTCGCGCTTCGCTTTCTACTGCTGATCCCTGAGGTTACGGGCGAGACAAGGCAGCGCCGAGCATGAACTACTCGCTTCAGTAATCCGATTGTAGATCGATGCACTTGACTGGATACTCAAGTGATCTAGATGTTCAAGTGGATATCTTATATAAAAAAAAGATAATCATAGAGGAAAGAGGCAGGTAAAAAAAATTGCTTACGCATTTCGGTCGGCACTTATGGCGCTTGAATTTATCTTACATATAACTATAAGATATGTCATCAGCCCCTTGGATGAATCACACGTGCCTGCAGCACTTTGCGACCACGAAGGCAACCACTTGATGATCTAGTTGACATACTTGGCACCCTCTCCTCGCCTCTTCTCTATTTCTCCCTCTTTCCTTTCTTACCTCCTCTTTCTTCTTCCTCTCCCCTTCTTTACTTTTCTCTCCCTTCTCATCCGCTGATCTACCTCCACCTTCCCTTCACATTACTCTCGGGTTTTCTCCCTTTCCTCCTCCGTCTCTTCTCATCCGTTGATCTCCCTCCTTCTACCCTTCTCCTCCCTCTTCTTTCTTCCCCATTTCCCTTCCTTTTATCCTTTCTTTCCCCTTCCCCCTCCTCATGACGCCCGTTCTGTAAATACTCACGACGAACAACCCGCCATTAAGTGTTTTGTTCACGGCCGCGTTAATGACAATTAGTTGCGCCATTATCGCCATCAGAGTGCGCCGGGGAGTGCAATTATAGTGACAGAGACTGAGGACTTGCTGTACGAGCTGCATTATAAAGAGCATCGCTGATAAACAGATAAGTAGAGGGTAAGTAATCGAATGAATAATATATATATATATATATATATATACTTATTTTATATACATATACAGAGAGAGAGAGAGAGAGAGAGAGAGAGAGAGAGAGAGAGAGAGAGAGAGAGAGAGAGAGAGAGAGAGAGAGAGAGAGAGAGAGAGAGAGAGAGAGAGAGAGATGTCCGTTAACGTACATAGAACAATAAATTGGAAACCGAAGATAGTATAAATAAATGATAATTGAAGGAGAAAAAAGCGAATGGCAAGGCATAAGGAATTATAAATTGGAAACTGTGAAGATGTCTTTAAGAGGGAAAATGTCTTTGATAAAAGGCGATTATAGGCAAATAGGGTGACGAAGTAGGAAATAGTAAATAGTAAAGAAGAACGGTAAGCGATAAATGTGGAAACAGGAGATGAAAGAAATAAACAACAGTGAATAGAAAGAGAGGCAGTGTATATACCGACAGTGAACTATGGGCAAGAGGAGAGGCTGAGTAAATGTAGAGAAAAAAGCAAACGAACAAGAAATAAGAAATAAAAAAAATATATGTATATATATATATATATATATATATATATATATATATATATATATATACATACATACATAAACGAGGTTACGATCAGCACTCAATACCTATCCAGTAAGACAACAACAACAACAACAAAACATTCTTTAAGAGTCTTTAATCACCTCCGAAGGATATTTCTCAAACTACAAAGGAAATTACAGCAGCAAATTCATCTATACAAAATCCATGAGTGTTCGAATGTCCGGCCACTTGTGTTGTTCCTGGGCTATCGACATGGAAGCGTACCTTTGGGATGTGTTTTACTCTGTTGTTCCGGATTTAAGAATGCACTCGTAGCTAAAGAATTGAAGATTAGATTTAAGAATGATAAACAGATAAGGATAGAGTAGATCAATATCACGAACGACCAAAACAAACAAAAAACGATGGAAGTTGTCAACTGATTTAAAAGAGCAAAAATGGAAGCCAGAGGGAAAACGACCCTAAACATATTCACATAGAAAACGGAAGTCAGATGAATAGAAATCCGGGATAAGATGACAAAGAGAAAACAAGAGAAACGGAGAAGTGACAAAGGAAACCGAGGGGCACGTCACGCTGTCGTGAAGCCTCTTCTGGATGTTGATGGCGTGAAGTTTAATTACACTCTCTTTGAAGTTGGCCTACTTTCTTCCTGGACTGGAAAAAATAAAATCAAGAATCGTGCTTTTAAGAATTGTATAACCAGACGCTGTGCCTTGTTCTACTTTAACATTCGATGTAATTTAATGCTTCAAAAATAAACTGTGGTGTTTTTTCAAATTTAAAAAGACTTGTGAATAAAAAAGGTAAAGGCAGAGGGGAACTAATAAGGCGGAAAATCATTTTCACGGTATCCTCCCGGAAAGACCGACATCTTGCTCACTGCAGTCAATTTCTCCATAAATCCAAAGCAACAAAATGCATTATAGATACGTATAAATAGAATCACAGAATCAATTTTACAGGACTCTTCCAGCAGAATATAGTAAGAAAATGAAACAACACTGACATGGCTATTAAAATATTATACATCAGAAGATCCTTTGTTTGTGTCCGACGTGCAGCAGCCTCAGCCTAACCTAGCGCATGTTCTGCATTATCCCAGCCAGTCACCTGGCACGCCCACATGCAGCGCTTGATGAACAGGGTGCGTGATCAACCTGCCATGAAATTAGCCTCGGGAATCATAGCAAAGGCGCAGCTTCGGAGATGTTTATGGCTCCATCGTGCATCCAGGCAGACCGGTCAGTGATCGAACTCAGGATTTGAAACTCTTCTTTTTGTAGTGTTCTCTTTGGAATGATTATTATGAACCAAGAAAAGGGGGGAATATTAAAAAAATAATAAAAATGAAAAAAAAGAGACCTTAAATTTTCAAAGCTTTTCGAATAAAGGGAATGTAGAGAGAACTTGAGGTCCCTAGGACATTCGGACCATTAAAACCACATCTTTTCGGAACAATGAGCGGGCCGGCGATGGCAAAGGAAAACGTTGCAGAAATTTAGGGTCCCCGGTTGGTTTCCGCGTGGCTTGGCACGAGTCAGCGTGGTTCAGTGCGGTGAACAAACCGGTGCTGCGGCAATTATCATGCACTAATACCCACGGGTTCTCAGCAGATGGCAGCGGAAGGATAAATTATCATGCATCGTGTTGTCATGCGCCGATGCCCGCAGGATGTCTGAAGGACGAGA
>NW_028234411.1:9339545-9347045 GCF_977035675.1 Penaeus japonicus
TATATATAAATATATATATACATACATACATATACATATTTGCATATACATATCTATATCTACATCTATCTATCTATCTATCTCTCTCTCTCTCTCTCTCTCTCTATATATATATATATATATATATATATATATATATATATATATATATATATATAATATTATGTATATATATATATAATATATTATATATATATATATATATATATTATATATATATATATATACTTACATACATACATACATATATAACACATTTATATATGAATATCTATATATACATATCTATATCTATCTCTCTCTCCCCCTCTCCTCTCTCTCTCTCTCTCTCTCTCTCTCTCTCTCTCTCTATATATATATATATTTATATTTATATATATATATTTATATATATAGATATATATATATATATATATATAAATATATATATATATATATATACATATATATTCAGTTTTTGATATCTTACAAGTCAGTATCTAATGTCATTCATTTAATTCATTCAAAATACATTTATTGCATGTGTCACGTAAAACATAGTAAAGTTAGAACGCATAATGCTACAAGGTAACAGCAAGTCGTCCGGGATTCTGCTCAGTGTATCTTATCCGCTTCTGTTCCAGGAACTTGACGACTGCATCCTTGACTCTGGCGGGCCCGTTGCTGTGAGCTCCTCGACCCGTGACGATAACCAGCTGGCGCTCCTCCTCGTCCCCTTTGCGATGCTTCTCCCGCTCTAAGAAGTCTCCGAGAAGAGTAAGAGCTTCCCTGACGTGCAGGAAGTGGAGATCGAGTGTGGTTTCCGGAGTGAGCAGATGCCGCTTGTTGACGAAGGAGGCGATGATGGCGGCGGCTCGCTGGTTGGCCCTCTGCATCGCCTCGTGGTGGATCCCCGCCAGCTGGCTGTAGTAGGCAGAGGCCAGGAAGAGCCCCTGACCGTGGGCGTCGAGGGACCGCGCCAGGAGGTCGTCCCTCTCTCGGCGATGCTCCAAGGCCTTCCATCGGTACTCCTGAGACTCGGTGCGCTCTGATAGAAAGTTGCAATTGATGATTTGATTGTCGGGGTGTTCATCGACATAGAGGGCGTTCATGTTGAAGTCAAAATCTGACACAGGACTCCACCGAGGGAACTCTGGTGCGATGTAAGAGTCGAAGGAAGCTGAGGCCATGATGACGACTGTGATGGTTGTGATGCCGCCTAAGGGCAGGACAGAGTATTTATGCTCGTTCCCAGGCGAGTCTCAGGCCAGATGAGGTCAGTGGCATACATAATGTATTGCTATTATTGACAATAAATTCTTTCTGTGTGCCAGGGTCATGTGAGGTCAAGTACAAGTAAGGACTAAAAATCCAAATAGTACAGAATTAGCAAATTATATATTGTAGATGTACATATATGAATATATATATACATATATATATATATATATATATATATATATATATATATATGAATATATATATACATATATATGCATATATATATATGCGTATGTATATATATATATATATATATATATATATATATATGTTGGTATGTATATATATATTTATACTTATATCTATTTATCTATACGTATACATAAATGTGTGTGTATATATATATTATACCTATATTTGTCTATTTATTAGTTTATTTATATGTATATATATGCGTATATTTGTATACATATACATATATATGAATATATATGTATATATACATATATATACATATATATATATACATACATACATACACACAATAATATATATATATATATGTGTGTGTGTCCTAATGAAAAGATTTCGGGTGGTCTCTCCAACATAGGCGGCATTACAGCTACCACAAACATATTTGTATACAGTAGACGAGTTTAGGGAGTCTCTTACGTTATCCTTGGTTTTGAAAGGAAAAACTGCCAACGGTATTAGTTGCCTTAAGGGCAGGTCTGAGAGTAATTGTGTTGTAATTAGGATTTATTACATTAATTAATTTTCTGGTAAGTGCATGAGAAGATTGTGCAATGCAGGGTAGATTTATACAAATATATCTTTAGGGGCAGTGGGTGCTGGATCAAGGATTATGGGGAAAATTATATCATGATTAGAAAAAGTTTACTTGATTTATAATTTATCAAGGAATGGAAACTTAACAAACTAGTGCCCAAGTTCCTGAAAAAAATGAAAACTAGATCGGTCCACTAATAAAATATAAAAAAAAATTCAAGAACAGCCTTTAGACATACTAAAAGAGAGTAAAACTGATGAATTGACGAAGAAAAAGAACTTAGAAAATCAAGTCATCAGTAAACGTAAATGAACCTTATTAGTGCTAGATTAAAATTTCGTCACTAGAATCAAAAATAAAAAGCTAAGTGATATTAAATTCAAATAACAAAGTAAATTGTTCCTATTAGGTGTGGATAGCTTACATAACTCCGGTAACCCTGATAAAGTAGTATACAATTTGTCTGATTTTCCCTTATCAAAAAGATTTTAGCTAAAGGTTTGGAGTATGCTATTACTCCACATAACTAACAGCTACCTAAATTTCTTTCACAGTTTGAAAAGTTTGCCGAAGCCCTTGAAAAACATGACATTTAAGATAAGGATTCTCATGCTAGTCAATATGTAAAATCTACCATCATTACTAAAGTTTCACTTGTAACAAAATTGAGCCAGGAGTAAACAAAGATATTAAACTTTTGCAAGATTTAGGAAGCAATGAAGATATTATTGTTACAAACCAAACAGGTCAAGGTTGTACTTATGAACAGGCAGGATTACACAGATAAAATAATATCTTGTTTGACACCTCTAGATTTACCTTAGCCAACGGGATCCTTTGAAAATTATTATTAGAACGGAGGTTAAACTATAAATAGAATATCAACTGAATTAAAGAAGCATACTTACTCAACCATACACGTAAAAATATACATATAAATGCATACATACACACATACCATATATATATATATATATATATATATATATATATATATATATATATATATGTTTATATATACAGCCATATACATACTTTCTAAAAGGGTATTTACCGGGTAATCATCTTATTTCAATCAAAATACATTTATTGCATGTGTCACGTAAAACAAAGTAAAGTTAGAACGCATAATGCTACAAGGTAACAGCAAGTCGTCCGGGATTCTGCTCAGTGTATCTTATCCGCTTCTGTTCCAGGAACTTGACGACTGCATCCTTGACTCTGGCGGGCCCGTTGCTGTGAGCCCCTCGACCCGTGACGATAACCAGCTGGCGCTCCTCCTCGTCCCCTTTGCGATGCTTCTCCCGCTCTAAGAAGTCTCCGAGAAGAGTAAGAGCTTCCCTGACGTGCAGGAAGTGGAGATCGAGTGTGGTTTCCGGAGTGAGCAGATGCCGCTTGTTGACGAAGGAGGCGATGATGGCGGCGGCTCGCTGGTTGGCCCTCTGCATCGCCTCGTGGTGGATCCCCGCCAGCTGGCTGTAGTAGGCAGAGGCCAGGAAGAGCCCCTGACCGTGGGCGTCGAGGGACCGCGCCAGGAGGTCGTCCCTCTCTCGGCGATGCTCCAAGGCCTTCCATCGGTACTCCTGAGACTCGATGCGCTCGGATAGAAAGTTGAAATTGATGATTTGATTGTCGGGGTGTTCATCGACATAGAGGCCGTTCATGTTGAAGTCAAAATCTGACACAGGACTCCACCGAGGGAACTCTGGTGCGATGTAAGAGTCGTAGGAAGCTGAGGCCATGATGACGACTGTGATGGTTGTGATGCCGCCTAAGGGCAGGACAGAGTATTTATGCTCGTTCCCAGGCGAGTCTCAGGCCAGATGAGGTCAGCGGCTTACATAATGTATTGCTATTATTAACAATAAATTCTTTTTATGTGCCAGGGTCATGTGAGGTCATGTACATGTAAAGAATAAAAATCAAAACAATACAAAAATAGCAAATTATATTTTGTAGATGCACACATGTGAATATATATATATATATATATATATATATATATATATATATATATATATATATATATATATATACATATATATACAGAGTTCATTTATATATATATATATATACATATATATATATATACATACATATATATATATATATAGATATATATATATATATATATATATATATATATATATATGTAGAAGAAAAGTATGAATGAGACTGAATATCTAAACACGCTAGAGATGTATTTGATGCGTTTCGACGGAGGTCTTTCTCAAAAATACACGTCAAATACTTCTCTTGCGTATTTAGATATTCAGTCTCATTCATACTTTTCAAATATCTATCCGTCTATCTATATAAATATGCATATATATATATATATATATATATATATATATATATATATATATATATATATCGTAATGGAAAGATTTTGGGTGGTCTTTCTAACATAGGTGGCATTACAACTACCACAAACATATTTATATACAGTAGACGAGTTTAGGCAGTCTTTTAACTTATCCTTGGTTTTGAAAAAATAAAGAATAAAAAACTGCCAACGGTATTCTTTGCCTTAAGGGCAGGTCTGAGAGTAATTGTGTTGTAATTAGGATTTATTACATTGACCAATTTTCTGGTAAGTGCATGAGAAGATTGGCCAATGCAGGGTAGATTTATATAAGTATATATTTAGGGACAGTGGGTACAGGATCAAGGATTATGGAGAAAATCATATCAAGATTAGAGTTTACTTGATTTACAGTTTCTCAAGGAATGCAAACTTAACAAACTAGTGCCCAAGTTCCAGAAAATAAGATTTGAAAACTAGATCGTTTTACTAACAAAATACATAAAGAATTCCAAGAACAGCTTTTAGACATACAAATAAAGAATAAAACTGATGAATTGACAAAGAAAAAAAAAACAGAAAATCAAGTCATCATTAAACTTAGATGAACCTATAGTGCTAGATTACAATCACTTAGCAAATTTCGTCACTAGAATCAAAGATAAAAAACGTAGTGATATCATATTCAAACAAGAAAGTAAATTGTTCCTTCTAGGTGTGGATAGCTTACATAACTCCATTAACCCTGTTAAAGTAGTATACAATTTGTTTGATTTCCCTTATCAAAAAAGATTTTAACTAAAGGCTTGAAGTATGCTATTACTCCACATAACTAACTGCTACCTAAATTTCTTTCACAGTTTGAAAAGCTTGCCGAAGCCCTTGAAAAACATGACATTTAAGATAAGGATTCTCATGCTAGTCAATATGTAAAATCTACCATTAGAAACTTAGCCTTTTCTCATTACTAAAGTTTCTCTTGTAACAAAATTGAGGCAGGATTAAACAAAGATATTAAACTTTTGCAGGATTTAGGAAGCAATGAAGATATTACTGTTACTAAACCAGACAGGTCAAGGTTGTACTTATGAACAGGCAGGATTACACAGATAAAATAATATCTTGTTTGACACCTCTAGATTTACCTTAGCCAATGCGGATCCTTTGAAAATTATTATTCGAACGGAAGACAAACTATAAATAGAGTATCAACTGAATTAAAGAAGCATGACCAGCACACTCACTCAACCATACACGTAATTATATACATACATATGCATACATACACACATACCATATATATCTATATCTATCTATCTATCTATATATATATATATATATATATATATATATATATATATATATATATATATATATGTTTATACATATCAACTGAATCAAAGAAGCATGATGTACTTGACCAGCATATATATATATATATATATATATATATATATATATATATATATATATATATATATGTATATATATATATATATATACTTATACATACAGGCATATACATACTTACTGAAAGGGTATTTACCAGGTAATCATCTTATTTCAATCATAATACATTTATTGCATGTGTCACGTAAAACATAGTAAAGTTAGAACGCATAATGCTACAAGGTAACAGCAAGTCGTCCGGGATTCTGCTCAGCGTATCTTATCCGCCTCTGTTCCAGGAACTTGACGACTGCATCCTTGACTCTGGCGGGCCCGTTGCTGTGAGCTCCTCGACCCGTGACGATAACCAGCTGGCGCTCCTCCTCGTCCCCTTTGCGATGCTTCTCCCGCTCTAAGAAGTCTCCGAGAAGAGTAAGAGCTTCCCTGACGTGCAGGAAGTGGAGATCGAGTGTGGTTTCCGGAGTGAGCAGATGCCGCTTGTTGACGAAGGAGGCGATGATGGCGGCGGCTCGCTGGTTGGCCCTCTGCATCGCCTCGTGGTGGATCCCCGCCAGCTGGCTGTAGTAGGCCGAGGCCAGGAAGAGACCCTGACCGTGGGCGTCGAGGGACCGCGCCAGGAGGTCGTCCCTCTCTCGGCGATGCTCCAAGGCCTTCCATCGGTACTCCTGAGACTCGATGCGCTCGGATAGAAAGTTGAAATTGATGACTTGATATTCGGGGTGTTCATCGACATAGAGGCCGTTCATGTCGAAGTCAAAATCTGACACAGGACTCCACCAAGGGAACTCTGGTGCGATGTAAGAGTCGTAGGAAGCTGAGGCCATGATGACGACTGTGATGGTTGTGATGCCGCCTAAGGGCAGGACAGAGTATTTATGCTCGTTCCCAGGCGAGTCTCAGGCCAGATGAGGTCAGCGAATTACATAATGTATTGCTATTATTGACAATAAATTATTTCTGTGTGCCAGGGTCATGTGAGGTCATGTACAAGTATGAAGTAAAAATCCAAATAGTACAGAATTAGCAAACTATATATCGTAGATGTACACATATGATTATATATATATATATATATATATATATATATATATATATATATGTATATATATAATTATGTATATATATAATTATGTATATATAATACATGTATATATATATATATAATAAATGTATATATATATAATACATATATATATATAATACATATATATATATAATACATATATATATATATATATAATACATATATAAATATATATATATATATATATATATATATATATATATATAATACACACATATATAATACATATATACACACACATATATATACGTACTTATCTATGTATATATATGAATATATATGTACAGTGTATATACATACAGTATATACATATTATATGCATATATGTATATATATGTATATATATATATATATATATATAGATATATATATATATATATATATATAGATATATATATATAGTATATGTAAATATACGTACTTATCTATTTATATGTATGTATATATATATGTATATACATATATACATATATGTATATATGTATAGATAGATAGATAGATAGATAGATAGATATACATATATATGAATATATATTCATATAATTATGTATATATGTACATATATATATATATATATACATATATATATGCATATAAATATATATATATATGTCTCTATATATGTATATATATAAATATAAGTATGTATATATATATATATTATATATATATATATATATATATATATATATATATATCCAAATGGAA
>NW_028234411.1:9354545-9359545 GCF_977035675.1 Penaeus japonicus
CCGGACGACTTGCAATTTCCTTGTAGCATTATGCGTTCTAACTTTACTTTGTTTTACACGACACATGTAATAAATGTATTATGATTGAAATAAGATGATTATCTGGTAAATACCCTTTTAAAAAGTATGTTTATGCCTGTATGTATAAGCATAAATTCAGTTGATACTCTATTTATTTTGTCTTCCTTTCTAATAATGATTTTCAAATGATCCGCATTGGCTAAGGTAAGTCGAGTGGTGTCAAACGCAATATTCATTTATTTTATCTGTGTAATCCTGCCTGTTCAAAAGTACAAAACCTTGACCTTTGTCTGGTTTAGTAACAGTAATATCTTCATTGCTTCCTAGACCCTGTAAAAGTTTGATATCTTTGTTTAATTCTGACCCAATTATGTTACAAGTGAAACTCTAGTAACGTGAAAAGGCCAAGTTTCTAATGGTAGATTTTACATATTGTGTTGCATGAGAATCCTTATTTTAAATGTTATGTTTTTCAAGGGCTTCGGCAAGCTTTTCAAACTGTGAAAGAAATTTGGGTAGCTCTTAGTTATGTGGAATAATAGCATACCTCAAACCTTTAGTTAAAACCTTTTTGATTAGGGAAAATCAGACAAATTGTATACTATTTTATGAGGGCTACCGGAGTTATGTAAGCTATCCACACCTAAAAGGAACAATTCATTTTCTTGTTTGAATTTAATATCACTACGTTTTTTATCTTTGATTCTAGTGACGAAATTTGCTAAGTGATTGCAATCTAGCACTAAAAGGTTCATCTAAGTTTAATGATGACTTGAATTTCAAGTTCTTTTTCTTTGTCACTTCATCAGTTTTACTCTTTATTTCTGTCTAAAAGCTGTTCTCGGAATTCTTTATGTAATTTGTTGGTGAAACGATCTAGTTTCCAAGTCTTAATTTTCAGGAACTTGGGCACTAATTTATTAAATTGTAGATCAAGTAAACTTTTCGAATCTTGATATGATTTTCCCCATAATCCTTGATCCTGTACCTACTGCCCTTAAGATAATATTTGTATAAATCTACCCTGCTTGGACAATCTTCTCATGCGCTTACCAGAAAATTGATCAATGTAATAAATCCTAATGACAACACAATTACTCTCAGACCTGCCCTTAAGGAAAGTAATACCGTTTGGCATTATTTTCTCAAAACCAAGAGTATGGTAAGAGACTCCCTAAACTCGTCTACTGTATACAAATATGTTTGTGGTAGCTGTAATGCCGCCTATGTTGGAAAGACCACCCGAAATCTTTTCATTAGGATACACACATACACGCACACATACACACACACACACACATATATATGTATATATATATATATATATATATATATATATATATATATATATATATATATATGTATGTATATATATACATTTATGTATACATATGAATAAATAGACAAATATAAGTATAAATATATATATATATATACATATATATATATATATATATATATATGTATATATATATATATATATATATAGATATATAGATAGATAGATACAGATATACACTTTTATGTATACATATATATAAATAATTAAATAAATAAGTATAAGTATAAATATATATATATATATATATATATATATATATATAGATATAGATATATATATATACATTCATATATGTACATCTACAATATATAATTTGCTAATTCTGTACTGTTTCGATTTTTACTCCTTACTTGTACATGACCTCATATGACCCTGGCACACAGAAAGAATTTATTGTCAATAATAGCAATACATTATGTAAGCGGCTGACCTCATCTGGCCTGAGACTCGCCTGGGAACGAGCATAAATACTCTGTCCTGCCCTTAGGCGGCATCACAACCATCACAGTCGTCACCATGGCCTCAGCTTCCTACGACTCTTACATCGCACCAGAGTTCCCTCGGTGGAGTCCTGTGTCAGATTTTGACTTCAATATGAATGGCCTGTATGTCGATGAACACCCCGACAATCAAATCATCAATTGCAACTTTCTATCCGAGCGCATCGAGTCTCAGGAGTACCGATGGAAGGCCTTGGAGCATCGCCGAGAGAGGGACGACCTCCTGGCGCGGTCCCTCGACGCCCACGGTCAGGGTCTCTTCCTGGCCTCTGCCTACTACAGCCAGCTGGCGGGGATCCACCACGAGGCGATGCAGAGGGCCAACCAGCGAGCCGCCGCCATCATCGCCTCCTTCGTCAACAAGCGGCATCTGCTCACTCCGGAAACCACACTCGATCTCCACTTCCTGCACGTCAGGGAAGCTCTTACTCTTCTCGGAGACTTCTTAGAGCGGGAGAAGCATCGCAAAGGGGACGAGGAGGAGCGCCAGCTGGTTATCGTCACGGGTCGAGGAGCTCACAGCAACGGGCCCGCCAGAGTCAAGGATGCAGTCGTCAAGTTCCTGGAACAGAAGCGGATAAGATACACTGAGCAGAATCCCGGACGACTTGCTGTTACCTTGTAGAATTGAGCATTGTAACTTTACTTTGTTTTATATGACACACGAAATAAATGTATTTTAATTGAAATAAGATGATTACCTTGTAAATACCCTTTTAAAAGGTATATATATATAAATATATATGAATATATATATACATACATACATATATATATATATATATATATATATATATATATATATATATATATATATATATGGTATGTGTGTGTTTGTATGTGTGTATGTATACATTTATATGGATATATTTACGTGTATGGTTGCGTATGTGCTGGTCAATTACGTCATGCTTCTTTAATTCAGTTGATACTCTATTTATAGTTTGTCGCCCGTTCCAATAATAATTTTCAAAGGATCCCCATTGGCTAAGGTAAATCTAGAGGTGTCAAACAAGATATTATTTCATCTGTGTTATCATGCCTGTTCAAAAGGACAACCTTGACCTCTGTCTGGTTTAGTAACAGTAATATCTCCATTGCTTCCTAAATCTTGCAAAAGTTTAATATCTTTGTTTACTCCTGACTCAATTTTGTTACAAATGAAACTGTAGTAACGAGAAAAGGCTAGTTTTTAATGGTAGATTTTACATATTATCTTAAATGTCATGTTTTCAAAGCCTTCGGCAAGCTTTTCAAACTGTGGAAGAAATTTAGGTAGCTGTTAGTTATGTGGAGTAATAGCATACCTCAAACCTTTAGTTAAAATCTTTTGGATAAGGGAAAATCAGACAAATTGTATATTACTTTGCCAGGGTTACCGGAGTTATGTAAGCTATCCACACCTAAAAGGAACAATTTATTTTCTTGTTTGAATTTAATATCACTACGTTTTTTATCTTTGATTCTAGTGACGAAATTTGCTAAGTGATTGTAATCTAGCACTAATAGGTTCATCTAAGTTTAACGATGACTTGAATTTCAAGTTCTTTTTCTTTGTCATTTCATCAGTTTTACTTTTTATTTGTATGTGTAAAGACTGTTCTTGGAATTCTTTATATATTTTATTAGTGAAACGATCCAGTTTCCAAGTCTTTATTTTCAGAAACTTCGGCACTAGTTTGTTAAGTTTGCATTCCTTGAGAAATTGTAAATCAAGTAAACTTTTTCTAATCTTGATATGATTTTCTCCATAATCCTTGGTCCTGTACCTACTGCCCTTAAGATAATATTTGTATAAATCTACCCTGCATTGGCCAACCTTCTCGTGCACTTACTAGAAAATTGATCAATGTAAAAAATCCTAATTACAACACAATTACTCCCAGACCTGCCCTTAAGGAAACTAATACCGTTGGCAGTTGTTGTTTTCTTTCAAAATCAAGGATAATGTAAGAGACTCCCTAAACTCGTCTACTGTATACAAATATGTTTGTGGTAGCTGTAATGCCGCCTATGTTGGAAAGACCACCTGAAATCTTTTCATTAGTACACACACACACACACACACACACACACACACACATATATATATATATATATATATATATATATATATATATATATATATATATACATATATACATATATATTCATATATATGTATATATGTATATATACATATATACGCATATATATATATATATATATATATATATATATATATATATATATATATGTATGTATATATATATACATATATATATATATATATATATATATATATATATATATATATATATATATATATATACATATACACATTTATGTATACATATAAATGAATAAATAAATAAATATAAGTGTAAACATATATATACATATATACATATACATATACATATATATATACATATATATATATATATATATATATATATACATATATATACATATATATATACATATTCATATGTGTATATCTACATTATATAATTTGCTAATTATGTACTATTTGGATTTTTACTCCTTACTTGTACATGACCTCACATGACCCTGGCACAACAGAAAGAATTTATTGTCAATAATAACAATACATTATGTAATTCGCTGACCTCATCTGGCCTGAGACTCGCCTGGGAACGAGCATAAATACTATGTCCTGCCCTTAGGCGGCATCACAACCATCACAGTCGTCATCATGGCCTCAGCTTCCTACGACTCTTACATCGCACCAGAGTTCCCTCGGTGGAGTCCTGTGTCAGATTTTGACTTCAACATGAGTGGCCTCTATGTCGACGAACACCCCGAATATCAAGTCATCAATTTCAACTTTCTATCAGAGCGCATCGAGTCTCAGGAGTACCGATGGAAGGCCTTGGAGCATCGCCGAGAGAGGGACGACCTCCTGGCGCGGTCCCTCGACGCCCACGGTCAGGGGCTCTTCCTGGCCTCGGCCTACTACAGCCAGCTGGCGGGGATCCACCACGAGACGATGCAGAGGGCCAACCAGCAAGCCGCCGCCATCATCGCCTCCTTCGTCAACAAGCGGCATCTGCTCACTCCGGAAACCACACTCGATCTCCACTTCCTGCACGTCAGGGAAGCTCTTACTCTTCTCGGAGACTTCTTAGAGCGGG
>NW_028234411.1:9367045-9379545 GCF_977035675.1 Penaeus japonicus
CTACTGTTCAGATTATTATCCTAACTGTCAGAATGTAGCTTATTACTGATTTTCATTATTTTTTACTTCACATAGGCTAGAAAATTTGATTGAATATATACTATATCTTATTTTTTCTAGTAGAGAAATTGTTTTATGTGCAGTTTCTTCTTTTCTGTGTGATATGTTTAGGTTATGGTAAAAAAAAATTGTCCCATGATGGAAACCTATATGAAATTTTAACATTATTTGAATTACCTAGGAACAGTACTGATAAAACCTACTATTTGTTGAAAGTATCAAACTTTTGATATGATTTATTATTAATAGCATAATCAAAACTTACATAATGAATTGCTGGAAGGTAGAAAGATGTAATTCTTCATACCAGGCATTTTATCAATGCCTCATTGATGCTGTAAATATGCTCTGCTCACTATGTTTCTTTTTCTTCTTTAATGTAAATATGATTTTACACAGATGGTTGCCAAATTATAGTCACCAAGGAAACTTAGCAGCCCTACCTGTTTAACCAATTTCTTGATTTTTTGGAGAGAAAAAAAATCTATTACTATTATTATTATTGTTACTAATATTAGCATAGCATTAGCATTAGCATTATTATAACATTAATTACAGTAATGATAATTAAGATATAATTCAAAGTCTAAAAATCAAAACCACAGTGGATGCCTTAATACAACAAATACAGTGTACATTGCAGTGGTTACCAGCCTGTATATCAAAGAGTACTGGCTGGGGGGTCTTGAAATTGACAAAACAATAACCAGACTTTCATTTTAATGCTGCGTCTATAACCTGGGATCCTAGAATACACAGTATTAAGTTGCGCTGATAGATTGGTTTACCAATTTTTGTTTTTTTACCTTTTACCTCTTAGAAAATCAATTAAAACTGACACTGCTATGCATGCAAAGTGTGTTATTGGTGAATATATTTAGATTGATCTTTCCACATTTTTTTTTTTTTTTTGCAGAAGTGGACAGTTCAACAGGAAGAGCAAGTTTTTATTATAATATTAATTAGAAGTAGAATGGAATATATGCTTTGCTGAAAGTAATTTTGCTCGCTTCTACTGTAGATGAATGTATTTACATTAAAATGGAAGGCAAAATGAATGATGACAACATATTGTTCAAATCATCAAGCCTTG
Source organism: Penaeus japonicus (assembly GCF_977035675.1). Lineage (NCBI taxonomy): Eukaryota > Metazoa > Arthropoda > Malacostraca > Decapoda > Penaeidae > Penaeus > Penaeus japonicus. The sequence goes on from NW_028234411.1 coordinate 9,368,199, forward strand.
GTGTCAGTGACTGGACTGACCTTCCTTCAGTCAAAAAATGTCTCAAGACAACTTTACAATGTCTTCAGAAGAAGCATAAAGAACTGAGCTTGAAGAGAGTTCAGTATTTGGAAAAAAGCATTAGTCTAGCTCTTGATCACCACAGAGCAAATGTAAAAGAACTTGAGGGATTTTTAATGGCTATTGCACCACATACCTTCAATGATCACACCATGTGTAAGAGAACTTGGTGTTTTGATCTACAAAAAAAAGTCAATCAGAAAGACAAAATGAAGTTCACAAAAAGACAGCTGATCATGGACTTGAAAGAAATATTCTTTACTTTGGCTTCCAACTCAAGTGAACTTGTTAAGTCTTTTCAGAATGTGAGTAGAGAAGCTGATATTGCTGATAAATTAACACCAGATGATAATGTAAATTTACTCCAGGAAAACCATCCACTTCAACCATCAAATAACAGAAAGAGGAAGAAGGAAGATGATGGCATAAATGATGATGCAGTTCAGAAGAGTGAACAAGTAGAAAACTTGAAACCTTCACAGAAGTGGAAAAGGGATATGATTGAAAGGAGTGATTTTGAACCAATGCAGAAGAAAGCAAGTTTACACATTCCAGATAATGGAAAAAAGGCAAACAAAAATGAAAGAAATGAAGTAGCTGGTGCAACCTGCAATACTGAAAAAAATACAAAATGCTCAGATAAAAAAGAACCCAGAAAATCAAAGCCAAAGCTTGAACAAATGGATATAAATGATTTGCAGAGCCATACTAAAGTCTTCTTTGATTTGGAAACCACATCTCTTAGGATTGACTGTGGTATTGTACAGATTGGTGCAATAGACAACAATGAAGAATTTAGTATTTATGTAATACCTACCCAGAGGATAGACCCAAGAGCTTCAGCTGTTACAGGTCTAACTTTTAGACGACATACTTTGGAATACAGAGGCCAGCCTGTGTATGCTGTTACTCGTTCAGAAGCACTGCACAAATTCTTGGAGTGGATACAATTAAGATCACCAGTTATTTTGTATGCCCATAATGCCACCTTTGATTACAGGAGATTTTTTCATGCAATTAGAGAGGAAAATCTTGTTGAAGCTTTTAAGCAACACATATTAGGTTTTGTAGATACACTTGCTCAGTTTAAAGTAAAATTCCCCAAACTCCCAAACTATAAGCAAAGTACAGTGGTGCAAATGGTACTTAAGAAATCATATGATGCTCACAATGCTTTAGGAGATGTGAAGGCTCTGATGGAACTGTACAGTGTTTCTAAAATGGATGAGATTTCAAAGGGCTCTGTTACATTTTCCTCAGCTTATGAGAAGTGGTTGTTTGATATTTATGGCAAAAACAAGGCCATGCCCCTCTGATAAACATGTATCCACCAAGTTTGTAAGGTACTTAAGTTAAAATGTAAGATTTTGATGTTTAGTATTTTTAAAAAAATATTTGATAATGTGAGAATTATTACAATATCTCCCAATGAAGGTCCATATATTTATAGTCATGCAGGCTGAAGGTGACTGGGATTGTATTGTAACTCATTAGAGGATATTACATATAAAAAAAATTATCTAGTCTGATTCTTTTATTATAATGTATCTATTAATAATCTTTTGTATGCTAGGTATCATTAACATAAGAAATGAATTACAGCCTCAGCATAAAAGAATAGTAGATTATGATAGTATGAGACTAAACTCCCCATTAGAGGATTAAAGATTAAGCAAAAATGGATTTGATCCATTTTGGTTTTATCTTATTGTTTCTTATTCTCTCTTTCTTACTGTGGTGATGTTTCATTTTGTCTCTGTACGCATGTCACTGTTTATGTATTTTTCATATTTAGCACATATTTTACCAGGGGTTATTTGTAGTGTATAGAAAAGTTTTTTTTTAGCACAAAAGATATTATACAATAATTTTAGAATATAAATATTATAAGATAATGATTTTGTAATTTTAAATGTTTGTACCAATGACCAAATATTTTCCTTCATAAACAAAATACTAAGTGCATTAGAAACTAAAACAAATATCTACGATTTATATCATTAATACAAGTTGCAAGCCAAAGTGAGTGTGCAATACCTTTATATTAACTTTAATGCTTTTTTATACCTTTGTGTTAACTTTAATACTCTTATATATTTTATAAAAATTTCCATGTAATTAATGTAATGAATTATATATTGTAAATTCAAGACCATAATTAAATGCAAGAAATTAAATAAAAAATAATCTGATATTTATTACTCCTAATTTTAATATTAATTATTCTGGGACAAGCCACATCTTAGGATGTACAACCTTGTGTGGGTGTCTTCAGATGTATGTATTTTCTATCTTATAGACTAATGGTATAACATAACAGTGTATATATTGTATAATAACATTGTAATAATGATTAGCATTTGGTATGTTGCCTTGGTTACACAACTGAAGGGATAGATAGCTTGTAAATGCAGTACTAAAATAATCCAACCACAACTGCGAGAGTAAAATACAACACATTGTTAAAGTAGGACCAGGTATAACAACTCAAAGACATTACCATATTTGAATGGGAATCTATTATATTTAGATAAAATATGATTCAACACAATTTAATCGCAAAAAACTGTTAACCCATTGTGGACGGGGGATATATTTGCTTGCCCAGTCTCCAGGATGGGTTTTATTTCAGAGCGAGGCAGCTTCACGAAACATGCCTTGACTTTTCCCACCCTCTTTTTGTCATTCATTGTAGAGCTAGAGGCATTTTTGTGTTTTATTTTTTGTTTATTTTACTGTATTTAGAGATCAATGCTGCAGTTGACTAAAATTGTAGTATAGGGTCTACATTAGCTCATTATTTTTTTTATACTCAGCATGATATAAATATTGCTGTTTTATGGGAGGTCAAAAAGCAACTTTATTTTTTTGTATTTATGTACTGCCATGAATGAATATGAAACATATAATCATCCACAATGAAGGTTACATGAAGAATAGGGAAGAGGAAGGAAATCTGTGCCACAGATTACTGAGTGCCACAGTAAAAGGCATCCCTACTGGCACAGGCACATTGTAGACACTGGGCATGGTTTGAGTCACCTTCTTCTTGTTCGGCCTGCACAGCCTTCATCGGCAGTACTTTAGAGCAAGAGGTGGACAACTTGCTGTGTGCCACCATTCTATAAAGATAGTGCTTGCTAGAGACTGTGGATGGGTGCTTTCTCCTGCTTGTGCTAGAAGAAAGTGGTGCCGTCTAGGTTTTGGATGGTATGTGAAACCCATTTTGCTTAATATTACAGCAGTTATAGTAATTATGACTGCATTTGTTATCATCACTCACTCATTACTCATAATACATTAAAATAACAGTGATCCAAAATCTCTGAATGTCATGTACGTCATGACACCTGTCATCAAGCAAAAGCTCCTCCTGACACCTGTACACAATGGGTTAACAAAGAAACTGACTACAATAAATATCAGATAAAACAAAGTACATAGTTATAAACAGAATAAACTTTTGCATACTCCAGGATTGCTTAATGATTCTGATTCTCATGATATTGATTAATCAAAGTAATTGTAAAGAAAAAAATAATAATTATATGCAGAATATTTTTAACTGATTTATTGTCCGTCTCACTTATTCCTCTGTGCTTGAAATATCAAAATATTTCAAATAAATACATTCTATGACTACCATGATAGGAGATTTACAAGGTCCCTTTCTACAGCACTGGGATAAATAAGAATGCCACGAACTAACACTAAATGTAATGGTCTATCTTTATGTCCATTCTGATTAACAAAATTTTCTCTTCAGTATCTGAGTTTCCCCTGTTTACACAGCCATATTCATTGATTTCATGCCATTATTTTCCTTGACTTGGACTAGTTTTCTCACAATTCATATAAAGGCAGCAGGATGTGCAAAATTTTAGATTTTGTGTTCAACCTTTTTTATTTACTCAATTTACTCACAGATAAACAAACAAACACACACACACACACACACACACACACACACACACACACACACACACACACACACACACACACACACACACACACACACACACACACACACACACACACACACACACACACACACACACACACACACACACACACACACACATACACATATATATATATTTACATATGCACACAAAGTATTTTCTTATAGGTAATACTTGATATATATAAAGTTTCTCAAATAATGTCTTATGTAATACGCAGTACTCACAAATACTTAAAATATTCTTAGTATCCTATATTTTTTGTGAACAATATCCTTTAACCCATTAGCAGCAAATGGCATGATTTACTGCAAAGGCAGAGTTGGTCATAGACACGGATGGCATCGTGCCAAACATGTAAAATAGCCATCCTACTGCACAGACCTTTTTTTAATACCGCGACCAATGGGTTAAGAAAAATGCTAGAAATATAAAATTAGTTGCAGGATCAGTGATATACAAATCCCCTATATAGGTAAGCAATGTTCTTTTGATACAATTTACATGAATTTTAAACTTGCTTATCTATTATAGAAAAATGATGTCAAAGGTAGGAGATGACAGTTTGATATAATGTTACCTAAATTTTGGCTGCAACAATGCTTAAGGGTTTTGGCAAAGTTAGTAAAGAAAGGCACTGGAAAAGAGAACATAAGTGCAGTAAAGGAGTTTATTTATCACTGAAGGCTTATTCTGGTTTTGGGTATGGAGTCAATTTCAGGCTAAGGTGTAGGTGACTAAATATGGATGTTAAATTAGCTTAATATTACGGTAATTATTGTAATTATGACTGTAATTATTATCATCGATCACTCCTTACTCATAGCACACAATAAAACAGCACAGTGATCCAAAATCCACAAACATCATGCATGTCATAATGCCCGTTGTCAGGCCAAAGCTCCTGCGTCATGCATGTCATGACACCTGTTCGCAATGGTTAAGAGTTGAGTTTTGAACAGTTAGATAAATAACTTGTTTACTTCCCTTTTAACTAGAAATTTACTTAGTTTGGGAATTGGCCATAATCATATAAATTAAGATTTGTTCAAGTAAAATAAAAAAGCACTGCCTCATGATTGCTACATCTTTAAGGTGCAAATCAGGTATAACTGCATATCTAATCATATTTCAGTCTGTCATTTTTGCATGTTCTAATTTTGTGGCTTTCGCCTTTCCTTATTTCAAGTGAAAAAGGAGCTTCCTGGTTTGGTGTAGTCTCTTTTTTCTACAATATACATGACTTAATATCTGTATCTTTATGTGTGGAAATATATAAAGAAATGATCAAGCATCAGCAATAAATATAATATATGTAACTTAATGAAATGTAATGCTTCTAGTCTAGTGATAGCATTTACATATTCCATAACAAGACAACATCCAAAGGAAGAAGATTAACCCAGTCACATTGGATGATGTATCACATCGTTGGAATATTTCTGTCATGGCGAACATCATGGTCTCTCCCTGTATATATGTGTTCTTCATAGTTATGTTTCTATATACACATTGTAGTTGCATTTGTATATACACATTTTTCTAAATTTGTCAAAAAATCTCCTCTTATCAGCCTGCAGAATCAGATACTTTGAGAAGTTCAGCGAGAGAGATCTCACAGGTAACTGTACACACTTGCCGGTGGAAGCGGCATTAGGCAAAAATACTGTCATGAGTTGGTTAAGACAAATGGTATTGAAAGACAGTGTGTTTTTCCTATCATGTTTATATTAAAGTGAATTATAATTATATTCTTTGTAAAATTTGATGTGGAAAATAATGGAGTATTTTTTGTTCACACACTGGTTTATGAAACTGGATATGAGTGAGGTGGATTGCATATGGTGCTAAAATTTAACATTTCTACAATTTTTTTCTAGTAATGACATAATTATTAGGCTCTTATGACTGGCAAATATCCTTTTTTCACAAAAAGGTTATTCTATGGATTGTTAACCCACTCATGCCGGGGGCATTCCAGCCTTTTATGTTACAATGAAGGGGCTCTCGAACGCATAGGCCTAAATCAATTAAATAAACGACGCCATATCATAGCACCCAGTGAACGGGCCTTGAATGCGCGGTACCCGTGGTGTACCACCCGTCCAGAGAGGGTTAATATAAGCCTTATACAATGGAACCAAGTAGGACAAATGCACCACTTAAATAAATTGATATGGAAATCCCAGTTCTCACTCTACCAGTTCCTTTTCCATTCCATTTGGGGAGACAACCACCAGGTATGAGAATAGAACGTCCATTTTGTTAACCTGATAATGACGACAATTTGGCTCCAATTGGTCAAATGTATTTCAAGCACATAGGCCTAATGCCTTGGGCTATTTGCCCATGCTAGCCACAGGCGGTCACTATGCGCCCTATCACCTGGCGTGCTGGCCATACAAAATGCCATGACAAAACATTATGTCCCTGGCAACAGGCATTGCCACCATGACATGATATTTTGTCACCCGACATTAATAGGTTAACCAATTAGGTGAAATATCATTAGAAACAAATACAAACTATGGTTTGGTATACTGTATTTGACATAAGAATACTCTGATAAACTAAACAGTCAAAATCAGTGTTAAACTTCTCAGTGTTACCATTACCATAAGGTAACTACCACATATTTTCAAATTAAAAGGAACATTTACCATTTCCTCAGAAATCTGGGGTATCATTTTATGCCTGTACAAATTATCAATATTTTGATACCATCTTTTAACTGGAACCATGGAAAAATGATGAGTGTGCTTTCTTTACCTTAACAATCTATCAGTACTCTGAGAAAAATATTGGTGCACTGAGAAAGTGAACTGTTCTGGCTCCTTTATGTGTCATCATGCCTAGCTCAATGTACTGTGACTGCTAATATCACTAGATTTATATTAACCTTTACATTTTCTTTCTCAGCTCTGCTCTTCCCCAAACCAATCATGTCGCAAACTTCATGAACAGCAACATATTTATAAGCAATTACTTGCAACATAAACATTTACACTGTACATTCATTTGCAACACGAACATTCATAAACATGAGATATGAAGTATTATTTTATAAATTTATATGAAGGACTACTGAAAGATTACTGACTAGCTAGTCATTAAAATATGAAGCAAGAGTATAACCAATTTTTTCTTTATATAAATGGAACAATGAATCTCATTCAGAGATTTCTCATTGTTTATAAATACTAAAAGCCTAAGCATTTGGGAAGCAGTCAGAAAAAAAAAATGCAAAATTTTGCTCATAAATACAATATTATGGATACTGATTAAGATATTAACATCTTCATGGCAATGAAACCAATTAAGTGCTTTATTAATTAGTGTTAAATTATCAACATGAAAACATCTAGTACAAAATTATACTTTAAATTTTCCATGTACAATAGAGCAATCTGGGATATTCTTCTTTACAGTCTAATTGAAGAAAGATAATGAATAACAATAATGACAGTTCAGGATTTGAATGACAAAAAAATTATATATAGTCTCATCTTTCATCCTAGCCAAGGACCAGAGAAACTGGTACAGTATTTAAATAATATAAACTCTATATTTCTCTAAACTAAAGAGAATACTATAGTAAAATAATGTCACAACTGCCTTAAATGACATCCTTGTATATAAAAGAAGAAGAAGAAGAAGAAATATGTAAATGCTGATGCTAATAAAGTCAGACAAAAGTTTTCATTCTGGATAGTACAAAAATAATAGCGTGATATTATTGTAATCTCCAAAGAGTATAATGAGTATAATGTCCAAAACACATGAAGGTAAAGGACAAAAAAGAGAGCAATTCTTGAAAGAATAACATCTATGTGTATCTATTCTTCTCGCATCTTTTTTTTTTTTTTATGGTAAGACAGACTCTTATACATACATGGACATTCCCGCCCACACACATTGGCACATGCACACAAAGATAATTAAATCTAAGAAATCAATAAAGTTTGGTAAATAGGATCCATATTTAATAAACAAATAAAAAGGTGTATATTGTACATCACACAAATTTTTGAAGAAAGTGCACACTGAACATCACCTATCAAAATAAATGAACATCACCTATCAAAATAAATGACTAACTAACAACAAATAAGGACAAAAAAAATCCAAAAGCCTAATGTCACCTCTAAAAAACTAACAGACCTTGTGACGCTGAGATATTTATAATCTTGTAACCCTAAGATCTGAAACGCTTCCATCATACATATGACACAGACAGTATATATTTGGTATATACCACCAATTAGAATTAGCAAGAAAGAGAGAGAAAAAAAAAAAAAATTAATCTAATGGAGGAGCTACAGGCACGGCTGTTGGAGATACAGGAGGAGGTTGGAAGATTGGAGTGGCTCGCTGTGGTGTTGTTCTGGGGGACGTTAGTGCACTGTTGACTTTGTTGCAGACCGTTCGGACAACTGCAAGCCAGATCATGACACTTATCTGTTGAAGGATACACTGAATAAGGATTTATAGATCTGATAAATATGGAAATACTAAATAAAGACATTTGGGTTAAAATCATTACACACACACACTCACACATATATATACAGCAAAGCAAAGGTCAAGAGCAATTTATTTGTTCAAAATCATGTCTTTTATATGTTTGTAACCAATCAGGTCACATTACAAATCAAGGATGTGGCAATTCTGGGTTGGGAATTGAAAAAAGTGCCAATCAAATCATAAAGAGCACTTCTTTCCAAATATATTAGTAAAAATATGATTATCTTTATAGCTATATCATGCTAATGACATCAGTATCATGATAATGATAATTATGATTATGATTTTTTTTTTACAATAGGAATTTTTCTAAGAGGAAACTTAATTAACCAAATGGTGACAGGAGATAACTGGAGCATAAATGCCACTGTGCTGGGATTAATATCAGTGTTGCCAGCATGTGATAAAAATTAGAAGTGTGGGGATGATGCCTTTGATTATATACTATCCAATTATTGTTTTTCAGGATGATTTTAGAAGGCTGTAACTTGAGAACTTTCATCATCAGAGCCTTGAAACTTCATGCCTATATAGCTTGCAGAACAAGGAATTGCCTTCATTGCCACAGTATGGTCAGATGCCATCCAGCATTCGACACTGCATGTATAAATGTACTCTAGCTTCAATGGGGTAAAAAACTCTGTGTCTATTTTTACTGCTAATATCAAAACACCCTTTAATATCAATGATTCATTTAATCTAAATATGCAGTTTCTATAAGACTACCATTAATAGTTCATAATATGTTTGCAGTATTTAAGCACAACTAAAAAATAAATTAGCAGAAAAGATATAAAAATAAAAGGTAAAAAATAAAACTATATCTTGAAAATTTATCATCACCTTATCATATCGTCAACTAATTTCTATAAATAAGTGAATATCTAATATAAGCTCATTTACTTGATACACACTTTTAAATTAGGGATTATATTAGAAAAGAATGATAAAATCATCTTTACATAATTCTCACCTGACCAACTTCACAGGAAGGTAGTGCTAAGATAGGACCAAAGGGCCACACGAGATTTGTAGGCAGTGAAACTACTGGATCCGATCGATGTTCCCAGACAAGCCATACGCACAAAAACCCCACTATGGTTCGTAATGTTCCGCCTAAAACCATCCGTACACGTTGTTCTCCGACAGTTCTTTCCATTGCTAAAAAAACAAAGGGAACGTTAAAGCAGTTTTTTAAAATGTTGTCCTTGGCATACTTTGAAAATTACAATCAGTTGCTCTCTCAAGATCAAATATGCTTCAGATAGATCTAAAGTCTTGATTCCTTTAAGATTAAATAGATATCTATAATAAATATCTATAAACATGATACAGACTTTAAGATTTCATATATTAGAGCTGACATTAATTATCAATGAAATCTTCCAAATTAAGCACATTACCTTTATCTTTATATTGCTGATTAAGAGCATTAATCTTGCGCTGCACCTTTGCATATGAAGCAAACTGATCTACCATGCTGATATTCTGCAGCTGTTGCTTTAACTTGACAATATCCTGACGCAATTGTCGTTCTACTGGACTTTCTTTCCCCATAGTTCGTAATATCTGTAAAGAAGATTTATAAATAAATATTATTTTTAAATGAATTATGATACAAACTAAGAGGATATAAGGATAGTATATCTATCTTTGGTTAGAATATGTTTCTTTAAATGATGTGTAAATAATCTGACAAAATATGTGAAACTACTTTTAAAGATTTATTTAGCAAATGCAGTGGCACTAAAAATAAAAAATAGGCAATTCTTCCAAAGGAGCATTTGTGTAGCAATTTTCCAGGTGCAAATAGATATGTTTGCATATGATAATTCACGACTGTATAACATGCATACATGACATTTTCTTACTAAAATGTAACTGTGATATTTCAAAGGCAATGTACATTTCATAGATCAAAATATGTTGGACACTAATATATTCTATCAAATTTACATCAAGTACTACACTTGGTTTATTCAATAAAATTTTCCTTGTGTACTTCACAAACAAATATGTTTTCTAACCAAATATACTTGCTGTGATTTGTGATGGGAGGGCTATGGTATCATGACCCACAGCAAACTGCAGCAAAACTGTGCTTGCACAGCCACAGGTAGATCAGACACAATTCTACCGCCATAGTCAATATAGTACTTTATAATAAAGATTTTTTTTTTGTTTCTTGCCTTAAAGTTTTGCCTAAAAATACACAATGCTTGATTTGGATTACAAGAGCTTCTTCCTCATCACTATGCTTATCCTTATTTATCTGTGGGAAATCAAAACTGATGTTTAGAAATTAGGTCTCTAAGTGCATCACTGACTTTATATTTCTTCCAAATCATGGACGCTATCACCCAATATATGAACTTGGTGATACAGGTTTTAAATTGCATGTGATTTGTCAATAAGAACTGATATATTAATATCTAATATATAATGATATAATAACTAATATAATGATAATAATAATAATAATAATAATAATAAAAATAATAATAATAATAATCTGCACTGGACTGACCCACATGAACAGAAGAAAGGCAGCAACATTCATTTGCATTATTTATACATAAATTGGCTAATATTTGCTCCCACCACAAAAAATTTGCACTCCAGATATATTGTGCTGCATGTCGGATATCTCAAAAAGTGCCATACTATAGAGTCTGGTACAATATCCTGCCTAATTACCTTATGAATTTTATTATTCTATCTTCTCTGGATATTTAATGATGCCTTTGTCTAAATAAGATTTCCCAATAACTGTACAAACAAAAACATTCAAAGATCTTGAA
>NW_028234411.1:9392045-9399545 GCF_977035675.1 Penaeus japonicus
GCCTTGCCCCGGGCTAAGGTATCGTTATTCCGTCTGCGCATCATCACCATTTCACTCCAGTCCACAAGGCAGGCGAGGAGTGTGAACAGGTGACGCACATCAAATTCCACACCCTGAGTACTTTCCTCCTTTATGCTAATGGACTGACATTCAAACTCTTGCTCTATGGGGAAGCGTCGCCGTAGGCATCTTTGTCAAGAATCCTCCTTTTACTTTTCTTAGAATCCCTACGACCGCGCGAAGGGCGGGGTTCCAGACATACTCGCCGAAAAATGTGTTCTTCAACGTCGTTTTTTTTCCTTTGTTGTTAAGTAGTGTTAAGGCTAAGAGGAACACCGCACATTCCGAGAACCCCCTTAACATAATCGATATTACTCTTTTTCGTCATTCTCTACCCTTACTGATACGCCATACTTGCACTCTATCTCACCTCCTATGACAGTTCTACCAAGACTTTTCTCTTATACTAGACTCCTTAAAGTTACTACCTTTACCTTTCTACTGCCGTCACCATAACTCGAGGACCGAACAACATGACAAACCTTTGGTATTCTCTCAAAGTGGCATGTTTACCTAAACTTTTTTTTTCGTTTTCCGAATTAAGTGTCCGCTCTACCGAAATGTCCCTGTCCCATCAGGAGGGACTAAAGGGAAATATATGTGTTTGTGGACTGATTGAAAAAAGGTTGAAGGGATTTTTTGTTCAAAGTCGTGAGTTTAGTAGGTTTTTATTTTGGTCTCCCCTAACACACGGAGGACAAAGCTCCGTGGGCTTAGGCGACATACGCAACCGTTTTGTATACTGTATACATCGTCACCATAAACGTGATTTATTCCCGTGTTAGAAAGCACAACACGACATCCGAAAGAGCTGGGTTTAGACCATAAACCCTGGGAAAACATTGCCGGGGAAATAAACGACATTCTCTTCGATTTAACGTTTCTATGAGGGCTGATTTTACGATGGGTCTCGTGAATAATAAAAGACGTGAAACTATGGTTTTTACTGAGAATTTTGCGAGACCTAAAAAGATAATATCTATACGAATAAATTATGGAATACCTTGAGATATGAAAAAGTAAATATCTATCTCGCTGAACTGTGAAATGCCCTCTGAAATAAAAAAGAAAGATGAAAAGGAGTGAAAAAGGAGAAAGAAAAACTGCGTCATCAGCTGAAATCTAGCAGAGACGCTTATATCTCCATTCCTCGTGTTATTATCACATCAGTCATCGTGTCATCCGAGTAATTCATCTCCCAGATCTGCGGTACAATTGTTGCATTGTCTATTATCTACAATCATTACGCCTTCCTTTTTATTTCGCCTAAGTGATTTTCCTTTTCCCTTTCCTCTCCTCCACTTCTTCTTCCTTCCCGCCAGCTTAGCTCTCAGCCTCCTGCCAACCGTGCCAACATTCCTAAGGTTTTTCCCATTGATCGTATCGCTGTAATACCACGGCCATTGTCCTCTCCGATCGGCTAAGCTTCTCCCTCTTCGCTAGAATTAATTACGCCAAATCAGTGTCAGTGCCGGAGTGAAACACGTCACGCAATCCGTGGAGTTTGTGGGGATTGCATTACCAGGAGACACTGATTAGCAGGTCTGCATAAGGCGATCGGTGTGTGAGATCACGACCTTCTTTCCCTCGCGTTCTATCAGGCTGGTCGTAATACTAAGGTTCTCCATTATAAGGGGCGTTGGCTGAGGTCGACTAACAGAAGTCACGTCACTAACTGTTAATAAACAGGGAAGTACCTGCGTCTCGTCATACGTGCATACAGTCTTACATCCATTATCTGTGCATCTAGTCCCACATGCACAGACGGAGACTTACACGATCTAACCACGGTCATACTCGAGATGATGTCACCTTCAGTATCAGCTTCATATTACGTTGTGGTGAAGCGCCAGTCATCATCGATCACTAACTTCTCCGCGGAAAGAGGGCGACTCCGCAACAACCTACTACACTCTATGACCTCTTCCCCCTACTCCTCTCCTTAGCATCCTCCTCCTCTTCTTCTTCTTCTCTTTCTATATCCTCCTATTCCTCTTCTTCTTCTTCTCCTTCTTCATCTTCTTCTTTTTCTTCTTCTTCTTCTCCTTCTTCTCTTTTCTTCTCCTTTTTTCTTCTTCTTCTCCTTCTTCTTCTCCTTCTCCTTCTCCTTCTCCTTCTCCTTCTACTTCTCCTTCTTCTTCTCCTTCTCCTTCTCCTTCTTCTTCTTCTTCTTCTTCTTCTTCTTCTCCTCCTCCTCCTCCTCCTCCTCCTGCTCCTTCTCCTCCTCCTCCTCTTCCTGCTGCTCTCCTACCCTACTTTCCTGACGGGGATGGATACACATGCTACATCACGGCTCCTGTATTTGGGTGCCAGATTCATAACGATCACGTGAGGCGAGAGGCGAGAGGCAAGGGGTGGGGGATATCCAAGGGGCGGTCCAGAAGCACACTTGATGTTGCTCTTCTACCAGTTAGAGATCGTGAGTTTGCAACTCTAAAGAAAAAAGAAAAACAAAGAAAAAAAGAAGCACGCCGTACGTACATGTTTTCTTTCGTTTAATTGATCCGAGTGATCTAAAAATATCTTGATGGGCGTTTAATTGGATCAAGGGAGAAGCAGTAAGTGTTGTAACACCCTAATTCACTCAGATTTGAGTTTCTGCCGAATGAAGGATTCATTCATACATACAAATATAGGTATGTGTGTATCATGCATATTTGTAGGTACGTACGATATATATATACATACATACATACATACACACACACACACACACACACACACATATTTATATATATATATATATATATATATATATATATATATATATATATATATATATATATATATATATATATATATATGTATATGTATATATATACACCTGCATATGAAGGCGAGCTTCTGCTAAGAGCCCTTTCAGGAGAATTCCACATCAAAATGAGTAAAAGTAAGGCACGCTAGTAAAGAAATTACATCAAACCTCTGTCGCAAAGCAGAATCATGCATGAATCATGTTTGTCTTCCCTATGCATAACATACACATATCCTCATAGACAGCCTTTACATGAAACATCAAGTAACCACAAACCCCCCTAAATACCAGTGACACTCTGAGAAGCATCGCTCTTTCGTCTTGTGTACAAAAATACGCTAACCACTGTTACTGTCATCTTTACCAGACGCCCTCTCACGTCCATCATAAGTACGTATATAGCACCGCTATGTGTCACTTCAAGTACACAGGCCCCACAAGGCAGTCAGCCACTATCGACTCATTCATTCAGTCTTAACGTCAGCCACATACCGCTCTGTCCCGGCCAGGGTGTACAAACTACATAGTGAGTCCTGCAAGCATAGACACCCGATATCGACCAGTTCATGTGTATATAAGGAATCTTTCGTAATAGTATGTGAGTGTGCGTCCAGGACTCTATTTCTGATCGATTTTAAACAGAAGGATAATATGGCGAAGATCGTGCGACACATGGACTAGCTTCCCGCCTAAGAACCTCGGCGGTATACTAAGGAAGGGCTCCGTTTCCACTCTGATTATTTCACCGATTTATTCATAAGGCAGAGGAGAATAAACAGACATCTTCCCTTTACTTGAAGGACTGCTTATATTAACACGAAGGTCGGATGGTAATCAGTTGGGAACAGATAAGGAATGGAAAAGAGTTCTTGTTCCGAGCCCAGCTCATGTCGCGTTATTTTGGTCAATTTTAGATCGTTTTCCTATTGATATATTTATTATTTAATCCCATGCGTTTAATATCACATGATAAAAGGAAACGAGTCCTTGCTGGAACTGACTGTTAAGAAGGTGAAGATAGTCTTGGCGGTTTAGTATGATATAATTTCTGCTTTGACGGCTTTCATGGCATTGACTGCACTACTTTGCAAGGATTATTATTCGGTTAATTGACTGTTCGTTGCACAGCTGAAGTCCTGTCGGCCGTAGGTTCTCCCACAGCCCCGTCTACTATGACCAGTGACACCGCTGAGCATTCCTGTCCGCCCACATGCAAGGATGGCCGACCAGGTGGGCGGCTGGAGAAGGGCGTGAATGTAAGGCTCCCAGATTGCGTTAAATGGCGTACAATCACTGATGCATTCACTTCATTCGCAAAGCCATGGCAGAGTGAATGAGTGGGAGGCCACGAGTGTCGGTATGCGTGTGCGTGCGTGCGTACGTGTGTTGGTCTCACCTGGTCTCCCGCTACCTTGACCCCCCTTCCCCTCCCCCACGAGGACCGCGAGCCCGGGCACGGCGCAGTGAAAGTGGTAGTGTCGGTGGGCACACACGGCGCTTTCGTGCTGCCTCGTGATCTGTCATTATCAACTCAATACGTGAATGAAAATCTGTGATTACACGAGGATCTCTTCCTAGACACCAAAGGTAAGTGTTGTTAGCAAAGAGCAGGGCCCTAGTCCATTCCGTGCCGCAGGAGTGCCATTATAACGTGCAGGTGTGCCGTGCTCCGCTTCCTCGCCCAGCCTCCTCGTTGAGAAGCTTCAATATCATGGCATTGACACACTGCCACTTCCCTCCCCCTGTGCCCCCTGTATGCCCCACCCAATATGAGCAAATGACACATGAGTGAAAGGTAATGCATTATACCACAGAAGAGAACACTGTATTTCTGGGAGCGATGGCTGCCTTGTGTCTCCCCTTTGGCTGTGTGATGTTGCCTCTTCGTGCATACCTGATACGCCTGTTTTTTATTCATCTGCAGTCTTTATAACAGACTAGAATGATATTGATGTATTTCTTAAAGCATTTTTGTTTGATTTTGAATATCTCTACCAAAATAAGGAACCTATGGTGATTTAGGTTGTTTTCGTCTTGGTGCTTTTGATGTGTAGGATGCTCAAAGTTGGGGAAGAATTAATTAATCAACATATAACACAGGATGCTATTGTTTGTTTCATATAATGCTAGAGTATCAGTAACTTGCTTAGCATTACTGTGAATACACAAGATACGTATTATTAGATATATATCCTACCCACAAAACGAAAAAAAAAATGTTGTTAGCTTTTTACAGTTCAGGTTTTAAGAGTACAAGTAACAGTAAATTCCGTAACCTAAATGAAGTTATAAACATGTTCTCCATTTTCCCTCCTCACTGAACGTTAGGGAGGGCGGAGGATGGGAGGGACGGGGCTAAGGCGGCCAAGATTAGGTAGCCAATACCATATAAAGTGAAGCTCACTCGAGGCTGCTTCCCATCGCGGTGATGTGTCGGGGGCACGGCGGATTTTTCCTCCTCGAAGGTGGGTTTCTCTTTGGCTTTGGAAATTGGGCGAAGTCAAACGTAATTGGTGACTAGTTCTAAAAAGGAAATGATATGCGGAATGATCTTGTCGTTTTTTTGTTTTGTTTGTTGTTTGGTAAAAGAGGTTTGTAATAATACGGCGTTGTATTTTTAATGAAACATAAAGATGGACAATCATTGAGTAAAAATCAGATATATTATTCAAGTCACATGCACCACACATTGGCCTTAGCACAAATACAACTCGTAAGATTTTCTTCGCCCTCTTTAATGACAGCTCAATCTACTGAGGAAGTGCATGACATGACAAGGTCACTGGACTTCCGGGACCTAGCGTTCATGCACGAGTATCAAGAAAAGGTCAGCATAACGACCTCCATGCTGGAAATCGGAGAAAAATAAACTCATGGTTCCAGGGGCACATCTGGCCGGAAGATATTTCATGGGAAGACGAATACTCTGCCATGCGTGACGACCAGCTGGGGGGAAGGGGGGTGGGGGGTCCAGGTGACCACAGGACGCCCAGTGAGGGTGACCCTGGACGACCTTCATCGTAGTTGCTCTGGCGGCCTGCGAGTCATTCCAGTCATCTCTCACGGCAAAAAAACTACCCGAGGCATCACATGTATATGTAGAAGAACGTCTGGTTCTGCCGTAATGCGAGAAAGACACAGCTGGCCCACATGCGACCTAGGCTGGGCGTGTGGGAGGTCAGTGGGCGTGATGAAGAGCTCTAGTATCGCGGTACAGGAGTGGATGGACCACCGCGACTCGACGTGTGGCTTTAACAATGGGGCGAGTAGGAAGAGGTCCTTGCATGTGGGCGTAGACTGATACGAGTTTAGGTCATAGGTTCTGTGTGGGCGCTGTGTGTGGGTATGGAGTAGTTGTAGTGTAGATTCACGCGGCATTTGTTGCCAAAACCAGCATCTCTCGCGGGAGAGAAGATGCAGTTTGCATCAGTGACGTAATGCACAAAACTCACAATGTCTCCCCCGTAACGGCCATTCATGCTACTTGTTCACGTCATTCTCACAACTATGACTGAAGATTATTTGTATATCACTTGTATGATTCTCAGTTACGCTTTATATGTGTTGTTTTTGTCTCAAGTCTGTTTAAGTCTTTTTAGAGACTATTTGAAGTAAGCCATTTTCAGAAAAGATATTTGCTGTGACAATACACTAACGACTACGATTCTGTGCGTAGGCTTTTGATAGATTGGTTCGTGGGCGCGATCTGGGTGCGTGGGTGTATGGCGAAGGCGTGCGGTTTGTGCAGATAACTCAACTCTCTGCACCTGGCTTATAGATTGATCCGTTGCGCAATAGAGGGCGAAAGACTTGGTGACGAGGGTGCGGTTTGGGCGTGTAGGCGTGTTTAATTGTGGGGGCGGGATATTGCTTAAGTCATGATGTATGTAGCCGTTTTCTATAATGGAAAGTTATGAAGACATGGCGTGGTTTAAGGTGTGTGTGAAAGCATGTTTTATTTTTGATAAGAGTTGTTGTGATGTTTATTAGATAGGAAGTTTTTTTCGCTGGAAATGAGGTGTGCGGTGACCCTGTGGTGGTGGAAAGTTGGTAGACTGTGGTATCAGCTTGGATTTGTGCTTTAAGCTGCATGTCCGTGCACGTTGCAGAGAGTTGATGTCTTTGTCACCGACGTTATAAAAAAAGGCAGGGTAGAGTGACATATGCAGCGCTTAGGAGATTTTGTTCATGAAAGACCGAGAGTGTGGGAGATGAGTCAACGTATGGACAGGACGTTGTGCCGTGTGGGCGGGCCAAGTCTGCCCACAAGGGTGAATTTCTGTGAAACTCGAGGAGACGCGAAACAGCGGGGGAGTTGGCGTGGGCGTGGGTGAGCGTGGGCGCTGCGAGTTGGTATGCATGACTTCTCCCCAACATCTGTTTACGGGAGTTAAAAGGTCGGGGCGTGGAGGAGGCGGAGGTCGTGGTTATGCTTTATTGTCTCTTTGCAACATTGATTGCGAAGAAGACATTTTATTCACCGCGTGTCGCTCTTTCCGAAGAAGTTTTCTGGAAGTACGGCAGAAATCCAGTCACACTATGTGTCAGTTGAGACAAGTCGATACGTATGCTCCGAGCGTGCATGAGTGGGTGTCAAGACGTCTTAGGCTAAAGCTGGTCATACGAGATGTTGGTGTAACACAGGGTAGGCGGAGGGTGGCCAGACGACCGCGTGACGAGCCCAT
>NW_028234411.1:9404545-9419545 GCF_977035675.1 Penaeus japonicus
TACAGGCTACGTATATTCAGTCACACTCCGTATTATTCAGCAAGCCTCAGAACAATCCCAAATGACGAGCGAAGAGGGACATTTTTACCTCCGTAAGCTTGAGAAATCTCGATTGCGGAGTCACGGACTTTTCATCCTAGTCAGACACCTGCTTGCTTTTTGTTGACTCGCCGTCGAAGTCCATATATAGTGTTGCGGTCATCTAGAGCGAGTGGGTTGTGGGGGTCGGGGATGGGTGTGGGTGTGGGGGGGTGACTCATCTCAGTGTTAGATGACTCGCGGTCGGGCCAGGGGGGTATTCTCCCCGGGAAGATGACGTCACTTGGGTACTTTTAACTAGGGGGACGGCTTGCGGGCACAACGGCCGCTGGAGATCGATCGCACTTTCATGTTGTGATTCGGGGAAGCTGTGCGAAGGTTTGATGAACATGTTGTAACAGTCTCTTGAGTTTTCCTGACACGTGTAGTTTTGATGATATAGTGACAGTATCACAGCAAGAAGGAAAACAGAAACAATGACAAAGGGAAGACAAAGAGGAAAAACACTATCAGTTATGATTATAACAAAAACTTCAACGATGATATTATTAGTAATGATAACAATAACAATGATGAGAACATTCATAACAAAGCTACAATAACTACAGTTTCATGTCTGAAGTTCACTATTGATCAACAATATATATATATATATTTTTTTTAATTTTGATGAATATGATATAGATATTTCTGATGATAATATTGATGGTAATTATGGTGATAATAACAGTGATGATATGATAACAATAATGAAAATAACACCAATAGTAATGACATTAACATTGATAATGACAATGATTTATAATGATAACGATAATGGTGACGATTATAATAACGATGATAGTAATATTGATGATAATATGATGATATTAATATTGATGATAATATGATGATATTAATAATGATAATGACGGTGATAATGAACTTAATGATAATGGATGATAATGATGATGATGATAACAATAATGACAAAAATATTGGTTATAATGATAACAATAATTATCATTATAACAATGATAATGATGTAGACGATAATGATAACACTAGCAATAGTGATGATAATAAAGATTATAATGATGATGATATAATGATAATAACGATGATAATGATAATGTTGATGATAACTATAATTGTGATCATCATAATAAATCAATATTGCCGTTGTTATCACCATTTTGATTACTGTTGTTATTTTTGTTATTATTAGTATTATTGTTATAATAATCATCATTATCATTAGTGTTATTATCATTTCGATTATTATCATTATTGCTATTATCATTACTATCACTATCACTATCATTATCATTATCATTATCTTCACGGTTAATATTATTATCATTATCATTGTTATGATTACAATTAGGATCATTATTTTTATCATTATCATTATACTTATCATGATCATTATCCTCGTCATCATTATCATTACCAGTAGTATCATCACCTGCATTGTCATCACTGATAAACTGGTAAAAAAAAAACGCATTGTACATCATTATTTCCACCTCTCTTTCTCTCTCTTTTTCTCCTTTTCTCTTTCTTTCTCACCTGACATACTGCCACGCGATCGAGCAAATTGCAACCTTCAAGTCCTATCCTACCGCCTCACTCCACCCTGGTCTCCTAACCACATCCTTAAATTTCCACCACACCCTGTCACACGCAGTCACACTCAGGCACGTTCTGCAAAGTTACCCCACTCCTGTCTCTTTCTTTCTCTCTCGCGCTCTCTCTGTCTCTGTCTCTGTCTCTCTCTCTCTGTCTCTGTCTGTCTCTGTCTCTCTCTGTCTCTCTCTCTCTTTCTCTTTCTCTTCCTTTCTCTCTTTTTCTGTTTCTCTTCCTTTCTCTCTCTCTCTTTCTCTTTCCACTATTGTAATTTATGGAATAAAGTTTTTGAATTTGAATTCTCTTTCTCTCTCTCTCTCTCTCTCTCTCTCTCTCTCTCTCTCTCTCTCTCTCTCTCTCTCTCTCTCTCTCTCTCTCTCTCTCTCTCTCTCTCTCTCCCTTTCTCAAGCGTGCCAAGCGTAACTTAGCCATAGACTGAGAACTATTTCAGGACTGTCATGCTTCTGGTGGGCCTCCCTCTGTCGAAGCTGGTGTCCAACTGCCCCTACACTACTCTTGACACTTGGCTACATACTTCCTCTCGCGCACACGATTTTACTTCCTCCTCTCTCTTTTACTCGCTCTTTCTGTTACATTCACTCTCTCGCCGAATATGCATCATTTGGCATTATTCTCTCTACATCAAATTCTTTATGGATCTGTGCTTTATTCAGTCATCCATTCAGGACGTTGACACCGCTATAACTGCGAACTTTGTACCAAGAGTATGTATTATATTCAAAGTTTTCATTTCTGTGTATTGACTGGTATGGTATACTGACCAGTGGTGTCTTGAATAAAACATTAGAATGATTAAGAATGGGTACGACCATGAAGTAAACCTGGAAATATGAGGTGCACTGGGTAGCATGTCATGCGTGCGGCTGGCGTTGTGTCAAAGGACTGCCAGTATAAAATGTAAGAACCGCCTTTGGTGAGGCCAAAAGGCGACGACTTAAAGGAATAGTAAAGGCGTTTTATCTCTGTGTACCCGAAGCGAGTCTGTCCTTTCAAAGATAGTCTCTGAATTGCAATTGATACTTGATATGCATCTTCCGCAGGTGTTACTATAAATGCTCTGAATGTCTCCTGAGGGCACAGAAGGGTCATGCACTCCCCTCCTACTCCGTAAACCGGTTGCGGGAGACTCAAGGAGCGACTATTTCAACCCTAGACTATACTGGGTTGGTCTGGGATAGGGAGCCGTTATGTAAAGCAGTACAAACCGCATTTGAACTGTGGTCTTATTATAGAGAGCCCTTGTATTTGTCTATTATCTCAGTATGTTTACAGATGTTTCTATCTTAGAATCTTCCCTCTCTATATTTACGCTGCGAGAAATAGATAAAAAAAGAAAGAGTTCAGTGCTATCACCGTAGCACGTCAACCTCTAGGTCTCAGCACGAGCCAATTTCCCGAGGTCGGTGCATCAAGCAGGGCGGTGACGGCATACGTCAGGTACTCGGAAGTTTCGACACAAAATGGAAACAAAACCTAGGAGACATTTCTCATGTAACGATTACAAAAATACCGTTTTAGACAGAGGTTACATAGGATTCGTTTTTTTTTTTTTGAAGTAGTAGTCATTGGGCCAAAGCTACCAATACTGTGCTTTTCCCGACGGAGCCGCGTGGTGGCAGTGACGCACGAACAAAAACAGTGTTGTGTGTGAGGTGTTGTTGTGGCGCGGACCAGACCACCACCGGCAGCCAAACTATCCAGCTCACACCAGCCTCCGTCACAGTCGCTCCCAACTTATCTGTCTCTAATGGGAACAAAGCTTTTATGCCGAACCATGACAAATGGCTGAAATCGTCATGATGATTAATTATGCCAAATGATCTCGGTGATGTCTTTATCTGGACGGCAGGGCGTAGAATGTCAGCCTCCTGCTGAGATTACACCAACAGTGATGAAAGGTCCAATTCCTCACTCAGCTGAAACCCACCGAATTAACATCTTGCAAAACTGCTGTAAGGATGACAGAGTTGCTTACACACTTGAAAATCTTAATCAAGTACAATGCATTACCTACTAGTAACAAAGCATTGCTATTCAAGGCTGTTAATTCAGTAATTAAGGAAGGCTCAGTCAGTGATGAGTGTGTGGTGCATAAGGTACGGTGCTGTGCAGGAGGAGGCAGACCGAGGTTCAAGGTCACGTTGTGTTTGTGCAAGCTTGAGCGAGGAGGTGGGGATACCTTAAACCTGGAGACTGACAACCAACTTTCATCTTGAGATAGTCTATATATATTTATAATTATCGCGTGCTGGCAAGTCGCGTGCGTTGAATATTGCCAACATAATATGATACCTAATCAAATATAACTTTGTCATGAGTGTTTGAATTATCACGTCGTCAAGAATATTTACATTCATGCATAAAAAAAACTGCAACAAATTTCAATAAGAGATAGTGACAGTTTCCCCACCGATTTCGAACAGGTGATCTGCATTACCTCCTCTTGGACGGAATCAAGTGGACTGAAATCCCCCTGTGGCTGTCCTTGTGATGCGTTTAAAACAATAGTAAGCAAAATAACAGAGTCAGATGTAGACTGATAACGGTCTTGAGGGCCATATAAATATAGTTTCCGGGTTCGCCATTAACAGGCAAGGGGCGGGGGTGGGGTCAGAGGGCGGGTGGGGGACGTGAAATAGGCGGGGAGCAAGCTATAGCGTGGACCTTTTTCTGTTCGTTGGGGGTGGGGGGGTGGGGGGAATGTTTTTGTAAAAGAGCGGATCCGAGCGTGAATAAGGTCACGTAGTTAGTCATGGTAGGTGAGTCAGGAAGTGCAAGCTTCAATGACAACATCGCAAGAGCCAGCTCTGTCAACACCCAAGATTTCCCTTCCATCACCAACTGTCAAGCCGGAGATGATGAAGGCGGCAAGGAGCGAGCGGTTGACTTGCGAGGCAAATCGGGAAGAATTCATGTTCTAGCGGATTTGCAGGACAAAGTGCCGGGAATGGGCGTAAATATGAAGTGACAGATGTGATAGATGTGGGCGCGGGCGGCCTTTTTGGGTTTGGGGAACTAGATAACCGTGACTTTATCCCGCTGCTATACAGTTTACAAACTAAGATGACTGGTATTTTGACTGGTTGAGCTTACGACGCGAAGAAGGAAGACAACAGGAAGATAAGGCAATACACTGTAATAATGATAATGATGTATATGATAAGAACTGAACCCGAAGGCGATCCGAGGCGGGAAGTCACGAGAGGCGGGCATGAAGGTGGAATGTCTGAGTAATGACAGGAAGGGAGTGCGTGTGGCTGGAGGGCTTCGAGTTATGTTTCTGCACTGTATACACACACTCGTCTTGTGTAAAGATGCATATCTGTTTTCGAGGGGAAAATATATGGTCTTTGGATATACAATTTAGCCACACTTAAGGAAATGGCTGATTACAAACAACCGGACGTTCCTTGTAAGATTTATTGTATCTAATGAACACTTGTATGTTGTTGTTTTTTTCTATTAGATGAACACCTTTAGTATCAGTGTCTCTTTTTGTTATTGGTTGAATGTAATTCTTTATATACGTACCTGTTGTTTTGTTTATACCATAGGCGGGATGTATTATGTAATTCATAAAGAAATATGCTTTATGATGAGGTCAATATTTGGATGTTATGATTAAGAATTGCTTCTTAATCAAAGCATCTGAATCATGGGATGAAATATAAAACCTTCACCGAAAACCTTTCATGATCATGGCTACGGCATTAGTCATTCATATTTGAGATAAAGTCTAATCAGTTCGGCATTTTTGTACAAGGTCATGAGACAACAAAAGTTCAACCTAAAAAAAAAATTGTTTCGGCGAAAACAGGTGCAGCTGATAATCTTTCCCGCTCAAAATGCTTCTAAAACGCAACACGCAGGCGGCATCCAGTCCAAATTTGGCCGAGCCCATACCTGGTTAGGAGCGGTCACCAATACAATGCATTCATGGCGTGTAGATCTTGGCGGAGGACAAACACAACGATGATCATTATGCGACGGAATACATCAGACGGAGAACAGGGGGCCCTTCGAAGGAGGGAACCCCGGCGTCTCGAAGGGGACTCGAAGATCCAAGGAGGTGTGACAGCGAAGACCCGAATCTTACTGCGATTAGGAACTACTAACTGGAAAGATCTGAGGGTAAAGTGACTCTTGTTTTTCCGCTTTTGTTTGTCACGACAGAGTGTAGGGTGTTTGTCACGACACAGTGTAGGGAATGTGAACTCAACGATGCGATACTTGCTGTCATACGGCTGAAGCAGGGTAGTCGGAAAATGCACTCTGGCTTTTTATTCACTGACTTGTGCATACTCAGGACATGAAACCGCGCTTCATAATGAAGTCCCGGAGGGGTACTGACTTCATCAGTCCTGGCGGCAGTGCTGGAGTGGTGGCGACGCCGGTGGTGGTGGAGCAGCGTCGTTGCTCAAGGCCGCCCACCGCCCACTACCTCCAACACCCACCTCTACTACTGTTACCATCCACCGTCACGGTAATTAGCACCTCGTCGTTACCCTGTCGACAGTGGAAGAACCACCCAGTTGAACTCCAAAGTGGATCCCCAGTCATACTAGCCTTGAAATGGCTCCCCCGAACAAAATCGCCGTCGATTGGGAGAGGCGACGTGCTGGTTCCGTGGGTCCGCCTCATCTAGAACAATATAAATAACTTGCTACTCGATATAAATAAAGAGAGGCGCTAGAAAAAACAAACATCAAATCTGAGCTATCTGTGAGCAGAGGGTCGCCGAGGGCCGAGCGGTCAAGGTCACTGCCGGGCCAGGTGTGATACGCTCAGGAATTCCAAGTGGAAAACGAATGGCTGTTTGCCGGTATGTCAGGCAGGAAAATGGATTATCATAATATATGATCATCTGCTAGTCTGTCTTTGCTTCACAATGCAAAGGCCAGTCCTTCAAATTTACCCAGTTTAACGAGGAAAGGAAGCAGTGTTTACGCCACAGGAAGTCTGGAATTGCTTAACGAATTTGTCTGTGGTTACGATTTTTTTTTC
The DNA here is from genome assembly GCF_977035675.1 of Penaeus japonicus. Classification (NCBI taxonomy): domain Eukaryota; kingdom Metazoa; phylum Arthropoda; class Malacostraca; order Decapoda; family Penaeidae; genus Penaeus; species Penaeus japonicus. Next base: position 9,411,218 of record NW_028234411.1, read on the forward strand.
CTTTTTTTTGCAATGCATGCAGTACGTTTAGAGAAAAGGAGTAAGTTCGTTGTTGGTGAATGCAGTGTATATCCTTTCTTGTGTAAAAGAGTATTAGTTTTATCTTGGTTATCGGCTTTGTTTATTTTCCCTTCCCGTAATGATCAAAACAACATCGCAGCTTCGGCGATTAAAATAGCCTTGGAGATGGTGACGACAGTGTCTTAATGAGCAGTGTCCGGGGCAGTGCAGGAGGCGCGGACAGTACAGTTGCGGCGAGCGTGGTGCAGAGTGTGGTGCTGCCCCGGCACAGACAGCGAGCCCGCACTCTCACACTCGCAGAGTCTTGCGTCACACGCACACGCACGCTACTCCACGCTGGGTGGGAGATGTACTTTGGCTCGCCAGTGATGTACTGGAGTTGACGGTGAACTGTGCTAACGATTGTGCATTTCCTTTTCTCAACAGAACTTGCAGTGAAGTGAACATGATGTGAGGCGGCCACGACGGCACGTTAGCCGGAATTACGGAGTAAAGGCTCGCTAGACAATCTGGTTCAGACACAGTGGAAGTGTGTCTAATCAAGAAGAAAGCATTTTATCAGTAAAGAAAGTTGCAAAGAAAGTGGAATCATGTCGCAACGCATGCAAGATAGTCCCTTCCGCGAAACGGAATGGGATCAGCGCCTTGGTGAGTACCACTTGACCTTTTTGACCTCCGTTTAAACTCCGCCTGTTGTCACGCCAATAGGCCTACTTTCACCCAACTTCAGCCTCTTCTTCCCACCCATCCTGAAGTTATTCTTCTTTAGGTTCTGTCTCTTCGTTATATCCACCCATATCTGCACCATCATCATTGCTACCAATGTTCCTTACCCTTCTATCCTCGCGTGGCTTCAACCTACACCTCAGCATCCTTGCTATTCAACTCTTCAGTTGCTTATGTTCTCCTAAACTCATTCTATCTTACTTTACTCTTCTCCCTTGCTATGTATAATTACACACCAGCCATTTTACTTCACTAATTGCACTACTGTAAGCTAGTTTAGCTGCGCATCTCGCCACTCTTTCCTCCTTCTGGCCATGAACAAAACTCGCGCGAAACTCGCCTTCGCCAAACTCACTGAACTGAGCCAATCCCCCCCCCTCTGCTCCCCCGTACCCTACCCCGTCCTGCGGAATATCCTTCGGGTCTCTTAATCCTGGAAATCCCAGTCTATATGACCATAAACCCTACGCGCTCTCTCTCTCTCTCTCTCTCTCTCTCTCTCTCTCTCTCTCTCTCTCTCTCTCTCTCTCTCTCTCTCTCTCTCTCTCTCTCTCTCTCTCTCTCTCTCTCTCTCTCTCTCTCTCTCTCTCTCTCTCTCCGGTAGTAGTTTGTTAGATGCTTAAAAAATTTTCCTTGGCTTTTTGCGGGGCATGTAAACTGATCTGTAAATAAACCTTTCAAATAATCTCTATCTCTCTCTCTCTATCACACACTCTCTCTCTCTCTCTCTCTCTCTCTCTCTCTCTCTCTCTCTCTCTCTCTCTCTCTCTCTCTCTCTCTCTCTCTCTCTCTCTCTCTCTCTCTCTCTCTCTCTCTCTCTCTCTCTCTCTCTCTCTCTCTCTCTCTCTCCCTCTCTCTCTCTCCTTCTCTCTCTCTCCCTCCCCCATCTTCTGGCGTGCATACAGCATAAGTTATCAAATTACATTTTTTTCTCTCTCACTCTACTGGATATAGGATATAGGATTAATGTTTTATCTTCCCTTAAGTGAACCCTACAATAACAAGACTAAATATCAAATCTAACTACTGCAACCAGTGAATACTATATATATTTTTATAATCTCTTGAAATCTAGTATCAAACGTACCCACCACTCGTACACTTCGCAAATGGACCCCCTGAATATACACCAAAATGAACAGTTGCGTTCACATATAACCCGGCGTTGCCATGGTATGAAAAAACAGCAGCAACAAGAGGGAGATGCTGACGGGGGGAAGGAGTGAGTCGGGCTCGGGAGAGGAGTTTGGGGGGGTGGGGGTAGGGGATAGGAAGAGTGGGGGGAGGGGGTGGATGAAGAGAACCAGTACTACCACTTGTGTCTCGGACGTTTCTGCTCACTAGTTCATGGAAGAGGCCAGGGGGAAGACTCGAGGTTCCGAGTACCAAGTGTTCTCATTCAGATTCATTGTGGATGTTGAGGAAATTATCTTGCGACTGTCCTATAAGGAGGAAGTTGCCATATCGTCTTTTTTTTATATCCTCTCAATCCTCGCTTACAAAAAGAAAACTTGCTGTACAATGTAGATTTAGTCAGATACTTTCTTATAGAAGTAGAAGACACATAGAGAAATAATAAACAGAGATCCCGACTCGTATAGTAGGACACCCATCCGGGACTTTCTCATGGGTCACAGCGCAGCGTTTGAAAGACAATTACCTCAATGAATAAACAAAGAATGCGCCTTTTGTCTGGCATTATGATGTCCGAGCAAAGTGAAAGCTGAATCAAGTTATATTATCATGTGCGACGAGGGGTATCTCGTGTAACATTTTCTATTAGATAAATATGTTAACCGGTATTACGCAGATGATCTCACAAACTAAAAGCAGGGGGAGAGTTCCACGAACGACAGAAGAGTAATTACTGCATTGCACATTGTCAGGAATAACCAACAGTTATAATGAAGTAATGAATATGCTAATGGAACAAGAGAGGCAAGCACGCCTTGTTATGGCGTCGATGAGAATTCACACGAGAAGAACATATAACACGAAGGAGAGAACACCGAAGAAGGCTGTGAGTCAAGGGGAGAACATGCTCACCGAGGACCTTTATGAATGATAACAAACCTGTCATAATGAACTAGTACATGTGTCCGTGCTAGTATTGCTCAACCCGACACCCTGGCTCCGTGTGTGTGTGTGTGTGTGTGTATGTGTGTGTGTGTGTGTGTGTGTGTGTGTGTGTGTGTGTGTGTGTGTGTGTGTGTGTGTGTGTGTGTGTGTGTGTGTGTGTGTGTGTGTGTGTGTGTGTGTGTGTATTATGTGTTTATGTATCTGCGTTTGTATTTATGCATTTTCTACGACTTTAATGTTTGTTTACATTACGTCCTGTATATCCGGTTGCCACGCCTTAGGCAAGGAACTTCACCCATATTCTGCACTACAGTGTTCGAAGGAATATATGAATGTGCGGCCAAAGAAAGAACACATTTTGCTTATGCTCGTATTTTGTCTGAGACTGCATCCCAATCCAAAGATTTATTTGGGATGCTAACAGCGGATCAGCATTAAAATTTCTCCCCCCTGAGTGATATATACACACACGAGTGCGTTAAAGTGTGTGTGTGTGTGTTAGCACGCATTTACTTAGCGTGCACATGTATATGCCCATCTGATCATACGGCACTAAAGTGTAAGTTTATATGAAAGCACATTGGCACGTCTGCGAGTGCTTGGGTGCGCTTGTCTCTGTTTACAATCACAAGAGAGCGCCTTGTCAATCATGGTTCAAAGCGTAAAAGGTCAACAAGGCAAGAGAATTAATTAAAACTGACCTATGCCATAGGGAGTGAGAGATCCATTTGCATGGAAGTGTCTGGCATTTCTTTCTTCTGTTTACGAGTCAGGCATTATGCATTGCCGATGCATTCCATTTATCACAGTGGGTACGCAACGCCAGCGGAATATCGCTGAATCCATTAAAACGGGATGAATGTTAGGATAAAAAAGATAATACATTCGCATTTCACGTGTGGCAAGGCAGTGGAGGACTGACCACACAGAGGTGCCACTCGACCTCGTAAAAGATATTGTAGTCGCTGATTCATGACATTGGTGAAGCGCCTGGAGCGAGAGCTCACCTGCGCTCATAAATAGAGACAAAACGGCACTTTCGCACACTCGGCCGGAAGTTCGGCACCGCCCCCCGCGACGCTGAATCAGGCCAACGCTGTCACTTCAGTCTGCAAACAGATCAGTGTCCCCCCCCCACCCCCCGCCTCCCCCATCTCGATGACGTCACCTCCTCCTCCTATCTTTGCCTTCCTTGCACTTATCGCGGCGCTGTGATGATGACCTTTTAATGACGCTCCTTGCAACGCCCTGCAACGCCCTGCCTGTGCCATCCCGCCTCCCGCGATGCCCACCTGTCTGACCTTTCGCCTGAACGAGCCGAGTTGTCTTCGTCGGGATTTTATTAGAAGCTGCGCCCGCGGGGGGATTAAGGAGGGCATGAGGGCGGTAATTGGAGACGGCGTTCAAGACTCGCTCCCCGCCGCCGCCTTTGCCTGCTTGATCGACGACGGGGAAAGATCGAGTGGATATAGACATTCGGGCAGGGTAATTTATGATAGGAAATTATCGATAGCGCGTTTTATCCGCATCAAAATTCTAGGAGCTCAGCTGAAGTTGCATGTCTCCACGTGTGAACATTCCCTTTCGCTAATATTCCCCATACAATATTTACTTGCTTAGCGGGAGAAGGAGTCTGTGTGTGTGGTGGTGGTGGGGGGGGGCGCTACTCCAGATCGCCTTTTCGCACACCGCCAGGACCTCCTCTCGCCTCCGTCGTTGCCAAAAGCGACCCCGCCAGACACACCGACGCCCGCAGTACCCCCTCGGCACCACATCATCGGTAGTTTCACCGACTATTCAACCAATTCAACTCCGTCGACACGACCACCTCCTCCGAGCCGAATACACCGAACACACTCCCTTCCCCGTAGACTGAACGCACACCATGACCTGTAGAATTGTTGGGTGTTCAGCTGAGTGCGTTTGGTGAGGTTTGTGGGAGACAGGATGCCATAAATCCCTCAGGACGCGGGAGGAACGCCGGAGTTTTCGTCACGAGCCTTCTTCCTCGGTGTTAGTGCATGACAGTACCACCCTGTCTGGCGGCAATGACACGACAGCCTGTTGAGCGCATGTCTAAAAATAACTGAAATAGTGAAAATTTGGCCGTCGCGAGGCTTTTCGGCTCAGTGCTGGAGGGTTTTAAGGCGATGGTTTACACAGTTTACATTTCGGGCTGACGAAAGACACGGCAGTCGCGGAGGTTACTGGGCTTTCAGCTACACGCGCGTAAACAGGCAACAAAATTCAGTTTTTCCTCCGCTTTATAACTTCCGGGAGAAGATTTGGTTGAGTCAACGAAAGTTAGAAAGCTCACCGTCTTGAAGATTACCGTCATCTGCGCCATGTTCATCATTTTGTCTGCATTGGCCTCGGCCACTCACGAACACACAAATGCATGCAAGCGTCCACACAAACATTCGTATATACACGCATAGAAACGCATACAAATAGCTTATATTCAGAACATGTGTGGTCTTTTTTACCTACTTTATTTTATCTACACCCGCACGCAATATCCTCTACCCACATATCCATCTTCCCTACGTCAGCCCCATCATCAACAGCTCATTAACACTCCCTGTATACTCTACATCGGCATTCGACTCTCTCGCAACCTCCGGCCCGCGACGAACCGCTCCGCCACCCCTCACATCCTGCCAAAACTCGCCACCAGCCGCCCACACACCCAACCCCGCCCCACCCACACGCCAGGCCTTGCCCGTCTTGCTTTTGTCGCCGAACACACACACACACACACACACACACACACACACACACACACACACACACACACACACACACACACTGACACACACACACACACACACACACACACACACACACACACACACACACACACACACACACACACACACACACACACACACACACACACACACACACACACACAGTTCCTCGCGCACCACGCAAACCTGCCTGTAACTTACCGCCACCACCTGTGCTTGGATTTTGCGTTGGTTCTCACACCGTTTAGTCTTTTTTTTTCTTCTTTTTCTTTTGAGAAATATTGATTCGGATAATGAGCACGCGCTTATGAAGACTACTGTCTACCTACATGTTGTTTGCATCCTTTTGATATATCTATAAATGACATTCAAACGAAGGGATTAGCTTGTTAGTATCACATTTAAGAAAATTTCTCAAACAAAAAAAACATCACAAGATCAGACTGGATCTTGCATCCCCTTTGCATGCATCCCGTTTCGATCGTCCCTGAGGCAATGCCAAGCAGACTTTCCCTTCCCCTAGAAAGTCATGTTGCAGGAAATGCCTTGCCGCGATCTCAGCCAGGCAATGTCGCGGGACAGGAGTGAAGGGGCGGGAGGGAAGGAGGGGCCGCTGTGGGGGCCGGCCTGTCGGGGGCGGGGCCATGGACGGGGGCGGTATCTGAATGATGAAAAGGGTGGCCACGGGGGTTAAGATAAGGAAATGCAAATATGGAAACAAGCAGTAGATGAAATGAAGAACTTTGTGAGAGCAAGAAAGAGGCGGGGCTAAATGGGTGAGCGGGAGGGAGAAAGGAAGGGACTGGAGGAGGCAGATCGCCTGATAACAAAGCTGCCAAGAACGCCAAGCTTAACGCAGTTTGACCGGAAAGATCTCCTTGCTCTTGCAACAGCCGGTTCATATAATCCGAGACTTGCAGTTGTCATCCATAAAGATTCCTGGCGGTGTAAAACGAGGGGCGGAGGGGCGAGGAAAAGATGGTGGATAAATAGGGTCTCATATGTCAAGCGAGACAATTACTGCTGTTAAATGGAGTGTAGTGAATCAACGCTGAAGTGCTTAACATGACTCCCATGAACATCTTGTGACAACCCTTTGGCATTTTGTCGCACCTGGAACATGAAGATAAATGAAGCTGCTGCAAAATCACCTGCGTAAATGTGAAACCGCCTCAGTCACTCACATTGTCATTTTCATGAGGTGATTAATAATTGCAACTAACTACTTGAAACGATTGCCGCTAATACAAAACTATCTCTTAAAGGCTATAGAATCTAAGGCTCTTTATTCGCTCTCCATCTACCCGTTATATTTGTGTACTGATTATATACCTTGTTAATTCCTTGAGTGTCCCCAGCAGCTCTTGAGATTTTCCCTCAGACTTTAAATAACTTTGATATCTATATGCGCGATCACTACTGCCAGTGCATGTGACGCTTCCTGATATTTCGTGTTATCAGTTTTGTCATCATTTTTCTTAGCGATACATCAGCTTGACATGTTCTGTAGTTCTATCAGTTATTCGACGTCCAAACCTACGCAGCTTTCACACTGTTCACTAGAAAAGAAGACAAAAAAAAAAGACGTAAAAGTGGCATCGCCTAAATATGTGTCATATTTACTTTGGAGATCAGGGAAAATTGTCACCATTAGATCACTCTCATCTTTAGTTCAGTTACCACTACTATCACTATCTGGAACTACATATGTATCTGGTAGTGTGTACAGTGCAAGATCTGCAACCGATACTTGCCTACTTACAATACACCGTGTACCCAAATCGCCGTGGCGAACTGAAAGCGTCAGCACTTCATACTGTACCTTTTATAGCACGCAGGTCAGAAATGTGGGTTTTGCCAGAGTCCCGATGCTTCTACAGCATATGCAGAAACCGACGATGAATGTAGTATGATGCATGTGGTATGTTTAACAACATGAAGTAGCAAAGTCCAACTGTTTTTATCACCAACTAAATGTTCTTTATCCTCCTATCAGACTGTCACACATTATTTCTTGTGACACCTCACGCAAGTTCTTTAATATCAAAGCAGAATAACACTAAAAAAAAATCCCATTATAGTGTCGGTACCACATAACGCGGCCACATCAATGCCACATAACAAGGTATGACATACAGTTAACAGCCACAAGACCTTATTAGCTTACGAGAACAGATGACAGTCGTCTGGTCAAAGAATTGATGACAACACGGGGTATGGCTGGCAATTATTACTACAGCCAGAGATGAAGACGCTACAATACAGCAAGTAGCCGTAGTTGGAGATCCCACATAAGGAAGACTTTTTATTATGTAGTTCTGTGTAGTTCATTGGTTATGTAGTTATGTAATTCATTATGCAGGCCCGTTACTCGTTACCTGCGCGAGGTCAATTGCGAAGATCTTGCGGTGAAAAAAACAAAACAAAAACAAAAGAAAAACAAATATGTGTTTATACATACAGGCGTGAAAATGTGAAACTCAAACCCTCCTCATTATGAGAAGACTCATTACCTTCTCCGTGTACCCAATTCATACAGATGGACACATTGCTCTCGTATATACAAGCGGGTCCTTAGAAGTGAAACTGATCCCACATGATTCTCACAAAGTAAGCAGCATTGGACCTCGAGCTCAAAGAATCGCCGTCTGTTCAGAATCTTTGGCGGGAAATTGAGCTTTCAGGACGGAATGCTTCAGTAGCTTCCAAGAACTTGAATCACCTGCTTTGATTGGATTTTTCCTTCCTCTAA
>NW_028234411.1:9422045-9427045 GCF_977035675.1 Penaeus japonicus
GGGTGAGGCCAACCCCTGGCCGTCTTCCCAGCCACTCGTGCCTCATAACACACGTTTCCGCCAACTATTATTAGTACGCGTAGCTACGTTATCCTGCAGACGTCCCTCTCGCGGGGTGACGCCGTCCGCCATGGGCCTTCGCGTCGCTCTCTTTGCAAAGCACACTCTTTTGCTTCCAAGCAATAGCAGATAAAATATGTAGCTATGCTCCACTCGTGACCTGCTGCGACCTGTGTGACCAGGTGTGGGCGTGGGATGGTGGTCCACTCTGCCAGGGTGGGCTGAGTGCCAAGCAACTCCCCTGATGGTGATATCCCACTTGTGGCGCATCACCGGCGCAGTCGAAGCCTGCACAGTCCTTGCGCTGCACCACCCAAGGCTCTGCGGCGGGTGTTGTGCCGCCCCCGTCCTGCATTTTGTGCCGTCAAGCTCTGTGAAGCGTTGTGGAAATCAGTGTGTTCGTATTAAAAGGTGTGCAAGTTTATAAACAGATTACAGGAATTGTTTCTTATATCGCCAAACGTATTGTACATACATATCCTATTGAACTGTTAAACGCTTGCTTGTCTCTTTACTATTTGGCAGTGTCAAGGTAATACAACTAGTGCTTGAAAACCTTCATCGGTGAGGTTTTATTGCAAGTGGCAACAGAGGCTGTCCAGTTCTTCCTTCCATCATGAGTGCTAAGCAAGAGAAATTTGACATATCTTTAGGTAAGTTATCTGCAACAATCTGGCATTGATAAGAGAATAAACCCACAAGAATCACGCCTTGTAGGAAGGAGGAGGGATCTTCAAGACTCCAGCCTGACGATCTTATCCCCGGGCTTCAGTTTCATTGGCTAATGAGACGCAATAAACAGCATCGTGATATCTGAAAGCCTCCCTACACGTAGTTTCATCACAAGCGATAAGGTCGACTTGCGCGTTCAAACTGAACATCGAGTATTGGTATTCGTTTTCGGATGCATATGCAATATGCAATATACTCTTTATATTCATTATGAAAGTGAGCAACAAACCGTATAGATTTTAGTTTAAAAAGAACAGTAACCCATATCTGACAGCTGTAAGAATAACCAGATACAGCAGGCCTCTTGCAAAAGCCTAGAGAACAGATGCGCCAGGGCACAGGAGACCTCTGTGTTAAGACTCCCAGTGAAGCTCAATAACAGGTGATGAATATGAAGGATATGGGCGGCCCACATGCCTCGGATGCAACAGCTGTTTCTGAATTAACTCTAAATGTAACAGAGGAAAACCTGGAGGCTCGAAAGAGTAGACACATTTCTGCATAACCTTCACTCGATCGGACAGGCTCCGAAGTCGAGCAGCCGTTCGCTAGGATTTATGAAGGGTTATTTTCGCATGTCGCTGCCATGGGCCGTTGGTAATGATAAACAGACGGGGTAGCGAGGTAGTCTGGCGATGGTGGAGAATGAGCATAAGTATTATGAAGATAGCAATTGTGGTTGTTGTACAAGTGGTCCCCCACCACTTGTACAACTTGATTTACAAGAGGTGTTATTTCCAGTCAGCTTCTATACCGTAATGCCAGAGAGGTATTGTGCTGGCTGTTAAGAAGATCTCCCAGCAACAAAGCTCATTCTTATAATGTTACATTACATTGTGCTGAAAGAAAAAATGTCCGCCCTTTTTGAGGAATATTTTGCCTAGTCTGACCATCTGGGACGCTGTGTACTATGGCACACAAGGCGTTGCAATAAGGTTTACGGGTGTTGCGGTTGTTGTTGCTGCAACCGAAGACCCCGTACTTCACAATGTTTGACATTTTTGTATATCATTTGTGTCGTCTGAATTATGATGTGTGTCTCCCCTGTTTCTGAATCTTTTACCACTGTCACTTTCGTTAAACGTATACGTCAGTTTGTCAGTGTGGAATGACTTAAAGTGATTTTACAAAAACAAGCGATAAAAATCCGACGTGCTGAAAAAAGGGAAATATTTTCCTGGTTCATGTCGACTAGGAGTCCTCAATGTAAATAACGGGTTGCCGAGGCACACACGAGGGTGATGCGGGTGGCACTTGGCGATGCAGGTGCGGGTGTGCGGGTGTGGTATCGTTCACCTCCAGCATCCTAAACGTATTCTAAGCGTTATGTGCTCTTTTGCTTCGGTGTTCTGGGGTCCCGGACGATCCCCTTTGGTGTGCTGTGGCGATGTATGGTTGTTATTTAGTCCCTTGTGTTTTTTTTTTATGATAGGATAGATCTTAAATGGATACTATCCACAGGTGATGTTATATTTTTCCACTGTAAAAAGATCTTTAAATATTTACGGGAGCATGAAGTTTATAAACAGCTTGCAAATACGTGTTAATACGTGTTAGCTACATTTAGACTCTAAGGGGACTTTGCAGTGGGCTCCCTTAACATGGATGCAGGTGGTCTTGCTAGCCTCTGAGTAGCGACATGGGCGTGTGGGTGGTGGTTTGAAGTTTGGCGTGGGTTGTGGGCGACGTTGTGACGTGTAAACGGGTGCAAAGAAGCAGCTAGTTGTGAGTTGGAAACATGTTTTCAAGGACAGAATATCGAGCAAATAAGGGGTTAGAATGAAATGCGGGTGAATAGGCTGAGAGATTGTTGATACGCGATCGGTCGTGCAATAAGGTAACAAAATGCAATACGCTACGATTCATTAAATGAGAATTTGTCGTCAAAAATCGAGGGAAGTTAAGGCAGGTGGAAGAGAGAGGAAGGGCAGGAGGTCAAGGGGTCTTGCAACAGGCAGGGACACCCCAGGGCAAGCCGCGACACGCCGTTCTGGACTCTCGCCAGGGACGGAGTAAACGCTATTCTCGCTCGTTACTCGCTAGGGTCGCGGCCCTCCCGCCGGTACGCCATTGTGGACACGTTCACGGGGAAAATGGCGTGATTAGGGACTGGTGTCCAGGCGAGAGCCAAGGGTAACCCGGTTATTTTGAGAATATGTCGAAGGGGATACACTGCCCTTCTCGAATTTACTCCGTAATACAAAGTGTGTAGGTTTTGGACTGGAGAAAAGCAACAATAAATATGTATGCCGCCTTTTGATATTTTCATGCAGAAAGTTTCTGTATATGTCACTTTTTCTTCACCCTACTCCTCCTGTCACATTATTTTAACATTAGTACAACTGTGCGCCGCCTTTTGATATATTTTCATACAGAAATTTTCTATGCATATTATCACTAAGACCGCCATCCTTTCAACACCTTACTCTCCCATGGCCTCTCATTTTAACACGTATTTTATACCGCCCATGTTAGATTAAAAGTCCGGCCGTTTCATGTATGCCCAGCATCAGTTTACGGAGAATGACACGACTGTTTTGCTATCTGCCGAGTGCGGGTGCGGGAGGGAGGGCCTTGGGGGGAGGGTGTAAGGCCGATGAGAGACAGAACAGGTGGGGGGGGGAGGGGGTAAGTAGGTTTATTATCATGAAGGATGTGGAAATGGATGTCACAGTACACACGTCCTTATGGCAGGGATGCGCAATGACGAAGATAACAGATGAAGATAAATATGCTCGATGGAGAAGGGAAAAAGGCGGATGCAGTTGTTACTGAACGCGCTGGAAAGTGAGTAAGGACGAGGACGTGTGGAACCTTCTCCTGCAAGTGTCCCGTGACAAGCGAGACCTTGGGCTCGGGCGCACATTTCCCGCAAACGCTGCGCTCCCCGTGATCCTCTTTCCTCCTCCGCTCTCGTGCGAACATGATTCATGGAAACACGCATACGCTGGTGTGTGTGTGTGTGTGTGTGTGTGTGTGTGTGTATGTGTATGTGTGTGTAAAAATGCAATACCAGTATAATATGAGTGCTGCTGGCCCTACAAGCAAGGTGTTATGCTATTAAGAGCATTAATGGCTCAAGCTAGCAGGCGCATCCGGTATTGCACTCCCCTCCCCCCTCGCCTCTACTCCACGCCCATCTCCGCACCCACGATGGTCATTACGAAGTGCGACTGCATGTAGTTGTTTCCGTTTCGTTAGCCCGCGTCATTCCACCCAGCCACCCAGGCCGCGAGAGTAACAGAAGCAGCATTCGGGCGTGGATCGAGCGAGGTGCTGCCCTTGCCGTTACCAAGTTAGGTGAGTCACAGCTCCAGGCAGCAACAGCACACTCATGGAGGCTGCTCGGCTCCTGGCGTTGGCAGGAGTAGTGTGGAGCTCCTCCCTGTGACTCCAGGGGATCAGCAGATGGTATCTTTAATTACCACATGCAGAGGCGAGCCGTCAAGGGAGCGTGCATACCCGGCACACACCCTGAAATGCATATCCCACTGCGAAGGCATATGCATACTCAGAAATGCCATAGGGTGTGCATGCGTGTGATTACAAGCATATTTGTCTATACATACATAAAGGTATTCCTCCACCAGCTGTCCTTCACGAAATTTCCCGCTAGAACGCACACACAGCGATGCCAATAAGCCCTCGGGTGGAGGCACAGACGCACGCTTGATAAAGCTGGCATTTAAATTGACTGGCTGCTCCATGACTCCCAATCGAGGTTCCCAAGCGCCTGCACCTCGTCCCAGCGCGTCGGGGAACTCGTTATGATTACGGCCAATTTCGTTTTTTACGACCGTATGACCTTATTAATGCGAGGGACGATTAGTGAGCATTCTCCCGTTATGGTGCAGAGTCGCATGTCTGTTCCATGAGGACTTTTGCTTTACTTGAATGGTCCTGTTCTCCGTACGTTTAAGTATTCTGTAAGTTTATTCATAGGGACTTTCCATAAGAATGATTTCATAAAACCTCTACTTGATTCAACCGGCAGTCCACTTGTCTGCACTTTGATAATAGATAAAAAAGAATAATATGTGCAGTAGTGGCGAATATTTACGATTTATTTCACCCACAACCAACCTCCGTCTCTCTAAACCTCGCGTGTCATTTGTTAACAATATCTTCATTCTGAGCGCGCGGTTTCGCCCTCACCCCGTAGGCCTATCCCATTACCTGCGGCTCAGGTGTTGGCGGTGTTTGTGGCT
>NW_028234411.1:9429545-9432045 GCF_977035675.1 Penaeus japonicus
GGAGGGGGGGAGTAATGGGGGGAGGGGGGGAGGGAGTGATGGAGGAGGTAGGGAGGGAGGGAGTGATGGGGGAAGCGAGGGAGTAACGGGGGGGTGTAGGGAGCGAGGGAGGGAGTAATGGGGGGAGGTAGGGAGGGAGAAAATGATGGGGGAAGGGAGGGAGGGAGAGATGGGGGAAGGGAAGGTAGTAATGGGAAGAGGTAGGGAGCGAGGGAGTGATGGGGAAGGGAGGGAGGGAGGGGTGGGTGGGGGAAGGGGGAAGTAATGGGGGGAGGTAGGGAGCGAGGGAGTGATGGGGGAAGGGAGGGAGGAAGGGAGTGATAGGGGAAGGGGGGGGAGGAATGGGGGGAGTGAGCGAGAAGGAGCGTGGGGGTAGTTAGGGAACGAGGGCAGGCTAACTGGGGGCGGGGGGATGGGCGGGGCGGTATTGGGAGGAGGGAGGAAGCGCCCAAGATGTGGGACGTGAGGGCGGGAGGCGCGCAGGGGGCAGGGAAGGGAAGGAAGGGGGGAAGGCCGGGAGAGGGGAAGAAGGGGAGAAGGGTAGTTAGTCATGGGCAGAAGAGGTAGGGAGCGAGGGAGTGAAGGGAGGGAGGGAAGAGAGGGAAGGGGGGGTGGGGGGGGTGTGGGGGGTGGGGGTGAGGAAACGAAGGAAAAGGGGGGACAAAAGGGGAAAAGTTAATGGGGGATAGCGGTGTTAGGGCGCGAGGGAGTGATGGGGGAGGTAGGGAGGGAGAAAATGATGGGGGAAGGGAGGGAGGGAGGGAGTGATGGGGGGAGGGGGGGAGGGAGTGATGGGGGAGGTAGGGAGGGAGGGAGTGATGGGGGAGGTAGGGAGGGAGGGAGTGATGGGGGGGGGTAGGGAGATAGGGAGTGATGGGGGAGGTAGGGAGGGAGGGAGTGATGGGGGAGGTAGGGAGGGAGAAAATGATGGGGGAAGGGAGGGAGGGAGGGAGTGATGGGGGAGGTAGGGAGCGAGGGAGTGATGGGGGATGTAGGGAGCGAGGGAAGGGGGAGGTAGGGAGCGAGGGAGGGAGTAATGGGGGGAGGTAGGGAGGGAGAAAATGATGGGGGAAGGGAGGGAGGGAGGGAGGGGGGAAGGGAAGGGAGTAATGGGGAGAGGGAGGGAGCGAGGGAGTGAGGGGGAGGTAGGGAGGGAGAAAATGATGGGGAAAGGGAGGGAGGGAGGGAGTGATGGGAAGGGAAAGGGAGGGAGGGAGGGAGTGATGGGGGATGTAGGGAGCGAGGGAGTGATAGGGGAGGGAGGGAGGGGGGGAGCGATGGGGGGAGGTAGGGAGGGAGTGTATGATGGGGGAGGGGAGGGAGGGAGGGAGTGATGGGGGAGGTAGGGAGGGAGAAAATGATGGGGGAAGGGAGGGAGGGAGGGAGTGATGGGGGAGGTAGGGAGCGAGGGAGTGATGGGGGAGGTAGGGAGCGAGGGAGTGATGGGGGAGGTAGGGAGCGAGGGAGGGAGTAATGGGGGGAGGTAGGGAGCGAGGGAGTGATGGGGGAGGTAGGGAGCGAGGGAGTGATGGGGGAGGTAGGGAGCGAGGGAGTGATGGGGGAGGTAGGGAGGGAGAAAATGATGGGGGAAGGGAGGGAGGGAGGGAGTGATGGGGGAGGTAGGGAGCGAGGGAGTGATGGGGGAGGTAGGGAGCGAGGGAGTGATGGGGGAGGTAGGGAGCGAGGGAGTGATGGGGGAGGTAGGGAGGGAGAAAATGATGGGGGAAGGGAAGGAGGGAGGGAGTGATGGGGGGAGGTAAGGAGGGAGGGAGTGATGGGGGGAGGTAGGGAGGGAGGGAGTGATGGGGGAGGTAGGGAGGGAGGGAGTGATGGGGGAAGCGAGGGAGTAACGGGGGGGATGTAGGGAGCGAGGGAGTGATAGGGAAGGGAGGGAGGGAGGGAGTAATGGGGGGAGGGAGGGAGGGAGAAAATGATGGGGGGGGGGAGGGAGGGAGGGAGTGATGGGGGAGGTAGGGAGGGAGAAAATGATGGGGGAAGGGAGGGAGGGAGGGAGTGATGGGGGAGGTAGGGAGGGAGAAAATGATGGGGGAAGGGAGGGAGGGAGGGAGTGATGGGGGAGGTAGGGAGCGAGGGAGTGATGGGGGAGGTAGGGAGGGAGAAAATGATGGGGGAAGGGAGGGAGGGAGGGAGTGATGGGGGAGGTAGGGAGGGAGAAAATGATGGGGGAAGGGAGGGAGGGAGGGAGTGATGGGGGAGGTAGGGAGGGAGAAAATGATGGGGGGAGGTAGGGAGGGAGGGAGTGATGGGGGAGGTAGGGTGGGAGGGAGGGATGGGGAAAGGGAGGGAGGGAGGGAGTGATGGGGGAGGTAGGGAGCGAGGGAGTGATGGGGAAGGGAGGGAGGGAGGGAGTGATGGGGGAGGTAGGGAGCGAGGGAGTGATGGGGGAAGGGAGGGAGGAAGGGAGTGATGGGGGAGGTAGGGAGCGAGGGAGTGATGGGGGAGGTAGGGAGCGAGGGAGTGATGGGGGAGGTAGGGAGCG
>NW_028234411.1:9437045-9447045 GCF_977035675.1 Penaeus japonicus
TTCCAACCAACACATAGTTTACCCAAACAACATAATTGGGTTAAAAACAAATCTGACAAAATTCGAATCAGCAACACTCAAAGATGCATCCCAGAATGAGTGGCACTTTACTTAAAACTAAGTGGCAATGATTTATCATGTGAAAATGGAAGTGTTTCTAGTGTAGGATTTATACCCCACATTGCAGACACTTCTGTTTGACATCATATATCATGGTCGTTTGCTAGTCAATCATTTTCCCTTTTTTTTTTTTAACTCAGGCGCCTCTTACATTCGGGAAAACTGAACTTGCAATCCAGTCTGATTTATTACGTAATGTAGTGCCTCACTGCTTCTAGAATCAACAATGCATATGGAATGTCACCATAGATCGCCTTGCCTGTTTGATAAATGAATCTGATTATTCATAGTTTTTGGCCTGGCTATTTTACAGCAAAAATCCCTAGATGTTTTTTATTTATCTTATTTTTTAATTGCACTTGCCTTCTGGTCGTACATAGGCTAAGTCAAACAAGTACCTGTGCGTGTCTTAGTATATTAGTCCAGCGAGGTCGTTATACAACCCTTGGCGCTGTAGTGTTTTAGGAGTCTTTATGTTTTTGTTTTAGATCATCAGTGTTTATTATCTTTGTCTTTATATCACTCAGAATATCACCTAATATATAGTATTGTCTTTTGTCAATCAGTCATTCAAAATACAAATAAATACAATAACTATTTGATAGTCATGTAACCTATCTCTAGCTAATAAACTAACTTATATTTCAAAAACTCATTTACAGTTATCAGTGCTTCCCAGAAAGTAGCAAACAAATTGGTTGATGCGCTGGCCAGTATAGGTGAGGTAGAGTTGTGTGTTGCCCTCCTGTGCTACCGGTGCAGGGCGAAACTTTGTGTACATTATTTAACATATGTCCTTCGCTGGACTGCTCCCCTGTCTCTTTTCCTGGACGAATACCTTTTTTTTTTTCTTCTTCGTCTTCTTCTTCTTCGAAGTACTTGATGTAGCAAGACTCATGCAGAAGTGTTGGCATCCGTCTGTTTGTCATGCACTTTTGCATGTGTTGCTGACAATATGGAGTACTGTACTATTTTTTTTTCCTTTGTGCTCTGTGTCAGGGTGTACGTCTGGACTAATATGTGTAGCTGTTTTTTTTTTCTCTATGGTGTGGCACTGTGTGTAAATATAACTACTGCATGAAAAATTGAAATCCCTCTATTTTTTTTTTATATATCATCCAGATTACATATACAGAATCATATCAAAACAATTTTAAAAAGATATCAAGATACTGTGCCCTCTTTAAGGAATGCAACACGAAAGTCCAGGCTGCTCAAACCTGAGTTCTAATGCTTAGTTTCTGGAATGGTTTTAAAATCTAGACCTTGATTTTGGGAAATTCTATTTTAAATGAGATTTCCAGAAATTAAGCTTAGTGGTCACTCGTACTGGTGTATTCTGTTTAGGGAGCCAGTCTATGGTTTAGTGGTATTTTCCAGAGCATGTTTTTTTTTGGATTTTCCAGGATTTTCCATGGTTATGAAGGGACATGGGCATCTAGCCTTCTGCAATGGGTATCTGGAATTTCTATTGCATATACTAACCAATTCTGACCAAGTTATATATCTAAATTATCTCAGCAACACCAACTAGATATTCATAAATCCTAAACCAAACCTGTTTATTGATCATATACATATTGTGACGACTTTTAGAAGATATTATCTAGTGTTAAAAAAAAAACATGATATTCACATTGCCTCTACTTAAAGTGGAGGCGAAGATACGATAGACCGGTTTCCAAAACCTTTCAGTGGAACCTACAAAAGAGGTGAATATTAGATTCTGTATTGTCAATAACCACGTAGAGCTAAACGGCAGGAATAATTTCGAAGGAAGGCCCTAGACATGATGCCCCCAGACCTCTGTCCAGAAGTCGAACGTCCCGGATGGAACTGTGGTCTACATGTTCAGCATGAAAAAGACTTATAACTTTGTCATGATAAAACTCCAATGTATAAAGTCAATCTCGTCCTTTCGTCCCCGCTTACAATAAATGTACTGTGTCAGTATTGTTTGATAAATTCTTTTTAAGTGTGTATATTATATCCTATCATAAAATGTCCATTCTTAGTCTATATATATTTTCATTATGAAATACATTTTTAATTTCACAGTTTTTTTCAATGTAAATCATTTGATTATGTTCGTAAATATACAACTTTCAAGCTAAAATGGGTAAATTCCATATATACTTCTTCCGAGAATATACACAACAGTAAGTTTGTCATGAAGGTAGCAGCATGGTGATATGGCTCCCTCTACAGGTGGGGATGAAGGCTATGTCCCGGCTCCGGACTCCAGTGATACCGACACACTCAAAACTGACACCATGAAAACTACAAAGACTGTTAGCTCAGATTATTCAACATTGGGGCGACTTCGAAAAAACATCAGGGAATTAGACACACTTATTGACACCCTCGAAGATTCAGAGCCCGGCAGTGAGCCTGCAACACAGGCCACTGCTGAATCTCGATCTGAGACGATCGTTTCTGTAGCCAAGAAAGAGTCCAAAGTTTCAACCCAGGTCACAGCCCCGGCGCCAGAGGTAGCGTCCGAACCCGCCCTGGCTCTCACGCTGGCGACGGCGCAGGCTCAGTCTCAAGCGAGTCCGTCCTCGCAGGCCTCTCGGGAGTCGAACACACAGACTGTCGTTGAGACTCACAGAAGCACAACCTCCCAGCAGCAGGTGGCGAAGGAGAGTAAGTGGGTGGTGTGTGGCGTGTCGCTGCTGCCCCACGCGACCCCGGGCTCTGCTGGTTCTCTGCCCGGACTGTTACACCTTTTGCTGCTCTCCAGTCCCAGGCCCTTCCTCTGTACCTGCTTTGCCTCTCTTGAATGTGACCTCTTCTCGGAGAGGGTTAGGGGGAATTAAAGGATTTCGCTCACGATCTGAGACTCTTGATATCTAGATTCATTAAAAGGATGCAATGTTGTTAAATAGTGTAGTGTTATCCATGTTTAAAGTTGTACAAGAGGTAAACGTTTCATAGCTGCATGAAAACCTTATGTTTACAGGCCAGGTATCGATTTTCATTAACCCATCTATAATCGAGTATCACTTTTAGCAAAATTGCAAATAATTTGGACAGTGTTAATAGATGTTTTAAACTGTGACTTATTAGCAAGCCATCTTATGATCGTAATGAGATGAAAACAAAACAAAATAAAACAATGAGTGAGCTGAATGTTGCCGCCTCACATGTGACCCAAGAACGCAAATTCTGAGTGTAAAAAGGTCATACCAGCAATAGCTTCCCCCGTGAAACTGTGTGCAGAGCCCTGTTATACGCTGATGTGCATGATTACGTGAGACAAGTTTCGCGATTGCGAAGACCTAATACTCACAGTTTCACCATTTGGAAATAATAACGATAACCAAGACTAGGATGTGGTTTGACACTGTTTTCCCCCTGGATTAACATGCTTGGTTCTTTGTCTGTGCCCTGGTGTGGTAGAGCATGTCACCTCTCAGCCGCCTTTGCTGAGATTTTGGGAATCCTGTTTTAGCACTGGAAACTCCTATGCGGTTTATGTTATTGTTATCATTGTGTCTTTATTGTTGTCGCGATTACGCATTTATTCACCATAAATGATAACCCAGTATTGACAATAACTCATACTTTGTTTTAACTTGAGAAGAATTTTGGCATCATCTCTATCTACGTTACAACATCATGGTGTTGTTATTTTAATCCAACGTATACATTCCAATAATCAACAGTGTCTAATATCTACCCTTGTCTGACCAATAAAAAAAAATAATAACCTCCCAGTTCAAGTCCCGCCAAAACCCGCCATCTTGTCCCGGCGTCCCTCTCACGCGCCTTTTCCCGCAGGTACAACGCCGTCGTCTGGACTGACCAACGGCACCGCGCCCGCCAGCCAGCCGACGAGATACGAGTAAGTAACGTCTACGAGGAGTGCGTGATAACATGCAGGCATTCGTAAAGCGCGAATTTCCCTCGCTTTCTTTTTTTTAAATATGAAAGGAAATGGATGGATATTAATGCGGATTGGAGTCGCTATAGGAGAGGTAAAAGATGATCTAACTTTCTACAGCGGCGACGATGAGATGATCGACGACAAGAGCGGCGAGGTGCGACGCATCGTCTGGCGCAACAGGTTTGAGAAGACCTACGAGACCCAAGACTCCAGGCCGACTGCCACGGTGCGTTCATTGCCTGGCTGATGGGACGGGCAGAGGGATGGGCGGGATAGGGAGGCATTTACGTGTGTGTGTGTGATTATATATATATATATATATATATATATATATATATATATATATAGATAGATAGATAGATAGATAGATAGATAGATAGATAGATAGATATATATATATGTGTGTGTGTGTGTGTGTGTGTGTGTGTGTGTGTGTGTGTGTGTGTGTGTGTGTGTGTGTGTGTGTGGGGGTGTGTTATATATATGTGTATTGTATAATGAATGTGGGTGTGGGGGGGGGCGCTAAGCATACTTATATAATGTTCAATAAAGCACATCATATGCGTACAAATATCATCTATGTTTTCATGACTGATGATTTCGGCCAACCTCAGCCTCAGGAGCAATCGCCCGAGGACGCCTCGCCCGTCAGCGCGCCAGCACTCCCAGCACACCCCACACTCTAACCTCCACCCCCACCTCCCCTCCGACCCCCCTCCCCCCCTGTGAGTAAGCTCCCCTCCCCAGCAAGTAGGAATTTTCGGAGTAAAAACGGCCCTAGGATATAAAGAGAACTGTATTGTCACTTCACTGGTGATCACTTTATTTTTCAGGGTATATGAATTTGATATAACCTTTTCACTGCTTGTAATAATATTTGAGAACCTTTGGTATATTCTTTTCGTGTGAATGTTCCATCATACTAACAGTTTTTGCAGCATCGTCGGATTTCGAGTTTCAGCATCTTTTTTTCGCGTCTTTTTCACATTAAACTAAAGAGCTATTATTTTTTTTATATGAGAAAGTAGACTTATTTTGAACTACTGCCTTAAGTTTGTCTTTTTTCCCACCTTTCCCACTGCTATTGATAATTAGTCAAAAAGGATTAGTTTTGTTTGATTTGTCAATGTCTATGTTTGTTTTGTTTGAGCTTCTCAACTATTGTTTTGAAAATATTTGGATGTGATTGTTTATTTGAAGAAAAGAAAAAAAAGAGAAATATTTTAAGAAAAAGAAAAATGAAAATAAGATGCATGACTACCCACTAATATATGATAACTCGTACTGACTTTCCAAAATATGTCGGATACCAGCTCACTGACGCATTTGCACTAGAGGTCCATTTAGAGTTTTTAGATACCCTTTTAACCGCTGACACAATTGTTTACGCTTTAATATTACTGGACATTTAAGAAAACAAGCATGTGACTACAAGGCATGACACAATATAAGTGTGGATAAATATCTGTCACTTGTGAATCCTCGTACTTACACGCAGTGGAGACTGTCCCCATTACCGCGCGGGCGCGGCCTCGCCGCTACTGCCCTTGAGCCCCCTGCCGCCAACGCAGGCCAGGCTTGGGCGTCGGCCCCAACGTGAGTGCCCATAGTGAGCAACCCCGCCTCCAGGTATAACAGAAACTGCCCCTAGGCAGCTACAGGAGCAGCCACGCCCCCCTGCCCCCAACAGCGACACAAAAGCTAGGACCGAGCATCCTGCCGCCCGACCCCGTTTTCAAACAACATCCCGTGTTTTTTTGCATTTCCCACTACATTTTGACTCTCATTAATGGAACTCCCCATCTCTAAATGTTTCTAAAACTGTGTTCTTTTCTAACAAATAGATTTAGATGTTAGTTCGACACAAGAGAAGCATGCCATGAAGCCTGATGTGTCTCTTACGTTTGTGTTTTGACTTGTCTCAGCACACTCCTTTTCAGTTACGCATACTTGCTCTGTGCAGACGAAAGCGATTCTTAGAACTCATTCAGATTCTTAGAGCGTTGAGCTGTGTATTCAATTAATTTAGATAGAGAGTTGTTATCGTTTATAACTGTAGGCTATCACGCTCTTCAATCTGTGGGCTTAGAAAACGAGATCTGATTCAGTGTTGTAGCAGCATGTAGCAATAGACAATTCTGACTCGGGAATTATTGTTTTTTCGTGTTTACCATTTGAATTATTCATGTGCACTTCAAATAAAGTTTCCCTTTGCTTTAATCCAGAGACGTGCTAAACCGACCATACGTTCTAATACCGTGAATATCTGACAGGTATCTCCTGGTAGCCAGTCCTGGAAGGATCCGATTCCAATGCCTACTCCACCACAGCTCTCCCCGCGAGAGCCAGGTGTTGCCTACATCTACACCTACGGAAACACCGGAGGGTCGGGAGTGCAGCACATGCCGCCGCTGAACTACGTGTCAGTCCCCGGTCCGTCGTCAGTGCCTCCGAGCGAAGGGGCTCCGTCGCCAACGCCGTCGCAGCTGCAGGGTCCGCAGCCTATCATCTATCACTACTCTTATCACTACACAATCCAGCCTGGTCAGCCACTCCCCGATGGCGCTCCTCCTCCTCCTGGGGGACTCCCGTCATCGTCCCCGCCGGCTCTCCAGATGGCTCCCTCCTCCCAGCCGCCGTCCTCGGCCTCCGAGACCACCCGCACCATTCACCAAACCATTTCAAGTCAGCCCGGACAGCCTGGCCAGCCCGGTCAGCCCGGACAACCTGGTCAGCCCGGACAGCTTGGTCAGCCCGGACAGCCTGGCCACCCTGGTCAGCCCGGACAGCCTGGTCATCCGGGTCAGCCCGGACAGCCTGGTCATCCGGGTCAGCTCGTCCAACCGGGTCAACCTGGTCAGCCAGGTTATCCGGGACAGCCGTCCTCCTCTGTTACCAATTATAATATCCAATCCTACTCTTCAAGCAGCCGCTCAAAGACATCCACCCACACCCACACAGACACATCCACAGTATACCCTGGTGGACCCGGGGGTCCTGATGGTCCTCATGGCCCGGGCGGTCCTCATGGCCCTGGAGGACCTCATGGCCCAGGGGGTCCTCACGGCCCTGGCGGTCCTCATGGCCCTGGAGGACCAGGTGGTCCCGACGAGCCAAGGCGCCCCACCGGCCCTGGCCACGATGGCCCTCCATATCCTTCCAAACCTTACGGGCCAGGCGACCCCGACGGCCCAGGCAGAACCTCCGATCCAGGTCATCCCGGGAACATCTCCATCACCATCAACAAAACCACCACAACGCGCACCACGCACGCCTTCCCCGGAGGCCCTGACCCTCCCGGAGGCGCTGGCGACGTACCCCCTGTTACCTCAACCCCCTACCCGAGCCGCGGCAGATCCGTGTCTCCCGAGCCCCACGGCCCGAGGAGCAACTCTCCACACCACGTGACTTACGTAACGCACGTGTCAAGAAACACGCACTCAGACTCTCTGGACCGCGTCAGAAGGCCAAAGAATGAGACTCTGCCATTCCCCAACACGTCGCCCATCCGCCCCACGGGAGAAAACAAGATTCCTCGCCGTGTGGATGACCTTATGACCTCCTTCTCCGATTCTGAGGTGAGGCGATGGCACGGCGAGGCGTCACTGTTGCCTCTTTGGTTCTCATTTGTTACACTGCTTTGTTATCTTGGCTGGAGCTTTAAAAGTTTTTATTTTTTCTTCCCCCCATTTGCAGCATTATATTACCAGTTTTGAGAACGAAATGACCTTGCGAAAACATTCCCCTATCCCCAGGAGAGATGAGGTAACTTGTAGATGGTCATGTGTAGCCAAATAGTTTTATGAATTTAGCATCGCTTGTCATGTCTTTTAGACGACCTAGTTTTTTTTGTTACTAGGGTTAGAGTATAAATAAATTATGGTAAATATGACAAATCGGTAAAAAGAGACATTAAAATTAACCAGCTGTTTTTTCCCAATAACTTAATATAATTAGACATTAGTCTTAAATCATAATGCTCATACAGGCATGTTTTGCGACTATGCATTGCCCAACCGAGGATTTTTTCCCGCTTTATCTATTTGAAACAGTGAATGATATTGATAAAAAAGAAGTTCTACGCTGTGATTTAGAATATCAAGAAAACAATAAAGAAACAAAGCAAGACCCTGGCCTGTATTGGTGGTCGGAAGATTTCACTTGACCGAGGACTGTCCTTATTGTTTTTATACAGTTTACATACAAAGATATATTGCCTAATTATTAGCATATATCGAAAATACACAGAAAAATATACATACATATATATATATATATATATATATATATATATATATATATATATATATATATATATATATATATGCATATATGCTTAGGCAATTCGCATATTTGTTCATTTGATTTTGTTTCTCCATTTATACATTAATTTGTTTATATGTCGTTCGCAAAAAGACTTTGATCTCAAGGGATACTTATCGTTCCTGCAAGACAAGGAATGGAACTTAAATTGATTCATATTTTACGTTAATCAAGTAAGAAGTTTCAGAAAGGTTTACATAGTTGTCTAGTGTTCATTCACGTATTTGCATTATTCTGTGCAATTACCATATCGAACATCGATAATAAGCGCATTTACTGTTTGTTGTAGAACCAGGTAGCTTACAAGGTAGTCATATTCATGCTTAATTGAACAAAATTTACTGTTTCATGATTACTAGACGGTAAGCGGCCCTAATTACAAAAGCCAAAGCTTTTTTAGTCACACGAAAATATGCTACAAAAGGGTTCCTTACTAAAGCACTGGTAACATTCGTGTAAGAGAATATGAATATGTCAGGGGTTTTCTCACGATAGAAAAGCTGTAGCGAAAACTTACAAAAAAATGTACTCTAAATGGTTTAGTTAGTATATTCTTGCATGAACATATAAATCATTATCTTACTTTTGTTTCTCTTCTAGATACTGTAAAGAACGCATGAATAATGTATCTAGTTATATCAGACATCTAAAATTGTATATTTTATTCTTCCAAGGATGAACATCGTTAGAATAGATTAGTTTCCACAATGATTTCCATTGAAAATGATTCATATAATTGTGAGAATGTGCAATGTGGTATGAAATAGGTTGCAATAGGTTGCAATATACTGACGCTTTCCAATCTTCAGGATGGTCCCGGCCACCCAAGGCACTCACCCCACCGCGGCGATCCAGCTGATCAGCAACCCCTGCTGCCACAGAACAGTCAGGTACGCTTATTCGTCATTCATAAATCAGGAAAGCCACCTCCTATGTTATCAACTGAATTTCTACACTCTTTCGCATCCTTCAGAGTTAAGATCGGTTAATATTTATTTGTTAACAGATTGTGGTGAAAGCTGATGCAGATGCCAAGGCTCTCGCCGATGCAAATGCAGATCCGAAAAGAGAACTGACGAAGAACAAGGCTGGACCACCTGTCTATTACCCTCCAGGGCACGAGCTCTTCCATGAAACTATGCATGTAAGTATCAGATAGGTGTCAAAATGTATAAGGATTCAAAAATGTATTAGTTTCGAGAGCCATCTAGCTAGAGTAAACAATTTCAACACAAACACATGAAAGAGTAAAGTGTTTTTTATGCCGTATGTGGTATGTTTATTTACCTTATTTCTTTCTGCCTCCAGA
Source organism: Penaeus japonicus (assembly GCF_977035675.1). Taxonomy (NCBI): domain Eukaryota; kingdom Metazoa; phylum Arthropoda; class Malacostraca; order Decapoda; family Penaeidae; genus Penaeus; species Penaeus japonicus. The sequence goes on from NW_028234411.1 coordinate 9,446,687, forward strand.
CTATGACCCTGAGGGAGGGAGGAGGCCGCCGAGGCAAGGCAAAGTGGAGAATGGAGCGGTCTGCAGGCTACAAGGAGAGCTCGTCACACTCTGAGTCCAAAGGAGGCATGACAATGGTGCCAGTCTGTTTGCCATTGTGTTGCGGTGCCGCTTGCGTTGTCATGTAAAACAGCAGCTAATTATTTTAATTTGTTGTGTACAGAGTAAGAGGAATGATACAGAAAGATTTTCTTCCTTCGGTCATGCTATTACGATTTACAAAGGATGAGAAAGAAAAAAATATATATATTTCAGTCCAGAAAATGTTCGTGATGTTTACATATGACAAACTTTTCACTGTAAGCTGCCCAAATGCGAGG
>NW_028234411.1:9462045-9482045 GCF_977035675.1 Penaeus japonicus
GGAGGGGAGAGGGAGAGGGAGAAGGAGAGGGAGAGGGAGAGGGAGAGGGAGAGGGAGAGGGAGAGGGAGAGGGAGAGGGAGAGGGAGAGGGAGAGGGAGAGGGAGAGGGAGAAGGAGAGGGAGAGGGAGAGGGAGGGAGAAGGAGAGGGAGAGGAGGGGAAAGGGGGCGAGGTGAAGACGAGAGGAATAGCGAGACTGATTATATGTTGGCCCACAAAGATAGAGACACACAGCCACCCGTTTGTGCCTACCTAGATCAACTGGGGTCGGCAGGGGTCGAGTGGGGTGGGGGACCCGTTCCGAGTGGGTGTGAGAAAGTGGGCGTGGACAGAAGACAGAATGTATGCTTTTTAATCTTGAATGCGTTTGTGTGTTAACATTTTATGTGTCAAACTTTATTAATAGTATAATTGTCTGTTGATGTTGCTGGCCTTTTGGAGGTGTATGAGCCTTCCAAAAATGAATAAATTCCACTGTCGCTTCAGGTTTTGACCCAGAATGTGGGGGTCTTACTCAACATCGACCGGCAAGTGGAGACCTGCATCGCCGAATACCTGAGCTCCAAACAACTCACCTTTGAACAGTTTCTTTATTTTCTGACGCATGAGGTAAGTGGATTTTTTAAAAAGATGGAAATGGAATGCCATTCGTTATTTAGAAGGAAAAATTATCGCCTGAAAAACTGGTGAATAATAAAACTAAAGTAGTTTAGAGAATAGAACTAAGTAATCAAAGGAGCTTGTGCATGAGGTACTAATTAACATACTCATTGGGACAAACTAGTGTTTTTTGCTATCTTAATCAATTATTGGTTATCGACACTCGCACTTACCTGATACACTGACAGGTCCTGGCCGAAGTGGACAATGGCAGCACCCCGTACAGCGAACTCAAAGGGTGCCACGACACCCTCGAGCACACCTTCTGGCTGCTGGGGCGCTCCTCCCTCATCCAGCGCCACCTGCCGCTCTTCTGCGAGGAGTCTGTCTACAAACTCTTTCGCGTGTTTTGCCTCCTGGCGGAGAGGAAGCCGTCGAGGAAAGGCCTCTTGCAGGTGAGGCAGAAGAATGGCTCTTGTGTTGGCGCCTTTGTATGATCAATGTCTGCGCTTAATGTCACACAAGTCTCAGTCAAAGTAAGAGATACATGAACATAGTGACTTCACCCGTAAATATTATTTCAGTTTAATTCAAACAGAAGCCTCTCGCATCAAGAAGCAATCAACCAGTCTGACTCCAAAATCCCACTTACTTGATGATGTAAAACAACAATATCTATTTACGAGACTAGAAAGTGATATAATTAAATACAAAGTCGTTTTCCAGGTGACGATGAGCATTGTAGAAGTGAGAGAAGTCACAAAACAGCTGGTCATTCACCTGGGCAGAGAATGGGACGCCAGAGATTTCAACCAACTAGCCACCGTGATAACGAGCTTCACCTTCCCTGTGTTTCTGACGTTCCTGGAGGGGCGCTACATACAGGATACGGAAGGTCCTGCCACAAACCAAGCTGTCGATGAAATCTACGGGTTTTTTGTCGACCAAATCCTGAAGCGGGTGAGTTTTCGTGCGCTTCCGCTTCGTGTTTGTTTGTACGTCAGTCTTTGATAGGACGCGTCAGCGAGTGAACGAAAAAGATTACCAAAATAAGATGTTAAGTGATGTTTCTTCAAATACATAGCATTACCTGTGAAAGCAAATAAATAAATAAGATAAAGAACAGCAAATTAAGGAAATGACAAAATAACAAACACAACAACCAACAAACTACAATGCTAAAAACAGAAACCAAAAAGACCTCGGGTTAACTTTTCTTCTGCTTCGACAGGGTAAAGTCTACCAGAGGGCGTGGTGGGCACCTGTGTGGGTAGGGCGTGAGATCGAGGTGCTGCCGTGGGCGATGGCAACAAGGAGCCACAAACCCATGCCGCGAACGAAGGCAGTGGCAGCACGGGCGGCCGACCTCATGCTGGGCAGAACACACGTGAAACTAACGCCGTCCTCCACAGTCCACAGCATCCCAGACGAGCCAGGAGCCAGACTCTGCAGGTTCACGTTGTGTCTGGACTCAAACAAACTCATTCAGCTGGCAGCCGTCGACCACAGGTAAAGGGTTTTAAGAAAGTTTGTTATTATTTTGACTTTGCGATTACTTTTGTTTAAATGACCAAAATGCAAAGCCTCACGTGAAACCGTTGATGTTCACCAGTGTGAATGCACTACGGTATCTGCTGGCACTCTTTCAGGAGTAAAAGCGAGTGGCTGAGAGCCTTGGACATTGCAATCCGACACTCCAAAGAGCCTCTGCCATATCAGCTGGTGCAGTCCATATCGCGGAGAAGCGAGTACGAGGAGGAAGAGGCTCGCGAAACTGCAGAAAGGATTCGTAGAGCTTCGCAAGCGGATATCATCGAGAACACACAGGCTGAGCTCATGGCGGAAAAGATAGTAGGTCCAGGTTGTATTATTGAGAGAGAAAGAGAGAGGGTGAGGGTGAGAGTGAGGGTGAGGGTTAGGGTGAGAGTGAGGGTGAGGGTTAGGGTGAGAGTTAGGGTGAGGGTGAGAGTTAGGGTGAGTTTGAGGGTGAGAGTTAGGGTGAGGTGAGAGATAGAAAGAGAGAGAGAGAGAGAGAGAGAGAGAGAGAGAGAGAGAGAGAGAGAGAGAGAGAGAGAGAGAGAGAGAGAGAGAGAGAGAGAGAGAGAGAGAGAGAGAGAGAGAGAGAGAGAGAGAGAGACAGACAGACAAAACTAGAGACGGAGAGAGAATTTGGTAATGACCAAATGGGCATGTATTTGAATACAGAAAACGTAGGGTGGCCAAAGAAGGTAGCCTTTTTGCCCTTATCACACACAGGCTCGTGCGGAAGCGGAGGCAGCAGCCAAGGAAGAAGCTTTGGCTCGCCAAGAGGAGGAACGGCGAGTGGCAGAGCTTCAAAATCTCAGATTCCAATTAGAAACTCTCCTGGAGGAGGAGACACAAGCCAAGCGAGACGAGGAAATTGTTAGGTGGGGATTTTTTCTTTTCTTTTCTTTTGCCAAGACGTAAATTTCATTAACCTTTAGAATCAAATCTTTAGCATTTTTCAAAAACTCGGAGGGTAGTAAATTTCATTTTTTTGCAGCCCTAAATGATAAAAAATATGATTATTTACTGGTAACATAACAGCTTTAACCCCAATCTTACACTGCAGGAACTTACAAGCTCGTGTTTTGCGAGAGGAGTGGGAAAAGAGAGAAGATTTAGAGAGACTCCAAGAAGAGCAAAAGAGAATGCTAGAGGAAGAAACTAAAAAGAGAGAAGCCTTCCAACTCCTCCAAGAGGAAAAGGACACTCAGCTTAGAGGTAAGGAAGTTAATGACTTTTATAACAAATGAAAAAGGAAACAGACGTCTATTTCACACAGACAGGTACATGCACGTACACGCACGCTCACACACCCACACCACACACACATACACACACACACACACACACACACACAAATTCACACAAACACACAAGCACAAACACACACACACACACACACACACACACACACACACACACACACACACACATAAATTCACACAAACACACAAGCACAAACACACAAAAAAAAAAAAAAAAAAAAAAAACACACAGACAAACAAACAATGTAAGTCATCACACATATATGTTTCCAACGAGTCACAGGAACACCGTTATGGAGTTATGGTCTGTCGTTAATTAATGTGCCTTTACCCTTATCTCCCAGAGGCGGAAAAGAAGTTACGGCAGCTAGAGGCCGACCGTCTAAAACTGGACCACGAGCTGCGTTCTGCCAGAGAAAAAATTGTCATGTCAGAAAGAGGGAAAGAACTGTTGGAAGCAAGAATGAAGGTAATGTGATGGTAATTATTGCTGAGATTACTGGGCAAGTTTATGATATTGAGGTTGTTTCGGTTTCGATATCAAAGATGGTGATACTGGTCTTTTGTGTGTTCATGCTATAGACATTCCCTTTCTTGTTTGTCGTTGGTCTTGATAACAGATATTTCATATTTCATTTTTATGTTTACGTGAATCTTAACGCATTTATTGTTTGCATATATATATATATATATATATATATATATATATATATATATATATATATATATATATATATATTACTTAAATCCTTCCATTACACATCTCTTGTTGAGCCTTTCATTAGTATCTTGTCTATGACTGTTTTTCCATCCTCTTATTCATAGAAAAATTTAGTTTCTCTTGCATATTTTAGAAATGAAAATGCTTTATGACAAATGGCCATTCCAGTAGAAAGGGACACGTGAATACTGACTTGTATGGACTTTTTCAGTAACAGTAACATCAATTAACATTTGTCATAAGTTCGTATAAGAAACACAAATGAGTTTTTTTTTCTCTCTAAAATCGAATTCTTCAATTAAAATAATATTCAAGTCTGACCGAAAGCAAATACCATATATGTTAAACATAAAAGTAAATCAAAATAAATTACAACACAGAAATGCCATAAAAATCATTCTCAGCCGGTGTTCTTGAGCTTTAATTGGCCTTCAACTTTTATTGACATACGGTAAACATTTTTTTCTAGGTTAAAGAGAGAACGCCCCCTGTCCGTACGTACTCTCTGCGGCCTATAAAAAAAGAACGAGGACCTGTGCCCACGAGATCATCCTCTTTCAATGCTCACGCTGCCCGACTTTTCAAGTTCCGTTCTAAGAATGAGGATGGCAATAATGGCAATGGGAATGGCAACAGCAATGGGACTATTGAGAGTAGCTAAGTATATTTATATATTGTAGTATGAATTAAGAAAGAGGACTGTATAATATATTGGATGATAATGTGTGCGGGAGGAATATCTACTGATTTGAAAGAAGAAAAAAAATATATATATATTCCAGAGCTTTTTGCCATTTTTTTGTATCAGTTATCCGTTTCTTTAAGATAAGGATAATGACTAACCATCATCAAGATTCTTATGCAGCTAATTTAAAGTTCGAAGTAATAAGTGTGAACTTTGATATTTTTTGTCTCTCTTATTCCTTGTTCATTATTTTCATTATCGATACACGTAACAAACATTTTACTGGTGCGAAAGTATTATGAAAAATCAATATTCTAACACGTATGGATTTATCGATACCTTGCAAGACTGATTGACCTTAACCTACACAACTTGATACTGACTTTCCTTTTAGAATGAATGTGATTTTGACCAGAGTTGATGTGTAGGTGTGCAAAAATTACGTTGCGTTACACTTGTTTACATTATTGTGGCTACATTTTTTTTGTTTATTACATCTATGCCTAAGGAAGTGCGACTGTGCAATCTAATTGTTTAAGCTCTGTTTGAGTGCAATATGTAAATGTGAATAATGCACCAGTGGTCCTTGTAAATTACGAATGTAATGTTTGACATCCAAACTCTATATTTAGGTTAAGATGGTTTGTAGAAGCTTTTTCCCATAACACTTCCATGGACTGCATAAGCTTTTGCAACTGTTACCGGTGCTTCTCTTGGTTTTAAGTTATTGTTTTTATTTCCATTTTGTACTTTTTGTACATGAATTCAAGTCTTGATGTGAAGTGATCAAATACACGTGGCATTGAAGTTGGTGCGAGACGGTTACATCCGTTAAAACACACGAGATGTCACCCTTTTTCGATTTGATATTGACGTTTCCTATGATATTAATGATTTACACTTCCATGACTTGATGTATTTCTTTATTTGTAATGATGTTTTACAAAAAGAAATGTGTATAATCTACTTGGTGCTCCATGATTTGCCAATGAAAGAAATGTGGAAAGGATGATTTTTTTTACTTAGCATACTTATTATATTGATCTACAAAAATAAACAAAATCCATATCCATTTTGAAATTTATATTTGATAATATATATATCTTTGTACATATACTCCTCTCATCCTTTGTATCGCATTTCTTAGAACCTTTGATAAGTTTCCATGCATTTATTAGTGATAATTCTCCTGAAAAACAAAAAACACATAAAATAAAGATTGAAAATTTATCTTATATAGTAATCTTCAATAATGAACCAGAAATGCTAAAGTTGTTCTGCTTCCCTGATTATTTTTCCCATCCATTAAATATTTCACAGACATGCTCTTCCGAGTTATTCTAGTATGAAATGACTTAGAAATGTTCAAATTCAGGAAGCTGATGGATGGCATGGTGCATTTTTTTTTTTTTATCATTATTAAAAGTTTAGAACCTACTGTAAAAAGTTACAGCATCTACATCTGAAGAGATAACTTAGCATTATCTCTAAGCCTGCTGGGCTGTAGCTATTTAAAAGGAAAACAATAATGCCATCATATGACATCCTGTAGCTAGTGTGTGCTAAACTGGCAGTCGAGTTGCCATGAAAAATCACCTCATTGTAAAAAAAAAAAAATCGAAGAGTATTATAGAAATATGAAACTCCTTTATCAACACTATATGTATGGAAAATAAAGTCATGACAAACTGAAGAAGTTTTTTCAATTACCCATATTACCTTTAAATAATGAAGAACAGTTCTGATCATATCTGATAAAATTATATCCAGGAAGAAAGGTATTTCATATGCTACATCAATAAATAATTCATTACCACAAATAAGAGTAACATAAAACAATATCCATTTTTCCACATCTTGTATTAACATTGCTTTGCAGGACAAAAAAAATAAAATCAGTTCCCTGAGACTTCAAAAGCAAGCTTCACTAGGGCTTTTAAAAGGCCTCGAAGTTCCATCCAGGATTAGAACTCAATACCACGAAGATGAGATAATATTAAAATAGTAATAATAACAGTAATGATGATGAAATTACTGACAATAATAGTAAAATTCCAAGAGCAAAAGTTTTTTTTCAGAAAAAAACTATTACTTACACGAATAGCAACAAAAATAATAGTGGTACTAATAATGATAACATCAATTGTGATGAAAGAAGAAACATAGGGTACAATAAATATTTCATAAATGTTAAAAAAATAATCTTTCCTTGTATGCAACTGAAATGAACAAGAGTAAAGTAATAAAATAAAATAAGATGCTATCAAGCACAAATATGTCTCCCAACTAGGCTTTTATCAACAACTAAAAATATTTCATTTTTGCTATTGTAAACTTTTGTTGCTTTATTGTATTTTTGTAATATTCTTAGTGCAAGTGAAAGCAAATCACAAAAGGCTTCAATAAGGAATAAACTTCTTTTATTTGTAATTTTATTATCAAGTTTTAATGCTTCTTTTTCCTGGTTTTCTCTGCTCTCTTCTTGACGTGTTTTTTCAATTTCGTTTTTCTCTTCTCTGCTTGTGCCTCTTTGATTGCCTTCTTCCTTTCTTTCCTGTCTTCTGTGGCCTCCCCCCGTGGTCTACCGACTGTGAGATGACTACCCTTCTCCTCCTCACTTTCACTTTCTTCTTCATCTGGATAAAGCAAAAGGTGATATGCATAATAGCAATTATAATGAAATCACACAGGAAAATATACATTAAAAAAGAATAAGCAGAACACGTTCAAAATACATATTCTATACAGACTCTAAAGGAAATTACAATTCCTAAAAAGATCATAGTGTACAATCCCCTTTCATCATCACAAGCAATGACCTTCATGAGGGTGTATCTTCTATTTTCATCAATTTCATCAATTTGGTGTACGTCAAACGTGCAAACTGGGCTCGAATTATTCATGACAACCAATACAATAAAATTGAAAGATTCTGGGTTAACTCACCCTCATCGCTATCTCCTCCTGAATCTGAAACCTCATTTGGTATGGGCAGGACTTCTGGTCCACTCAGATCTTTCTTCATACCCAGGACGGTGCGGTAAGTGATTTCCTTCTCAGATTTTGTTCCCAGTTTCAGCTGCTGCATGTCACGTTCAAAATCTATAACCTGCATTAGAAATAGTATAAGGTTACACTGACATTTACGATCTAAGAAAATACTGGAAGAAATACCCTAAAAGTCCAGGGAAAATAACATTCACATATAGTATTAGAAAGAAACTGATATTTCCATCTAGTGCCTTTGTGTTCTTACTCTAGAAAGCATAAGAGAAAGATCATTCTAACCCATACTTTTGTGTTCTTTTTCATGGCCTTAGCAAAGTAAGAAAGTAATTCTGAATATAATGGCTGTTTAGATAAGTTTGTTTGTAATCTTAGTGTTGCCAGAGAGCAAAATACAAAATGCCAAACCTTAAAAATATAACAGAAGATTGAAGACTACTATTAAGGTTGGCTTTTACTTCCAACTGTTGGCTATGCAAAGCAGCATTTTTTTAGAAAAATAAAGAAAAAATATACAGCTGATAAATTCAACTTTAAAACATATAATAACACAAAAAAATGGCATTGATAATGAGAGTGATCTAACCTGATCTAATGTTTTGGGAATGTACGCATTCTTAAACACTTCTTCATCTATCTTTTCCTGGTCTGTCAGCTCCCCCATAGTTCTTGAAGCAGCTAACTTTTTCATCTCCTCGAGGTATTCGTCACGTTTCTCGGCAGTCAGCATGGGATCGACGATGAAATTGAACAGTTCTTGGATTTTCATGGTTGGGACTCCTTTCTTGCGGAAGTATTCTGAGGCACGGAGGGAGAGTTCACCATGGTTTAAAATGCACTACTGAATATCATCAATATCTTTATGGACACATACAAATATTTTTAAAAGTCCAAGAGCATTTATAATGAACCAAAAAACAACAACAACTTAATGCAAGGAAAAGTTTATCATCATAAAACAAAGAAGAATACTCTGAGACTAAAGCAGTATTATGACCAACAATGAACTTACACAATCATTCTTCAATTCAACATCTATTTCAGTAAAGCTAAAAGATAATGACTTTTATCCAATATATATACATAGGATAGATACTGAGTATCAAATTACAGACAGACAGTGACAGAGAGACAGAGAGAAAGAGACAGAGTGGGAGATGGCAGACATAGTCTATCATATAGATTATAAAATCTGATAAGTAGTTGGTAACCATGAAATAACAACCTGTGATGTTGGTGCAGTCCTTCCTCAAAAACTCCAAAGAATGTGGATGGTCAGGAGTAACTGACTGAGATACATCAATGATGTAAGGTCTTCCATTATGATACCTGTATGAAAAAATGTAATAAACACATATACAATGAACAAATCAAGACAGTTCCTCATCATGATATTTGGATGATCTGTGCCTAACAAATTCAGATAATTTGCTTATAAGGATAATAAAGTTCACATAAAAGTATTCTGAAGGTTCCAAACCATCTTGAGAATAAAAATAATAACACTTATTCAAGTACTGACCAATTAATATGGATTTTCAAAAGTTCTAGCCTTTACTGTATCATTCACCCAATATTATACATACTCTAAAGGGGACAACAAAGGTAAAACCAACATTCATTTCTCTCATGTACTGAATCATTTACTGGGAATGATTTACTGTGATAATTTTAAAAATCTCTTAGTAACATATCTATGTATATTCCATGTTCTTCCAATACACACTTGTATGGAATAACCTTCTTATAGTTATACATAACCATTAATCTAAAATTTACTCACAAAAGGTTGTATTCGCTGAGATCTGCATGGACAAGCCGACATTCCCTGTACATAATCCACATCTGTACCACTAAATCATGGTATAATTCTCGTGCTTTTGACTCTGAAATATCTGCATCCTACAAGCCCAAAAATAAATCAATTAAAAACTTTAAAACCCTAAAACTTCTAATTTGTACTCTTCATAATTTCTAGGTATTTAGCTTTAATCAATCCAATTTTGCATTTGAGTCTGTATGAACATAACCATCCTATTTATAGAATGTTCTATAGCAATCAAGCAAATATAAATATAAATATAAATATAAATAAATATAAATATAACTATAAATATAAATATAGGAATAAGAATAAAAATAAATATGAAATATATACATAAAACACACACACACACATATATCCATCTATCTATCTATCTATATCTATAAAAAAACAAAGCAAATAGCAACACATACCTTTAACCTAGGAGACGGCATTGAATTTGTACCCAAAAACTCCATTACAAGGACATGCGAACGAAGTACAATAGGCTTTGGTACTGGGAGACCGCAGTTGTATAAACGAAACAAATTACTTGTTTCTTTTTCCGCCCATGTGCGTACCATTTTTCTTGGATTGTGTTTTCCATAACCCGTACGGAATCTGAAAGCAATGAAAGTGCTGCAAGTCAAAAAATACACTTTCTAGAAAATAAAATACAACATATACTGTATAAGATGAAATGTTACTGCAACCTGGAATATTATAAACCCTCAACCTGCAACTGTTCTGGAAAAAAAAAAAAAAAAAAAAAAAAAAAAAAAAAAAATTGAATTGCATTGCATACTTGCTTTCCTATGAATAACATGCAATACGCTATTCCCAAAGATTTTTAGTGGCAAAATAAAAGACAGTAGAGGAGACAGTTTTCCTTGAAAACAAGATTTCATTTCACCTACAATATTTAGACATTTCTTATTACCACTATTTTTTATGTTTGACCATACACAAACAACCATATTGCCTTTTAAAGATAGGTCTTTTGTGTTTATTGTAAGTTGTACATGAGTATTATAACCAAAGTTTTACAATTTGTCTCATAATAAGTGAAACTGGGACAAGTTGCAACACTGTATATTAACTGTAAATCAAATATCTTTGCTACTAGTATTCCACTGCTTCCATTAAATAAGCTCAAGATCATGTGAAATATCAAGTATCAGGTAGAGTATTTTTTCTCCGCATTATATACATGATACTTAAAGACTGCAAAGCAGTTTTGCCTTGGCCAATTTTGGTCTTTGGCATTTCAAGAGCTTTAACCCTCTCTGGACGGGTGGTACACTATGGTACCGATCATTTAAGGGCCCGGTTGCTTCTATGCCCATAAAACATCCAAACAAATAAAGAAAAATAATTCTTCATAGAAAACAATGACATATCCATGCAGATGTATAAAGAGGAAATAGACAATAATATACTATGAGGCAACATAGAACTGAAGCTGACGAAGAGGAGTGGAAGTGGCTGGATGAAATGCAAATAAACAAAGCAAATAAAACACATATGGAATGATAAAAAAACATGTTTTGGCATAGAACAAAACAAAATAAGCAGTAAAAAGATTTACCATAAGGCAACGATACTGCATGCTAAGTAAGAGTATGGTGTGGGGATATGGGTGTTATGAAGGATGGATGGTGAGTTTGCCTGCATGAAATATGCTACATATCTGAATTATTATTTGACATCCACTAGCATTCATTTACAAGAAAGAAAAATGAAAAAACAAAGAGAGACAGGGAACACAACTGTGACTGCAAAAAAGTACTTAAAATATTAGTAGATACTATGTACACATGGCAATGCACTCCATTTTTTAATCTTTTAATCACTAACCAAAGAAGCATTCAGGATGTTGCTTTTGGTATGCCAAATATACACTAGATGTATATATAACCACAACACATAAAAAGCATGTAGAATAACTACTAGATCTCTATACCTGTGGTCCCCAGAGACATATCTATCTCTGTCTTTGAATACAAGAATTGAAGTTTTGTAGATCTTAACTGCATAATCCTCGCCATCACTGCTCAAGGCGTGATAAACATTAGCTTCTTTACCAGTAGATATGCAGCCATTAATCTGAAGAAGAATGGAAATCAGGTAAATCTGGCCATGACACAGAAAAGAAACTTAACTCTTAAAATTTCCAAAACAAATAAGAAAATGAGTCATTAAAATTTGTCCTATATCTTATATGTAATTATAATATAATCATATCATCAATTTCCACTTCTCTGTATTACCTTTTGTCAAATTAATTACCAAAAGACAAGGTCCTACTTGACAGTAAATAAACAGACGCATACTAAGTGCTGTGATAATTTCAATGAGCAAATTTCACCTGATATTTCCAATTTGAGATAATAATTTCCATATCATACCTCTGCTATTGTTCCCTTGTTAAGAAATTTGAAGAGGATCATGCGGGTTCTGGGATCTAAGACCTGCTCCACTGTAGCCCTTTCAGCTTTGTCACGTACTCGAAGTCTGTAATATCACAAGTGACATACCAAACCGTGTGATTATACATTCTATTAATTGGCTGTCATTAATCATGCTCAGAGACAATTTTAGTATCCCTTTCATCCCTTCATAATTTGTCTAAGATCCAGTGTTCTACAGGCATGATAAAGTATACAATTCATATTACTTTGATGAAAAATATTAATAAGGATATATAAATATGAACGGGTTATCAGTTGAAATGGTATTTTTACATTAGCTATAAATTAAATCAAAATAAGCAAAGTAATAGATATGCAAATTGACTTAATAAACTGCCTCTTTTTAATAACTTTACTTTTCCAAATTCATCCTTATTTTCTTTTAAGACAAAAGTTGGAACAGAAGCTCTTGCAAACTTACCTTTCATTCTCAGTTTTACGTTGAGTTTCTGCCATGCGGTTAGTGACATTTCCCCCAAAACCCTTTAGGCCTTCAAACTTCTCAAGGCATATTTTTCCAACGTATTTCTTAAACAATTTCTCAGAAGGCTGGAATTTCTCTACCTGGTAAAGTATAATATTAAAATATAATTCATTCATACTGCTAAAATTAATAAGTTAACCCAAATCCTCTGGGTCGGCGATCTCTGGGGCATGGTGTATTTCTGGGAGGCTACTGCACAGGCCTAAACTCATATTCCTGGGACTTATCGGGTGGGGTGGGGTATGTGCTATGCGCACACAGTGCGGGATTACTCCAATGCTTCTTGTTTTAACTAAGATTGATGAAAACTGTATGTATCAAATCGAGAATATATTGCTTTTTGCAACCTTATATTGGAAAATGTATTTGACATCTCATCTTTTTTACTTTACTTTTTTTTTTTTTTTTTTTTTTTTTTTTTTTTTTTTTTTTTTTTTATGTTATGTTATGTTATCCTTTCTCCATACTCTCCATATCAGGTATTATAGGGGAATACGTAGCTTTTGTATTTTGGTTTTACAGAAACAAAATTTACATCTAATTTATATCTCTTGATAAAAAAATATGTAAAATAATACATACAAAATATATACAAGTTATTTACAATATTTACATGCATTTTTTTCAATCTGTCACATGGAATGCACTGAAGCACACAGTACATAGTGCTACATCACAAAGGTTGCAAATGTAGTATGACATGGACCTCTTTCCCCTCAACTGCCGGCAGTATTTGCATTGCCAGTACTTCCCTCTGTCATGGGAAGGTGACTGGAGAGATCTGGATCATGTTACCACTCACTGAGGGGTGATGCTCCTTCACCTCCTCACCATCATCTCCGTCGGCCACTGAAGTAACTCAGCTACAAGCTGGAGGTGGAATTCAAGTTGAGTCATTTTACCACCCAGCCACTTGTGCACTGCATGTGCATTGATAATTGCCAGATCCAGCAGGTTGTAAAACAATTTTGCATACCACTTGTTTGTCTTCCTTGCTACTGGATATGACTGAGCCAACTGGTAACGTATGTCCACTTGGGGTTTCCTCCTTAACCCAATCCCGACAGGCCGGCGATAAGTGGAAACGCCCTATGCCGGGCCTATGCAATATTGCATCGGGAATATCAAACTGGTGTGTCGCCCCATCATTTGGCATTTATCTGTGTCACACGGGTGTGACGCACTGTCATCAAAGGGTTAACCAATTCGCTGGGGTTACCACTAAACGTGATAGCAAGTCAACCGGTGCGAATGGGTTAACTCCCCCTTGTGCATTGTAAACAAGATGTTGACTGGCTTCTTGTCAAACCATGACATTGCCAGCATCCCTGCTCTTGAAGTTCTGACATCAATGTCCCCTTTCTTTTTCAACGAAAGGTCTTTTAGCATGAACTTCCTGATGGTACCTTTGGTCTCTGTTTTCCAGGACTGAAGGTAGTGAAATAGTGTGGGTGAAGAGTACCAGTTGTCAAAATACAAATGATACTCCTTTTCAAATGGCCCCACTTCCTGCATCAAATCTACAACGGCTTTCATGATGTGGGGATGTCACTTCAGTCTTGCCAGATGTAGACATGGAAAGCTGATATGTACCCAGCTGCCTGCCTTGCATTACTTCATCCGGCCTCGTTTCCAAAAAAGGTGGGGGGAGGGGGGGTCAGAGGAGGGAAAGTTACATGGGAATCTCAAGAGCAATCACTATCAATTTTGTAGTTGGCTTCGTTTGTGACAAAGGGGAGAGTCCCAAGAAAATACTGTGACACCGAGACCGTCATCTATGCATGATGCCCGGAAGATCGGAAAATAAGGGTGCCGTCATCTATACATGACACCCAGAAGTTTTGGGTTAACCACTAAATTTTGTCTTACATCTTTACTTTACTAAGAAAAAGATCAAGTCATTAATTTCCAATCTTTTACATCACCTTTTTTTATGGATACACATTAACACAAACACATTGAATACACTTTACATAACATAATAATGATTTAATTGAAAAACTAATGCTGTCTAAGGTAAAGATATTGTTTTTCATGTAAAATTTACTGATATACAAAAATGATGATGTAGTAATAAACATCTTATAAGAATTGCATACAAGCATGGACTCTCATCTTGGACTATACCTTCTGTGACTGGATGACAACACTGTTGGGTCCACTATGATGATTCTTTTGGTACTGCTTTGTCAAATCTGTGGAATAAAGACACGTGTCAAAATTTTTGTTAAACTTTTACATCATGAAAGACAAATATGATGGCAGTATTTACAAGGATCAAAAATGTTCAAAAGGAAAGTTGAAAGTGTTTTACCATCAGAATACAATGATAAGTGTACCCTACCCTTGGGCAGTATATGTTTAAGTAGTCAACCCAACATCTTTTTTTCCAACAGGGTAAAATAATATAAAATATGTTTATAATAGATTTAAGCATAACAGAATTAACAATGGCAGCATCATAATACTAGGATGAGTAAAGACAGGAAACAAATGTTTCAAAACATGTTACTTAACCCAATGCGGATAAGTGAAACATAGGTTGATGCCATGAGTGCTTTATACCATGTGCAAGATGTGAAAGGTACCACTGCCAGTTTAGCTGTTTTGCCAAATAAGACTAGGAGTAAGAAAGCAGAGGAGTGTATATATTTTTAAATATTTACTTTTTTTTATTCACAATCAAGAAAATGTTCTCCCAAACTTCATACTTTTTCTTCCATAAATATGTGATATCATATTGATGTTACACTGAGTGTATAGTGTATATTCCTCCTTTTTAGAGACTGAAAGACTAAACTACAGAAATTATTAGTTTAAAAATTGTCATAGTCATACTAGTTCCTGCTATATGTCTTATTACATGACAAAATACATAAAAGTGAACATTTTCAGTACTCTAATACATAAATGAGCTGGAGTTAGGCAGAAAAAATGGTTGTGGGGTAAAGGATGAATCGACTTGTCCTTAATGAACAGTAATATCTATATATGCATGCACATATGCACATGCACACATGCATGCATACAACCAGGCACTCTCTCTCTCTCTCTCTCTCTCTCTCTCTCTCTCTCTCTCTCTCTCTCTCTCTCTCTCTCTCTCTCTCTCACACACACACACACACACACACACACACACACACACACACACACACACACACACACACACACACACACACACACACACACACACATGTGTATGTATATATGTATGTGTATGTGTATGTGTATGTGTGTGTGTGTGTGTGTGTGTGTGTGTGTGTGTGTGTGTGTGTGTGTGTGTGTGTGTGTGTGTGTGTGTGTGTGTGTGTGTGTGTGTGTGTGTGTGTGTGTGTATAATCATGATCACAGTAATTACTGCTGTGATAATAACAATAAAACAGTTGCAATGTTTGGCATACTTTTACTATCCTCATCCACATAGAAATAATCATTATCATCATCATAATAATCATCATCTTCCTCTTCCTCTTCTATCAAATCTTTGGGGATTTCAGTTGACGTAGGCTGGTTTTCTACATCTTCATCCCAATTTTCATCACATATTGGTTTGGGTACTGCAGTCGCTGGGAGTTGCCGGCATGGTAGATGTGAGCTTTCACTGAAAAAGAGATATGGAGCTTGTCTCAGTTTAAAGTATATATATATATATAAAATATATTTATAAAGGTTCTTAATCCTAAGGTATAGTATATTCATCTAACAGGATTAGAAAGAGAAGGGCTATATGATAAAAAGAAAAAAGAAAGAGACATGATTCATTTTATAATTAACAAAACATCAATGAACTGTAGAAAAAACAACTTTAAAAATAATTTCCTGAATAGTTATATTTTTATTTAGATATAATCAAATTTAATGATATAGAATGTTAAATTACTAACAATACACACTATAGAAAGGTGTGTGGTGTGGTGTGGTGTGGTGTGGTGTGGTGAAGTGAAGTGAAGTGAAGTGAAATGAAGTGAAGTATAGTGTAGTGTAGTGTGGTGTGGTGTAGTGTGGTGTGTGTGTGTGTTTATTTGTGTGTCTGTCTCCACATGCACAAAGGTGTATACATTTTTCTTTGTTCTCGAATTTATCAGTATTCATGAAAACCCATAGAATTTTCTTTGACAAAATTTGGGATTTGTCTAATAGCAATCCTTCCCTATAATTTGTCTATGACTTGGTCTAAGGCTGTTCTTAACAAATTTTGTCTGTGACTTGTGCTGTTTCCATATGTTAACCCTCTCTGGACAGGTGGTACAGCACTGTACCGCGCATTCAAAAGCCCAGTGATTTAGGCCTAATAATTCGAACGCCCCGGCATTGGGACATTCAAGGCTGGAATGCCCCCGTCGTAAGTGGGTTAACTAAAACCAAGATTTACATAACTGCCATCACTGAGTGTTAAGTGATGGCAGTTCATTCTAACATTATAAACTTGATGATGCAATAATTCTGACATATATAATTACAAAAAAATTGACTGACAAAGACTTTTTTCTGTCACTGATGAATCTCATAGTCTTTGAATGTTCGTGAATACCAGCTCTGGTTGTTTCCTATCTAAACTCACTTGAAACCAACAGGAAGGGTCTGAATATTGATATAGTCTCTGAGAGTGTCGGTACTCCAGTTATGGGGAAAAAAAAAAAAATAATAAATAAATGAAAGGTGACAGAAAGTAAACTAAAGTACAGTAAGTAAAATTTCTCTTATGACCACAATATTGGTAGTGATAGATTCCTCCTACCCTCTATTGTTCATAAATAAAGAACATAATCTTCGATTCTCCACCTATACCCAAATGTCTTGGCTTCATTAGTAGTGGAGGGCATGACATATATCAGGGAAACTAGGGGGGGGATATCATTAATAAATATGCGTGAATTGCACAAAAATATACAACAAATGTACCTGAACCCTTTCCCGACGGGGGACGCGCTAAGTGAAAACCCCTATGCCAGGCCATTGCAATATTGCATTGGAAACGTCACACTGGCATGATGCCCCGGCATCGGGAAATTAGCTGTGTCACACGGGTGTGATGCACCATCGTCATAGGGTTAAGAAAACCAAGTAGGGGGCCTCTCCCTTTCTATCTATAGCCCAGATTGTGGGGCATAGGGGGGGGACAGAATCACTAATTACATCCACTATAACGGTTAGTAGAAGGTGAAAGGAATCCATCAGTTCTACTCGGGTGGTATCTAGTAATAGGGTACCATTCTGAAAATCTAAACAAAAGCCTCCTCCATGTAAATTCTGTCAAGAAAGAGACTGGTCTCATTACTTCTAATAACAAGGAAGTCTACAAGTTTGTATTTAGCTGTAACATATGTGGAGGGGGTTTGTTAGCCTTCTTCAGAGCACTGACAAGAAGGCCATTGCAATCAGCAGATTAGAGGCAGATATGTGAGTATAATAGTATATTAGTAAGATTAACCCTGATTTTATCTAATGGAGCCCTTACCCATTAGAGAGGTCACCCAGGAGTCCCACACTCAACAGACTAGTCTAAAGGGTGTTTACTTTTTACATTTTATCCGTATGCATTTTTGAGTATTCATTATACCAGACCTTATATAACCCAATTTCCTCCCATAATTTCCCTCCCATAACTAATTCAGTTCGCCGTCCTGGCTAGTCAGTCCACAACGAAAGTACAGGTACTACCGACCTAACATTATTTTACAATTCATCAGTTCTAATACAGTTAATTTCGGCCACGTAGTATCATTATGGATACTTGACGATATAATCATTCTTATACACTTACCTATCTTCATCGGCATCACTGAATTGTCCGTCATAAACCTCCATTGTAGTGGTAAATGCCGTAAATTCTTCAAGACCTTCCTGCACGTGTAAGTTTGTTGTGATGTCCTGCGTTCGTAAAAATGAATCCGGATTCGTGCGGATTAATAACGTTTGTCTAATTTGCCGGATTGCTACGGATTATTCAGTTGTGATTGACTTTCTTCTTTCGCACATGTTGAAACGTTTTTATGATATCTATTACGGCTTGATTAATTTATGTGACAACCTTATTTTTTTCCCTCATATTCGAAAGTATTTTTCAGATAGTTATGCATATAGTTTTCATATTACCCCGATCTCATATCTTTCTGATGCTAAAACGTGTTTTTTATTTATATATACCTTTTTCTTGTAAGTTACACCATTGTCTATTTTCCCTCACATTAAAACATTTTTCTTAAAGGGATTTATGAAGCTTCAAAATTAGCTGTTGTTTCTGTTGCTACTCCTAGAACAGTACTGTATGTCCACTTCAGTTGTGATCACACCGGTAGGATTTCCAAGTTACTGCTGTATCTTCTTGTCTTTGGAAACACACGGACCAGCACCGCCTTTGCAGAGGACTAGGAAACCACTAAAACCATAATAAATCATCAGAAAATATCACAGTAGGTAACAAAACTGATGCAGCAACCAACGGAGCACATGGCATATATCCGGGCAGCCATGGAAAGGGATATGGAAATGAGCAAGAAGGCATGGAAGTGAGAGTGATAAAGGAACCAAGAAAAGGACTTAGTAAGACTAATGAGGAAGAGAAAAGTTCAGACTAAGAACAACAATGTTACAATACAGAGAATTAATGTTAAGGTTGCCTCCCTGTAATATATCTTAATTATGAAATGTGTATGTATCCTTTCTTTGTTACCTTGAATATTGCCAAGGATTTTTCAGACAGTAATAACACATACAAATTTTTGAGTCAATGAACATGAATATATGATACACGCTGATTGAAAATCATAAATGGTATGCAGACAATAGTTTACACAGTTTTTATTTGTAATGATAAACCTAAAATTCATAAATGATATACAATATTACTAATAAAGTTATAGAGTTAAGTAAATTAATTTAGTGGTCTTGCTAGCTGCTTTCACTTCCTTTGCCCTTTATTGCTTGGACCAACATGTATTCTCATAATGTCATCATTTGCTTGTCCACACTGCATGACACACTCCACCATGAGGTATATTTCTTCTTGCGCATATTCCATTGTGATGTTATGCACTAGACATGATGGCTGGATAATCTTTTTCACCCTTTGAATATAAGCCTCAGTGTACTTCAACCTTCAAAATCGACCTTTGAGCAACCCAAAAGCATTCTTTATAAACACTATGCTGAGATAATTTCTGGGTTTTCTCCTTTTCCTGACTGTCAGAGGATTACTTGCATCATTTTTAATCGAACGAGTAAATGCCTATGAAGAACAAATGCAGTCTCATCAATTGCATGTTGATCATCACTTGGAAACCACAGGCAAGGATCTGTATGTATATCATCCGCAAATTTCGTACATTGAAAAACCCTAATGTCATGTGCTGCTCCAGGAAATGCAGATGATATATAGGAAAACTTTTTATTTGATGTTTAAATAACCATTGATGTAACACTATATGTCATTGTTCTG
>NW_028234411.1:9504545-9507045 GCF_977035675.1 Penaeus japonicus
CCCTATCTATCTAATCTACTATCTAATCTATTTATCTATCTATTATCTTCTATATTCTATATATATATATTTTTATATATCTATAATATATATATAGATATTTATAGAGGTATGATTTTATGTATGTGGTGTGTGTGTGGGTGTTTGTGTTGTGTTTCTGTGAGGGTTTTTGTGGATGTTGGTTTTTATATATATATTATTTATTATATTTATATATATATATAGATTTATTATTATATATATATATAGGTGTGTGTGTGTGGTGTGTGTGGTTGTGTGTGTGTGTGTGTGTGTGTGTGGGTGCGGTGGTTGGGTACGTATATATATATATATATTTATTATATATATATTTATATATATATATTTATTATATATATATATACAAATATAAATGTATATATAGCTATAAGTATATACACACACAAACACACACACACATATATATATATAAATACATATATATATATAAATATTATATATAGATATATATATTTATATAGATATATATATAAGTATATATTTAGTATACATATCTATGTATATAGACCAGTATATATATATATTATATGTATATATAGATACATTATCTATGCCTATATATTACATATATATATACTTATACATAAATATATATGTATATATATATATAATATATATATATTTATATACATATAATATATATATTTAATATATTATATTATATATATATATTATTTATATATTCATATACATACATGTAAAGAACACATATATATACACAACGCCCTTACACACACACACACACACAAAACTCACAGCACACAAACACACACAAACACACATACACATATAAAAAACGCGGGCATATAAAATAACATATGTATATTATATACATTTATATATATATATATATATATATTTATATATACATACATATAAATATATAAATTTTATATATAATTACATACATATATTTATTATAGATTGATATATATATATATATATATATATTTATATATATAGTTATTTAGATATAGATATGTAAATATATTAGGTATATGTATAGTATAAGTATTATATATATATTATTATATATATATATATTTATATATATATATATATATTATTGATTTATATATAGATACTTTATATATAGTTTTTATATATTACATTTATAGGTATGTTATATTGTATAAATATGTATGTATGGATGTATCTAATGATTTTTATATCTATCTATCTATCTATCTATCTATCTGTCTACATAGATATATAATATATATATCTTATATATTATTTTATGAGATTGTTAATATATTAGAAAGATACAGGTGGATACATATGTTAGTTATAGATATATTTTTATTTATATAGAGAGATATACATACAGTTTAGATATATATAGTTACTGATAGATTAGTTATATATATAAAGTTTATAATAATAGAGATTTATATATTTAGGATTTATAGATATGTGTGTGGGTGGGGGTGGGTGTGGGTGTGTGTGTGTGGGGGTGTTGGTGGGTGGGGGTGATAGTGAGATAGTTTTTGTTTGAGATTTATTGATTTGATTTAGTGTGTGATTTTCAGTATGTGTTATGGAGAGAGAGAGTGAGATATATTTAGTGAGTGTGTGAGTTTTATAGTGAATATAGAGATATCATAGAGTGGGAGACAACACACAATCACATATAACAACACCACACACACAACACACACACTCAATCAAGACAGTGGGATATATATATATATTTTTTATTTATTATATAGTATATATTTATATATATATATGTATATATATATTATACATATGTATATATATATATTTATATATATATTATATATATATATCTAGATATGTAATTGATATTATATATATATATATATATGTATATATACATTTTATATATATATTATATATATATATATATATATATTTATATATATATATTATATATTATATATATATATATATATATACTATATATATATTTAATATTTGTTATATATAATAGATGGATATCTACACATCTTCTCTTCTCCTCTCTCTTTCCTCTCTCTTTCGTCACTCTCTTTTCTCTCCCTCTACTATTATAATATCTATGTATATATCGGTTACCTATATACTATCTTATCTAGTTATCTTTTCTGTATATATATACAATATATATATATACATATTTACATTATTATACAGTCATATTATATATGAATACATAGATATTTTTTATTATAGATATGATATAGATATATATATATATATAGATATTTATGATGTATAGATATATATATATATTTATAGTTATTTTATATATATATATGTATGTATATATATTGTATATACATTATATAAATGTATACATGTATATATATTATATATATATATATAAATATATATATTACATTTCTATATTATATGTGTGTGTGTGTTGTGTGTGTGGGTTGTGTGGGTGTGTGTTATGTGTGTGTGTCTGCTTGTGTATGTATATGTATGTTTATGTATAAATATAATATATATA
>NW_028234411.1:9518272-9523272 GCF_977035675.1 Penaeus japonicus
AAGACAATTCAAAATATACCAAATACGAACTAATAAAGAATTTTATTAGATTTAGCTAATTAATATGAATAACAAAAAGGAGAAAGCATAATTAATTTTAAATATTTCATATAATTAATATGAATATCAAAAAGGAAAGGAAGGAGAGGATAGTGCTTTCTCACAACACGATTGTGAAGATTTACCAAACCCAAATAAACCTTATTTGATTATGAACGAATCCCGCACGGTTATGAAGGGACGTCGTTCTTCAAAATAGCGGTTTAATGGGACATCAGGATTGACAGGGCTGGTTTGCCAAGCCTTTCTGAAGGTTTCATCATCGTACCATGGAGGCCTTGCTTATTAAACAAAAAGCAAATGAATTCTCTACTAGTAATTTAACATCGATGAGGGAGGGTGGAGGGGGGATACACAGGTGGAGGGAAAAGTGAAGGGAAACCGTGACCTGACGTCCGTACCAAGGGTCAGTCAGGTAGCGGGGGTGGGATGGAGGGGGGGGCGAAGCGGCGGCTTTTCTACTTGTGAGGGGCATGGGGGGTGGGGGGGGGATGGATTTATCAGTGGAATATTCCTTAAAACACTAACGAACTTTCAGACTCATGTAGTTTACATACATAGCGAGTTGTAGAATCATAGAATTCGATAATACAAACGAGTGATTAACGAATGAAAAAAAAAAAAAAATGTAGCATTATAGAAAGAATTAAAACTTATGATATTACTTTCTTTAAAGTTATTTTACGGTAAACTATACAATACATTTAACAAAATTATTAAATGAATAGTTCGATCACCGATAAGAATGTAATTACGATATGGAAAATGTGAGAAATAAAAACTTTGCCTAACAGAGAACGCTTTAACTTCTTTCACTGTTAAAACACATAAGTACACGTATATGGGGGACATAGAGAAAACAGAGAAATAAGGAGAACTGGCCCATTGTATGTACTTACTTTTTATTTTTTTGTGAAGAAATGTCAAGCGGAAACATTTCGAAGAGAAGTTTAAGGGCGCGGTTGTGGAGGAGTCCATCTTGTCCGAATGATCTTGTTCTTTCTTGCTCGCTGCGAAATCAGGCCTTACGTGTTCAAATCTTGATGTTGGAATTGTTGCCTGGCTGTTCCTATGGCCTTACGTCCTATCGTATATAGCATTCTATATAATTCTCACAATATATATATAAATATATATATATACATATATATATATATATATATATATATATATATATATGTATATATATATATATATATATATATATATATATATATATATATATATATATATATATATATATATATAAGGAGAGAGAGAAAGAGAGAGAGAAAGAGAGAGAAAGACGGAGAGAGATAGAAAGAGAGAGACAGAGAGAGAATATATATATGTATATGTATATGTTTATATATATATATAGAGAGAGAGAGAGAGGGAAAGAGAGAGAGAGAGAGAGAATATATATATGTATATGTATATGTTTATATATATATATATATAGAGAGAGAGAGAGGGAAAGAGAGAGAGAGAGAGAGAAAGAAAGAAAGAGAGAGAATGAGAGAATAGCAGAGAGAGAAAGAAAATGTGAGACAACATAGAAGCCACGTGAAGACATAAGAAAGCCACGTGGCCTAGATGCTATAAAGGCGAAGGGGCAACTCTTCATGGCGTCCCAGACTGGTCAAGATAAAATGGGCTGACCTTAGGTCAACCGGTCTCACTCGACCT
This sequence comes from Penaeus japonicus, assembly GCF_977035675.1. NCBI lineage: Eukaryota > Metazoa > Arthropoda > Malacostraca > Decapoda > Penaeidae > Penaeus > Penaeus japonicus. The sequence continues at coordinate 9,520,001 of NW_028234411.1, forward strand.
CGCTACCTGACCTCGCCTGCAGAGACACCTGGTCTCGCCCTCGGCGAAGGCGCTGGGAGCGCCAGCTCCCTGCCGCCGACCCCACGCACCCAACAGAGAACAGAAGCCATTCCTATCAGTAATACTCTATATCACCTGTGCCGTTACCACCCAATGAAGGAAACAAGAACACCAGACTTTGGCTTCTTAAACCCTTTGTGAGTACACAAAACACCTCTCACAAATTGGTATCAGCGGTGAGACCCCAGTCTGCCTCCGAAAATCTACTTCATTCACCACGCTATCACATGGGATTTTCGTTCCCCATCGCAAGATACCTGCCACACCGCAGCACAGCAAGAGTTCTGCAAACCTACAACCTACATCGCAAGAATGTGTTAGGACGTAAGGCCATAGGAACACCTAGGCAATTCCAACATCAAGATTTGGAAAAATAAGGTCCTGGCCAAGCAGCGAGCAAGAAATCGAGATCAACGGACAAGATGGACTCCGCCACACCCACGCACCTAAAACTTCCCTTCGAAATGTTTCCGCTCGACATTTCTTCACCAAACCGTAAGTACATACAATGGGCCAATTCTCCTTATTTCTCTACTTTCTCTATGTCCCCCATATATGTGTGCTTATGTGTTTTAACAGTGAAAGAAGTTCAAACGTTCTCTATCAGGCAAAGTGTTCTTTTTTCTCACACTCTTAACATTATAGTTACATTCTTATCGGTAATGAAACGATTCATTTAATTCATTTAATAATTTCGTTAAATGTATTGTATATTTTGCCGTAAAATAGCTTTAAAGAAAGTAATTTTGTATGTTTCAATTTTTTTCTCATTCGTTAATCACTCGTTTGTATTATTGAATTCTATAATTCTACAATTCACCATGTATGTAAACGACACGAGTTTGAAAGTTAGTTAGTATTTTAAGGAATATTCCACTGATAAATTCCCCTCCCCCCTAAACATCGTAGCGTGCCCCACGCCACGCTCATCCCACCCCCCACGCCCGCTACTTGACCCTTGAAGCTAGCGTCAGGTCACAGTAAAGTAATGAAGATTTCACTTTCCCCCACCCCCCATGTATCCTCCCTCCACCCTCCCTCATCGATGCTAAATTACTAGTAAAGATATCATTTGCTATTTTGTTTAATAAGCAAGGCCTCCATGGTACGACGATAAAGCCTTCAGGCTTGGCAAACCAGCCTTCTCATTCCTGATGCCTCATAAAATCGCTATCTTGAAGACGGACGTTCCTTCATAACCGTGCGGGATTCGTTCATAATCAGATAAAGTTTATTTGGGTTTGTTAAATCTTCGCAATCATGTTGTGAGAGAGATATAGTAAAGTGCACTATTCTCTTTTTCCTTTCATTTTTCATATTCATATTAACCATATGGAATGTGATAAATGAATAATGCTTTCTCCTTTTTGTTATTCATATTAATGAACTAAATCTAATATTCTCAATTCATTGGTATTTGGTCTATTTTAAATTGATTTAAGAGGCAAATTCGAATTTTATTCATTTTTCACGTATCATATACATTAGTTAAGCGTAAATTCGCCGGTCAAACGCAGGTTCCGCGGCTAGAGACGCTATGGGTTGCATAAGCCGTTTGTACTTACTACGACACAACTATCCGATTGCAGATTGAGCGGAATAATCTCAATGCGGATCAGTACTTCATTCTTATACATTACTTGAACTTAACTTCGCCGGCCAAATGCAGCGTAAAAAGGTTCCACGCCAGAGATGCTAAGGGTTGCATAAGCCGTTTATACTTGCTGCGAGCAAACTATCCGATTTCAGATTGAACGATTAATCAATTCGAAACATTACTTCATTTTTATCATTGTTATTCGCATATGTCAAATGCGATTTCATAATCATCTACGAATTTGATATTATTATCATAGTTAATTATTATGTAAGTACTAAGATTGAAATGTTAAGTTAGATACAGTATTTATTTTATCTTTTTATTTTTTAAAGGGAATAATTCCATACGAGCTTGACATAACACCTCTTACTCACTCATACATACATATTCTCAAACTCTCCCTCTCATGTTCACTTTCTATTGCGAACTTATTGCTGACTGTAGAAGCATCGTCTACCCTTCTTACTTTGCAATAGCTCACCCCACGCTTCTGTTGACAAGCACACTTGACACTAACTTGTGTCATGGCGTAAAATGAATGAATTCATAGAAATTCGGTAGAGGATGCTCCACCCACAATATTCTTTTTATCGCCCTTAGTTTGTCGAATGTAAAAGTGGATAGTTATTAGCATTGTATTTCTATAAACTATTATTCTCTTACTCTTGCAATAGCTACTTACAATTTTCTTCACAAACATACTTGACACTACGACAGTGCCATGGCATAAAACGAATTAATGAATTAAAACAATAATTCGGTAGGACTACTTAGTGCCACCCATAACAATTCTTTTATCGCCCTAAGTTTGTTGACACGATAATGTGTTAGTTATTTGCACGACTTAACTGTTTTGTAGCATCCTTTCTTATTTATTCTGAGACTCTCAGTGGTTCAAGTAAACCTTTGACGGTTGCCACTGTTGTCTCCCTCTACCTGAGAAGCTTGCAGTTCAAGTTGTCCCTTGCGGGTCGCTGCAAGCATCTCCCTCCTTTATCTATCTTTCTTAAATAAAAAATCAACTAACAAAAAAAAAAAAAGATAAGTCAAAGACAGAAAAAAATAAATTAAAATAATGTGAAATATAGAATTATGCACACACCCTCCCCCACTCTCTGTTCGTCTTTCTTTCTTTCTTTCCTTGGCCCTGTATGTAAAGGTTATCAAGCAGGTTACGGAACGCCAAGAATCACGAAAACGAGGCCCGGAATGCGGTAGCCCAAAAGACACTCGGTTTGGAAGCTCAGAAGCAGCAGACGCCAAAAACGCCCACAAGAGAGAGCATGGCTGTCATTCCCAGAAACCAAGAGTGTGGCACCCGTCGAAGAGGACAGCCGGATACCCTCAATTATAATGTGGAAGACCCGCCTGCAAATTAACCAAAAAGCAGCAGCCAAGTACGGAAGAACATGGAAAAAGAAGAAACGAAATCCGACATGCCTACATTCGGGACGTGGGACAACGACATGAACGCGCCAACGAGACGCGCGGACATCACCGCCAGAGTTGAAGTTGACCTGAGCCATCCAAGGCCGGACGAAACGTCGCCCTTCAAGGACGACTTCAACTTTACGGCTTGGGGACAAGCCTTTTTAAGTGGCCGAGCAGTCTG
>NW_028234411.1:9545772-9548272 GCF_977035675.1 Penaeus japonicus
TCTTAAATTTCCAGTTGGACTATATCTTATGATTTCAAATTTATCTGCATTGAATTTCATGTTATTATCGTATGCCCACTTACAGATGGTATGTAGATCCTCGTTAAGTTTGTTTTCATTGTTTTGTATTCTTGTATCATCTGCAAATGATGCTGCTCTCGAGTGTTTCACACCATTATCAATGTCACCAATCATAATAAGGAATAACAAGGGCCCAAGAACGGACTCCTGTGGCACCCCACTCATAATAATCGTTTCATTCGAGTAAAGCCCATTAATTTGTGATTTTTGTTTACGATTTATTAGGAAGTTGTAAATCCATCTTCCAACTTTCCCGCCGATTCCCAGGTCTTTAATTAATCTTATGTAGCAGAATGCCGTGATCTTTTGTTAAAAGCTTTTGCAAGGTCTAGATATATTACATCAACTTCTCTGTTTTCAGTTAGATCCCTTAGTATGTGTTCGAAGTGTGTCAGGATCTGTGGTAAACAAGATCTACCACTTCTGAATCCATGTTACCCGGGGTTTATCTTGTTTTCTTTTCTAAATTTTTTTAACCTTTTTTCCTTACTACCCTTTCAAATATTTTTATTATATGAGATGTTAGTGCTACTGGTGTATAATTTTTAGCCTGACCTTTGTTTCCACTTTTATATATTGGAATTATAGTACCCTTTTTCAGTGAGCTGGGGATAATCCCCATGTCCAAAGATTTCCTCCAGAAAGTTGCCAGTGGCTTTGCTATGGTTTCTTTATAGTTTTTTAAATAGATTGCTGGGATTTCATCTGGCCCAGCTGCTGAGTTTGTTGATATTTCACTTACTGCTTCAAGAATATCTTTTTCATTGAATATGAAGTCAGTGAGACATTCATCTTCGTTACTAATAATACTAAAATGTTGTTGTGGGTCTGATATTAATTTTTCTATTCTTGGGACATTATAGACTTCTTCATATTGCAATTTGAGTAATTCAGCCATTTCCTTTGAAGCAGTTACCAATGCACCCTTATTCTCAAGAGGCCCAATTTCTGTTCTCCTCTTTAACCTATTGTTTGCATAAGATAAACAAATATTTTGCATTCTGTTTTATAGCTTCCACAGCTCTTTTTTCTTCGGCTGCTTTTTGGTTACTTATGGACAGTTTTAATATATCTTCTAATAGCCTTATATCTGCTTTGATCCTTTCTCTCTTGATCTGATCTGTTTTTGTTTTTTTTTCAATTTATTTTATTTTATTTTTTTTTTTTCCTTAACATGATCCTTCGATCTCTTGGTATAATATTCTTGTTTCTGTTGTTTTTTTTGGGGCACAAACATTCTACAAACATCTTTATATGCATTATAAAGCTTCTCTAGTATATCATTTGGTGTTAAGAGGACGTCAATATCTTTCAGTGACTTTTCTAGTGTTGCATTTATTTTTTTTCCCAATCTATTCGATTGTGGCTAAAGTTTAAAGATCTGAGACTCTTTTCTGCTTTGGCTATCTGTTTTTTACTACTTTTCTGATTATTTAACTTATTCATTGTGATTTCAATTATTTTGTGGTCTGATTGGGCTGTATAAGTTGATGATATGTTGTGTACATCTTCCCCTATAACTAATCGAAAACAAGGTGTCAGTATATTTTTGTTTGGCAAATATTGAAGATTTGGTATAAAGGGTAAAAAAAATTTTCTTCAAAATGCAAAAGCATTCTCGCTTGTTGTTTTTCATCTTTAGTGGCATTTGCTCCTATCTTTTTTTTCTTTGTTTCTCATTTGATAAAGGGGAAATTAGAATCGCTAAGTATAATAATAGCTTCAATTTCCCTTGCATTGATAATGTAATTACTAATAATGGCCTAGTGCATTCACTGAAACGATGTTTCTGTTTGTTCCAGGAGGTCTGTATAAATGATTGTTTATAGCTCTTTGTTGTATCTTTTTTGTCTAATACCCCTAGTATTTTCTAACGGTATGATTAGAGTATTCTATTAGCAGTTATCCCTTCTAGTTGCTAATTCTTTCCTGATAATAAAGAGCTTACGGCCTCCTCATGCTTCTCTGTTTTCTATCTTTCCTTATTAGCTCATAGTTATTAATTTTATTTTTTTCATTTTCTATGTCTTCATTCAGATGAGTTTCTGTAAGAGCTATCATTGAATAATTGTTGATCTTTGCCATGTCCTGTAGATATGTAGGTTTTGTCTGGTTACTTTTTGGATATAATCCCTGTATATCTAGCAATATGAGTCTCAAATAAAATATTTCTTTGTGTGTCTACATTACCTATTGTTGTTAGATAGTTGATATATATATATATATATAAATGTGTGTGTATATATATATATATATATATATATATATATATATATATATATATATATATATATATATGATTGTAATACATATATTGTATATATATATAGACTATATATATATATATAATAAAGAAATATATATATATGATTGTATACATATTCATGTACATATATCAATAAACATATATGCATATATA
>NW_028234411.1:9588272-9595772 GCF_977035675.1 Penaeus japonicus
TCAGTGATAGAGGTGGTTTTATATGTCTTTAGCTTATATAGGTTGCACAGGTGAAGATCGAAATGCTCCTGTGCATATCCTTATAGCTTCGTTGTTGACAAGATCAAGGATCTCAAGCGCTGTGGGTGTTCCTGATGCATATGGCTCACATTCTCGCTATGAGTGCTCAGCACTTATTAATGCTTAGTATATTGGCAGGAACATTATACAGGTGGATCCCCACAACATGTGGGAAAATAACAACAGAATACCGAGTGTTTAAGGTGCATTTGTGTTCGACTGCCTACGTGTGGTACCCATGGAAGTCTCATGTCTAAAATCAGGCACGAAAACTTTACCTCGTTGGGGAATTGCAATGGGTATTTTCCTTAAGATGAGGGGTGCCTGGAAGATTTCCCTGCAAGCGCACTTAAACGCCCTCTAGCCAAAATGATATAATGGGAAGACAAGACTAACCATGGAACAGTCTTTATGATTTTGATGATATGGCAAGTTAGGAAACATTAATGATACTTCCTTGTGGTACCCCTATAAACCCAATGATGATGGGAGTAAATGTATGATTTTGTTTCATTTATATTTTTACACATATGCAAAGCACTTATGGAAACATCTATGTATTAAAAAAAAAAACATAGTGAACGGTGCATGTCTTCGTTGTCAGTAGGTTAGTTGTATTCCTTGATCTAGGAACTCCCGCCCATCCAGACATTAAACTTCTTCCGTTAAGATAGGAAGTTTTGAATGAAGATGGATAAAGCTCATTGGAATCCGATATCATACAGCTTGGTAAACATGCCATACTTCTACATTGTATCATAGGCTATCGGTTATCATGTGAAATAGGATTTGCTTGTTTTCTTTCTCTATGATCTATATCAGTCTAAAGTTGACTATTTTCTCCACGAACTCAAAAACTGAAGGCCAACCCTGGTAAGACAAAAAATGAAGAAGTTTACTGGATTCAGTAAGTAGAGAACAATAGGGCAGGCCAATGAGTGGGCTTCTGACCAGCATCCAGTAGAGTCGCAGAAGTGTTGTGCAGTAAGCGCCAGAAGTGGGAGAATACCTATAATATATCAAGCCCTTTGGTGGTCTTCATTTTCAACTGCTTTACATGCGGCAGTCAGTCTTAGGTCGAATGTCAGACCCAAGAACCTTTACTTCACTGATAAGTCACAGCAAACTTCTTTGTCAATTCTTTTGTGGAAACACATAACTGGTCTTATTCTAGAGGAGAGCTTGAAACCATAGTGTATGGTCCACCTGAATAACGAATTTTATGCGAATTGTATCCAGTTTTGCTTGCCAAGTACTCTCCCATAAGAGCAGACATGTTGTATAGAATACTAGAGACATCCATTGGCATGGGATTCATAATGTCAAATAGAGTTATATTTCGAATGCTTTTGCATGGAGTTCCTCTTGATTTTCCTCGTCCGGTGATCAATCATGCACCTATTCTCAGGTGAAGGTATTCTACACAGAGGTTTACAGGCTGACAAGGGTGTCCCTTGTCAATTTCTTAAAGTCTAGTTTAACATCCACCAAACTTATGGATAGGTCAATAATGGAGAGATACAGTCAGAAAAGCATCGTGGTGTTGGTATTGAGGAAGAGCTACTTTTGTCTCCAGGATGACAAACTCCAAGGAATTACCTATTGTGTTGCAAATAGTTTCTCCCCTAAGATGGTAAAATCCATTGAAGTCCCCAGGAGTTGGAAAGGGAACATAATGTTCTGTCGATCATGTAAAAGCAGGTGCTACAATGCATGACCTTGTCAGCCTTATTCTTACTCCTCTTTATCTGCTGGGCGGCTTATTGGGGGATGTCCCTGTGATGGATTACTCTCTTGGCTTGTTCAGAGCACCTTACGAATAATTGGATGGAACAGGGAAACTATAATTAGCTGTATGGGCATTATTGTGTGAAAGCAAGATACAGCACAGCTAGATAAATGATTCAATTTGATGTTTTGAAAGAAAACAGACGCACGAAGGACTTAGGCTTCGGCCGGCCCTACCCCATCCTGGGATAAAGCCGATAATACTGCAGAGGTCACTACACCTGGCCTGTTAAGAGCACACCTGAGATAGGGGGAGTGATTGGGCTGCAGTTAATGTTGAATTGAAGTCTTGGAAGAGTCCTCCAGAGGTCACGAAACAGGAAGCCTGTCCGGAAGGGCAGATGGGAGTGTGTCCCTCTTGACAGTCATGGCCGAACTGGTCTCTGGGTAGAAGGATTTGAGTGAGGTCATCCTGTCATGACCTCCACCAGCAAAATAATTACAAAGGACATGGAGGATATGTGCCTATGTCAGCAATTTTGCGTGGGTGGCAAATGCAAGAGTGTATATCTAGTTTTACTGGTCTTATAGTCCCAAAGGACCATCAGTTCTGTGAGGTTAGGTATCAAAAATCCCATAGTAGATATAAACTTTGATAACGATCTCTTGTAGATAAACAAATTGTCCTGTATGTTAGTATCATATGTCTTCACATTTCAAACAGATTCCCTGACAGTACAATTGCAGTGGATAGCTATCAATGCTTGCTAGAAATGTAATATTTCGTGATTTTGCTGCCTTGCAGTTGACGGTGTTTTCCTCTTCCCTCCTGTCATGAAGTCCACCTTTAAACTTTATCCAAGTTTAGGATATTTTTCATCTTCAATTTACCACAGACAAGGTGGTTCCTTGAACCTATTATTTAATACTGAAGGAAGTAGAGGATGTTAAATGAAATACCATTCCTCTTGATGGCTGTCCTCTGGTACCAAGCCCTTTGACCACACATTGTTATTTGGCAGACCGTATCCCATGAGTTATTTGGTGGTATTGGTGGTGGTAGCGGTCCATTTGCTCCAACTGCTGCTGTTGTTATTGGCACAAAGTTTTTTATAGTAATTACAGTCCAGTGCTTAATTTCTTGAATTAAAAAGTAGAACTTATAAAAAATAGTAAATTATTTATCGCCTTCAGAATTCCGAAGGGCTGTGGACCACGTATGGGTGTGGGTATGCTAAAAGTGGCTCATGGGCTCAAAAATTTTAAGACCACTGTCATAGAATAAGTTTTATGCTTCCTTTATGAAGATAGTCTTCTCCCTCATCTTATACAAATCCAATCTTACTCTAGAGTCACGTCAGCTCCTTTACATTTGTCACACTTTAGGATGTACAGATATGGTCATCAAGCTTAGCTTGTCCTCACTTAATACAGATATCCATTGTCGATTTGCACTGCTCCTCGTGGTCGAATAGTATGTTTGCGACGACTTTCATTTCATACCGCAATGCCTTTGACTTTGTTTGGCATTGTTGTCTCTACAAATCCATATACTTTCTTTTTGCCATTTCTTGTCTTTGTAACTTTTGTATAGTTTCTTCGGAATATTTATTCAGTTTGCTTTTAAAGATAAGTCCTTTTATCGTATTAATGTTACTATTAGCAGAAACCTTCTCTTCTACTCTTGCAATCTTCATCAACCCAAGGAGTCATTCTTGCTTGGGTTGGTAGTGGCTTGTCTTTCAGTTGTCAAATCTTCTTTGGATTATCATGTCCCTATGAATTTACAATGTTGGCATTCAGCATTTTTTTTTCTTGGAAAATTCCACTTCCACGAATGTGAGGAAGTGGAATATTCAGCTCCCTGGTGTTTGACAATTTTTCTTAACAGTTGCAGAAACTCTCTGTGGTGGAAGGTACATCACGATAGCCTGGTTGTCACTAGCCTACTTTGGTACAGTCTGCTGACCTCATTTTCACCTAACCAACCCACCACCGGTTAGGTGAATTCCCAGGACTAATCTTCATGGTCTTCAGTCCGTCGAGGTCGAACCTTGCATAAAACATATTAAAAATGACCTAAAACTTTCCCATTATTTGGGACATGTTGGATATTACTTGGAACGCAAGATAGACGCATATACACGCACATTATATGTATACGAGTGTGTGCGTGTGCGTGTGCGTGTGTGCAAGTAGATATAGATATGAAGAGAAGCTATTGAGGAGAAGAATTTTTTAAGCCCTTTCCCCTAATTTCATTAAAATACGCACGACTCATGCTAAACTGACACATAACACACGTGACTGCGTACTATGTGATAGTTTTAGTTATAGTTATAACATGATTACTTAATGAAATGCCATGAGCCTCACTTTATACTCTTACGGCATGATTTCAAGGGTTTTTTTCCGTCATATTCATATTTTGATGCACCGATACATATTTTACTTTTAATGGAAGTAGAGACCTTCGAACTTTATTTTAGAGACGACGATGAAATACTGTGACCTTACCCATGCGTTTACCAGCAGTATATGCTAGTTATTTTTTTATCGATGGTATATGTCTACCATGGATACTACACGTAAATAATCACATTATACATTATGAGTGGCACAAAAATACACAAATAGTAATACTATAATAATATCATGATAATGATTATAATCATACACATAATATCAATAGAATAGCGTGTTGGAACTTCTACCTGAAAAATTACCCATGGCTGATAACTGATCGTGAAATATATCCTGCTTTAACAATTATCTTTTAAAAATCTTGAGGTCAAGTAATTTCTGGATTCATATTATTGAACAACGACTCGAGTGACAACAAAGTTTCCTGCAACATATGTTCATCTCATGATAATGTTGCAATACGATTAGTATTATTGTGCTAACGTTACCAGCTTATTGCTAATCTTAACTCTCTTTCCATTTCACTTCACGATGCCACCTGAAGTCAGCTTTACACCGCATAACATTTTCACGAACGACTGTCTATTGTTAGAAGAAAACTCCATATCTGGATTTTGTTATGCATTTTGGGTTACAAGATTTTAATTTTGCCTTTGATCTTAGTATATTCTTCCGACTATTTGTTGAGAGCCTGTGTTCAAGTAATAATAAATTCGTATCTTAGCACTGAACTATGGTTTGAGGTGATTTTGTTTTCTTCTTCTTCTTTGTTCTTTGATTATCTAAAACAGTATATATGCTTAGAATGTTCCCAACTCTCATTCTTTGATTATCTAAAACATTATGCATGTATAGAATGTTCCCAACTCTCATTTTGTGAATCACTAATCTTTGGCTGTTGACCGCCGTAATATCACAAAAGCTTACCCACCACAATACCTCACCACAAGCTATGACTTACCACTGGGTTCAAATATCACTTTTTTTGAAGTAGGGGTTGCCGGCTTCATAATGTCTTGGTTTCTTCATTTACAAGAACAAATCGTATTAAGAATTACATTATCTTGATATCGATCTTGTTTGTATTTTTGTTTTGTTTTCTTTTCTTTAATATCGTGATCCAATGTATTACTAATTATCAACATTAACGTCATTACTACAGTCATCACTTGCATTAATATCACTATAATATATTAGGCTATAGTGCTAGTATTGGCACCATTATTACGCTCTCCCCCTCACCAGAAAATTATTTTGCCTTTTTTCCCTATCACTACCATTAATATCAATTATTACTACTTTTATCATCATCACTATTGTTATCATTATCATTATTGACGAACATTACGTCATTGTTATTGCCATTATTCTACCTCCCTTCATAGCATCATTATCACAATCTTTATCATTCGCCAAGGCTATCAGTTAATATCATCATCATGATACCATTACTGTCAATTGATATTGATATCAGTATGATGACATTTATCTCATATATCGACTTCTTCACTCTTCTGATTGTTTACGTTAATTAATTGTTCTTCTAGAAAATATTATTGTTCTCCGATTATTCATTACTTCCAACCGTTTCTCTCATATTAATGCCACCTGCTCCCCGTACCCCTTCCTCATATTCACCCCTCCCCCCCTCAAGCCGACCTCCCCCCCACAATATTTTACATAAACTCCGAGAAACAGAAGTCACGCCGGGGCACAGCAGGTAACCGGTGTCAGTCGCTTCAAGTTCAACGGCCAGGAAAGACCTCTTCTGCAGGAGGAGAGAGCCCTTGCTGTTGACTCGTTCCTAGTCGTCTTGGTGTTGTCAGCTCTCCCGAAGATCTTCCGGAGCGAAGGAGTTTCATTGTTCAAGTTAGAAGCTAGTAAGTTTCTCATGCTTGGTTATAATTTGAGCTTTGTATACACGAATAAGCTTTATCATTTTTCATATCTTCCATTCTTCAGGTACGAATTAGGATTTTCTATTTTGTGTGTGTGTTTGCGCCCTTTAAAAAAAAAAATCCGCATTCTAAAATCTGTGACTGATGTTCCATGACTTGCTGTTACTGAGTATACGCAAATGACTCGCAAACAGTGTCTAGGTCAGTCATTGATTATAGAACTCGCATCATGTTACTCAGTATACAACTCCACTCAAAGATATAAGAACCTGAAGCCAGTACCTGAAGATGTGAGGAGAAAGGGGCTAAAGAAGTTAAACTTAAATCATTTTCACTTTCTATACTGTGTACCTGTACCAAAGGAATATGGTTAAAGCTTCATTTTCTCAGTATTACAAATGATAATCAAAGACACTCACCCCATGGATTCTTCATTTGCTCAGTATTGCAAATCATAACGAAAGACACTCACCACATGGATTCCTGCATTCCCCCATAGTCCTGACTCCTTGCAATGCACGAATTTTACGTTCTGTTTGACTATTCTTGTGATATGACCAAAGATCTTTACTAGTACTTTTTCAATTGTTTTTGTCGGTTCGTCTGTTTATATTAATTTTTTTACACACTGGAATTATCAGCTCAGTGAGTTGATCTTCAGATCATGATACTGAAATGATCATTACCACCATCATCACCATTATGAAAATATAAAAATGATAAGACGATGCACTAACATTAACCTAAGTAACATAAATGATAACCAAGATCATATCACTAATAACATTTATCATTGCTATTGATATCATTATCAATATCATCATCATCATGATAATACTAGTGGTATTCAGAAAACTCATAGCAATAATACTGATCATAACCCACTGATAAAAAAAACACTTTCTTCAGGCAAGATGGTAGGTCCGTGGGTCTGGGCAACTGTTGTGGCGTGGACGATAGCTCTGGTGGCTGCGTTGGTAGTGGGCGTATTGTACACACGTGGCTCCGGCAGATGCACCTCTACCAGGAGACTGGATGGGAAAACTGCCATTATCACGGGAGCTTCTGCAGGTACGTGACGTGACATCTTGTTTTTATTGGTTTGGCGATGGCATTACAGGGGCGTAGGGGCGAGATGCGCTTAGGAATATTGTGAGTGCTAGGAAGCAATTTATGGCTGATTTGTATCTGGCATAAATGTTACAGATGAATAAGAATAAGTTTTGACGCTGTATATTCCATCAGCTAATCCCTCTGTGGCATCTAGAGAATATATATCATATCTGTATTGCACAGCTGTTGAATGTGTATATCTGGTTATATCAGTGACCGCAGGTGGATCGGATACCCAGCCATGATCCCACAACAAGTATAGAAGAGAGGGAGGAGG
>NW_028234411.1:9598272-9600772 GCF_977035675.1 Penaeus japonicus
TTGGCATGGTATCAGAATATGGGTTGTTCATTGGTTTTGGTTAGAGTGGGCGCATTATGGATGGATTTTATTTTCTGAGGATTGTGCCTTACAGTTCTATTTTATTTTTGTGCCTATAGATAATTGGTTCACTCACTTGAATTTTGGTTCATTCACTTTGCCACAGGGTATAGATTTTGTAATTATAAAGAAATAAAACCATGCCAAGGTCTAAATTCCTCTTTGCAACATGATCGGTAGGCCAACTATTGATATGTTAAATTTCTTAATATTTAAAAGCGAAATGTGGGGTTATTGAGATAATTTTGCATAAATCGTGTGCAGATTTATATTTCCCCGCTTTATTATTTATATTTGCCAAATATATATATATATTTTTTTTTTACTTTATGATATCTTGCTTTCAGTTTGCTTGAGAGACTATAAATCCTTAAATGTGGATATTCTAATGTCAGATTATCGAGTCGTATTATTTATAATAGTTTCCCCTACTATATTTCGGTATTTTAACTGCCTGAATTTCAAGGGAAGGAAATGTATTTTGCTTTTAGTTCCTATCTATAGCTCTACAGTCGTAAATATACTCGCTTTTCATTTAGTTAATTGACTACTTTATTCCATAATCAATTTGAATAGTTATTAGACTACTGTATTCCATAATCTATTTTTCTTACATATATTTTGTAACAAATCGGTGACACAAACAGAATATTGTAGTTACCCCTAAAACACAAAGTTTTCTACTCGGTCGGAAAGTTATTAATTCAGTTGCCAATATTTATATATATACTTCATTTTGGATTAAAAATCATATTGTTTTAATTGATATAAATATAATAATATATTATTCTTAAAAAATAAGACAGATTTATAAAATAGATAAAATATGGTAACATATTCATATTACCTCTTTACATTTTAAAAAATCATATTGGAGTAGGGGTAGGAATACACCAACTTCTTTGTCAAATTTTATCTCTTTAAACTTTATCCTGAACGAGACTTCCTCCTGTAGGAGTCGAAGTCTTACAAACACTCATCATTACTCAAAGCTGAAAGGATTCTCAGTGTCTTCTTGCCATGACAGGAAATTAGTCTATCGTGTTACTGAAAGGGAAGATCCCTTTTCTACTTAACTCCACACCCCTTGTGATATTAGATATTGTTACTGTCACACCAACACAGCCATCTTTACCCTCGAAAGCACATCTCACACTACCCACACGCATCACCAGCCTCATACTCCATGTAATATTTACAATTATATCTGTCTAGACTTTTTGAAATACAGTATATATTGAATGATATACAGTGATGAAACAAAAAAAACTACGTTGAATCTTGAAAAAAAACTGAAGATAGTATATTGAAAATTCTACGGTAAACAGAAATGGGAAAAAACATAAATGTTATGAGTAAGTCACGTACGTCATGCGTCATATTCCTTTTAATTTACCCAGGATAGGCTTAACCGCATAAACAGACGTGCAAAAATAAGAGTTTTATACGAATTTATATTGATACATGCATGTATATGAATTTGTATATGTACATAAAACACACACTCACACACACACACACATGTATATGTATATAATATATATATATATATATATATATATATATATATAATATATATATATATATATATATAGTATATATATATATATATATAATATATATATATATATATATATATATATATATATATATATATATATATATATATATATATATATATATATATATATATATATATATATATATATATATATATATATATATATATATATATAATATATATATATATATATATATATATATATATGTATATACTGTATATATATATCTGTATATATATATATATATATATATATATATATATATATATATATACATATATACATATATATGTGTGTGTGTGTATGTTATTATATATATATATATATATATATATATATATATATATATATATATATATATATATATATATATATACATATACTGTATATGTATATATATACATAATATATATATATATATATATATATTATATATATATATATATATATATATACATATATACATAAATATATATATATATAGATATATATATGTATATATTATATATATATAAATACATGCACACACACACACGCACACACACACATGTATACACACACCACACACACACACACATATATATATATATATATATATATATATATATATATGTATATATATATATATATAAGTATACATTTAGATAGATATATATGTATACTTATATATATATATATATACATATATATATATATATTTATATATATATATTTGTGTGGATACACACACACACACACACACACACACACACACACATATATATATATATATATATATATATATATATATATATATATATATATATATATATATATATGAGCCATGCTACATGCATCAAATAATCTTCAACCTTGACCTTTCTTTCCCTTGCTAGACC
>NW_028234411.1:9613272-9618272 GCF_977035675.1 Penaeus japonicus
CGTGGTTGTCTACTGATGAACCGGTAACCACTGGCATCATATGGACAGCTGGTCTTATCCTAAGCGAGTTTGTCCGTATTATAATTTTTGGTGTTGTTTGGTCCATAAGTTACAGGTAAGGATATAATTGTTTTTTGTTGTCGTTGTTGTATTGATTCTGTGTTGAATTTTTTTTTTTATTCATTTGTTGATCATAAATTCTCCAAATACCCTAAAAGCAAAATAATGTAACGACAGAATTGTCCACATTTGGCAAAAGTATGTGATCATAGAAAATATTACCTGGTAGAGTCCTCCATTCTTCCATTTTTCATTCTCCTCCATCCAGGTATTATGGGTATTGACTAGTTTATTTTAAGACAAATTGTCTTTAAAATCTTTTTTTAGGGAGGACTCCAGAGATTAGATTGAATATTATTTTTCTAGGATTATTTGTTATTTATAAAAGATTTCAAAAATATGATGTACTTAAAGGTTTTTGTTAATATGCTCAAGTTGGTTCCTCTTAACAGCATGGCAAGTAGTAGTAGTAGTATTTTTTTTTTTCTTCTTTTTTTTTTCTTTCAATAAATATGGGATTAGACACACATACTCTCAGACATTTTTATACTTGATGCTCCATATATTTTAGAACTATTAAGATATTTGTTTGCTCAATGTTATCCCAACTTGAGACATTTTCAATATTGTTTTTCATGGTACTCTAAGCTATTATATGGAACAAGAAATAAAGATTTATGTAGATTATTTTTTATTAATATTTTTTTTACTATAGATTTATATTTACAAACTGATTACATACCAGTTATAATTACTCTGACATGATTCATTTGGTCATCCTGACAGCCTCTAACATGAGGAAATAGATATGTAATAATGTTTCAATAATACATATACATCAGTATCAAACAATGCTTTTTGAAAGTTTTTTCAAAGATTTTTGATAGCAAATCTAATATAAAAGGATTGTTATTTTGTTAAAATTGATTTTGAGCACTTAGATATGCAGCAGTGATGTTAACATATACTTAACTTTGTTTTGCAGAACTGGTGTTAGACTAAGAGCAGCGTGCCTTGGCTTAGTGTACAAGAAACTTATGAGAATGTCCAGTTTGGGGAATAAAAGCATAGGAGAAGTGAGTACAGAAAATTATTAACTGATTCAGTTCAAATTGATATGGGCAGTTTAGACAAATACTGATAAACACATTTTTTATTTTTTTTTATGATTCATCTAGATGATTAAAGATCCTTGTACCTTTTGCTGCTGCTCACAAATCTGAATACCTGAATTGTGGGGCTACTTGGTGACTTAGAATATTTTGTATCTATGAGGTTCTTTTTCTTGAGATACCATCCATACATTCAGAGACAATGTATTTTGTCCATGTACTTCATTGATCAAACTAGCTTTCTCATTCTCCTTTTATTTAATTTCATGCCAATGATGGCCAACCTTATTATACTTTAAAGACAGGTGAAGGGTACCCATGCGAATAGTTATATGTACTGCATATTCTATTCTGTATATAATTTTTTGTAAACTTGGCTAACTCTCCAGAAATTAATTTTTACTCTTCATTGCTATTTCTGTTTTCTTATGAATTCATATTAATAAGTGAACTTTTCTCTTGCAGGTGATAAATCTGTTTGCCAATGATGCTCAGCGCATATATGACTTTGTTGTTCTGGGTCCTCTTATAATTGGAGGCCCTGTCGTGGCAATTGGAGGTGTCATTTACATCTTATGGCTGCTAGGACCCTGGGCATTGTTTGGGATGTTGACCTTCTTGCTCTTCTACCCTTTTCAAGTAAGATTTTATTTTGATTATGGGCAAAGACAAACTGTAATCTTTGCCCTAGCTAATATCTACAGTCTTAAGTAGTGTTAGTTGTATAGTTGAGGATTTAATAGATGTCAATACTGTGTCATTATTTGAAACTCTGGTAATCATTGAGAGTCCTTACAAAAAGTGGTAATTGTGTGATAGAAATCTAGTTGCCGCTTGTGGAAGGCTTTATAATTGAAACAGATATATTTATTATTTTGTATATTGGAATGCTCTTTAAATCATAGTTCTGTTTTAAATAGGTTTCTAAATGATAGCAATGCCTATAAACATTATGATCTCTTACTATCAATTTTTACTACTGTCTCTTGTCTTGCTCTCCATTGGCTTCCAACCAACTCATGTTCCCTATTACCCCCACACTTACTAACATATTTGTAAATAACAGTATCATGTTTATTCTAGTACGGTATATCACGTTTGACTGGGTATCTTCGCCGCCGCACAGTAACAGTCACCGATGAGAGAGTACGCATGATGAACGAATTGTTGACGTGTGTCAAGCTTATCAAAATGTATGCATGGGAAAAGAGTTTTGCATCTAGTATTACAGGTAATATTATACTACTTTTGTTATGAAATCAAATCTAAAGATGTGACATTAACTCTTAACTCATTGATAACAAGGATATGCACTGTCCTTTATTGTCTTGTTTTGTTATACCTTTCTTACACATAGATAGTTCCAAAATTGCTTAGTTGCAAAGGAATTAATTAGTAGTCCTAACCGACTCACCTGTTTATCCCATTCCTTGAATTTTGGGGTGAAGAGAATTATTTCTATTACTTTTGTTTTAGGTTGTTGTTATTATTATTATTCTGATTACCACTATTATTATTATTATCATCATCATCATTGTTATTATTATTATTGTTATTATTATTATTATTATTATATTATTTTCATATGTTATGATTATTAATTTTATTGTTATCATATTATTATTATATGTTATGATGTTTAATTTTATTGTTATTATTATTATTATTATCATTATCATCATTATTATTAACAATATTATTATTAAGGGACTTGGGTTGAACTCAGTGCCAACAGTACATTAAACAATGTTAACCATCCATTTGTATTCAACTTGTGGTGTTTTATATGATAAGGTACCATGTAAGGTTTTTACAAAATTTTAATGATTTAAACTCCTCTGTGTTCAAGAAAATAAGATCTGAAATACAGTGAATATTACAACTCTCCTCTTGATTAATTTACCATATGATAGAGCAATTATGTTTGGGAAAAAAAAAATATATATATATATATTGGTAGACAAAATTGGTGTAATTTAATGAGGACAACCCCTTCAGAGATACGGAAGCGTGAGAGAAGCCTTCTAGAAAAGTCAGCCTATGTCCAGAGCATCAGTTTGGCCATGGCCCCTACAGTGCCTGTGATTGCGGCCATTGTCACTTTTCTGGCTCACATTGGTGCTGGATATAACCTCACAGCTGCGCAGGTAATTTATATGATGATATTTTGATTCGTTGGACAAGTTTTTAGGGAAAAAAAATAAAGAGGATGTTAAAGATTCTGAGTAAGCATAATGACATATATATATGTTTTTTTTTTTTTTTTCTAATCAGAAAATATAGTTTTATTGTATGCAATATGGTATGAGGATGTAGTTTTCCATTTAAAGAGTATACAGTGTTAGATCTACCTTTTCAATAAAGAAGTTTACTTACAGAAACAAACATCTGAGCCAAGAAGCAAAGTATATATGTGTATGAACAGTTCCTTCTGTGTAATACATGTTTCAATTTGCAAGCATGCTGTGTTTATATGGAATGGACAGACCTGAAATTAAAAAGAAAGAAAATTTGATGATTTGAATGTCTCACCTCTTTTAGGCTTGGTCAGTCATTGCCCTAACATCAAGCCTTCAGTTTGGAATGAGTACATTGCATTACTGCATTCGCTTCCTTATTGAAGGAGCTGTTTCCACAAATCGAGCTCTGGTATATTTTATTTTTATCTTCAGCATGTAGGCTTAAGTTGGGTGAGACTGCATGTATTTGCTTTTTGAAACTACAGGTATGAGCTCTCCCTAAAAGAGCAACCATTTATTTTGGTACATCTAATTACCTAATAGAGGAGGATACTCTTGGCTCTAGTATTTGGTTGTATTACTTCCAAAAGCAGGCAGTACTGAAAAAAATTATGTTCTTTGTAAGGTTATTTATTCACTATACTTCTTCCAGGCTCACTCACTTCTCATGATTTGCAACTCTGTGATTAGGAACGGCATCTCCTATCTCTTGTACTTTTTTCTAATAGTGGAAGGAAGGTGTTCCATCAAAAGGATTCAGGTTAGCTGTGGTCATATTCCACAGTATGAATGATTAAAGTCAAGCATAATTACATGTTTGTTAGAGTTATTAACACCATTATGACTTTGTTGGTGGACCTTATTGCAAATGACACACATGATTTGCAGTTCGTTGTGATACTTCACAGTCATTGTTGGAACTTTGCTTTTTGAAACTGAAACTTGAATTTTTCCAAGATTGATATTTGCATTAGAGATTGATTGCACCTCTAGTTCATGCATAAAAGAAAAAATGACACTTGCTCTTAGGTCCAGCTGTAATGTTGGATATGATATGCAAATACAATTCTGCTTGTTTTAAGAGTATGTCATGACTGTTTTGAATTAAATCTGAGTATTGTAGCATACCATATAAGACCGTAAATGTGGTGTTGGGAGTATAGGCTGTCCTAACTCCTTCTTATACTTTGAGAAAAGGAATAAATTTTGACATGACCTAATGGTATAAAGTCAGTTAAATATTGTATGGTTTTATGTGTGTGTTTGCATCTGTGTATGTTAACTTGGGAATGCATGGGAGTTTTGACTATTGTCTCACATTCTCTTTATTTTTCTCTCCCTCTCACTCTCTCTCTTTTACTCTTTCTCTGTCTATTTTTTTCCTCCTCCTCCTTCTCCCTTTCTTCCTCCTTTTCTTCATTCTGTCTCACTCTCTCTCATTCTCTCTCTCCCTCTATCTCTATCTCTCTTTCATCCCCCCCTCCCTCCGTTTCCTTCCCCTTCATCTTCTGCTCCCCCTCCCCTTTATTCTCCCGTTCCTACTCCCCTCATCATCCCTCTCCCTCTTCTTCTTCCTTTCCCTCTTTCC
>NW_028234411.1:9625772-9630772 GCF_977035675.1 Penaeus japonicus
GCTTAGACTGAGGCAGGCAGTCATTTTCATATCACTGACTTATAGATGAATGAGCATTTTGTTAGACACTGGGGATAGAGATAGAAAGGAAAATAGATTTGGAAAAAATGAGAAGGAAACCATTAATGTTAGGATGATCCTTTTTCTTTTTTGAATTTTGGGATGAAATAAATTATGATGATAGAGATTTATGTCACACTGCCTCACATGGGATAAGATAGTGCTTTCTTTCAATGGGCTTTGGATTTAGGAGTGAGAGAGTTGTACCCCAAGTGGATGGCCATCCTAACCTCACGCTGAGAGCAAGAAGTAAACCCACTTGCTTGGAGACTCTCCTGGTCCCCAACTGTATGCATTACCACTGCACTACAGTAGCCCCTTGGGAACAAATTACTTTTACGCATCAAAAGTGACATAATGAAATGATTTTTTTATGCAATTAGTATATGGAAATGGTTGTATGTTCTTGCAGGGATTTTCTGTATTTGCCACTTTTCGTGCAACAAACTTTCCCTTGGCAATATTACCAGCATCTATCAGATAGTGGATGGAGTTTGAAGTGACTCTTTTAAGGATAAAGGTATAGATAATGTATGTCGTAGTGTCATTGGTAATGGTTTAACATACTGTTGGGTTATAGTAGTTTTTGTAAAATGGTTGCACCAGGAACTAGGTGTTATAGTATTCCCTGCTATCATGCTTAGTCTTGTTTTATCCTTTTTTTCAATTTATTTATAACACTAGTCTGAAACTTATTTCATGATTGGGAAAACCTTCATGATGTACCTTGACGATCATAGAAATCACTGTATATGTTTAAAAAAGGGGTTGATTAAAATGCTGAAAAAAATGAAAACACCTTAGTGTTCCCGAAAACCTCAACATGGATATTTAGTGGCTCTTGTTTAGTTGTCTGTCTAGAACCTGGTTTTCTTGAGGTTACAGTATCAGAGGGAGTCCAAAGTTAATAGAAGAAGACATCTGATGATATTTTCCAAATGACTAATGTGGCTAATCTACCTGATATGATTTTCATTGTTTAGACAAGATAATACCTGTAGTTAAGTCTCCATACAGGAGGAACATACACTGTACACTCAGTGTAACATCACTATCATGAATTCATGGAAAAAGAAATATGAAGTTCAGCTAAACATTTTCTTTATTATAATTGAAAAAAAAACTATTGACAGTTATATACATTTCTCCTCTTCACTCTTGGTGCCAATTGGCAAAACAGCAAAACTGACAGTGGCACCTTACTACACTCATGGCATTAACAATTTGCCACCTGTCTGCAACTGGTTAATAGCCAAAAAATTAAACCACAGTCATTTGATTAATATACATATTTGCTTTAATTTTTTAAGCCATTTTAAACCTTTAATTTTTTAAACTCTTAAGATAATTTTTTCCATGTCTCTTTTAGGCCTATACAGTCATTGGACTTTTTGTGAAGAATGTGCGTCAGTCTTTTAATCGAGTAAAAACTTCAACATTGGCACTCATGGAATATCTTGTATCTATACCAAGACTGAAGGTGTGGTGGCCTGACTCTTACATAAACACTCTGTAGTCTAGTAAGGTGATTTCTGTGCATGGTTGATTTGAAAAATTAGTAAGTTGTTATGGTAGAATATCATTTATATTTGTTTTCCCAGTTTTCTTTTTGTTAAGTGTTTGGCTTGGTAGCTTTTATCACCATTAGTTGGCAGAAACAGCAATTATCCAAACTAAAACAGAAGATAAGAAAATATCCTTATAACACCAGATTCAGAAATTACTTGCATGAGATGAAAATTTGCCATTAGGAAATGTCCAAACTCAAACATTAGGAACTGACAGGGAGGTTATTAAGGTGGTCTTCTTGTTTCTGAAAAGAATATATAGTATAATACTGTTATTCTCCCCTTTCCTTAACCAAACTGATTGACTTTCAGCAGCCAGTTCACAGTCCTTTATGACCTTTTGACCTGTTTATTTTGTAACCCCCAAAAAAAGATCTTTACATTTTTTTTTTTTTTTTTTTTTTTCCCCTTCACAAAGATGGTCCTACAAATTCATCACCAATTAGTATGCCTAATAGACATGGAATAGGACAAAAAGTGAAGGAAGTGATTAAGTTTGGGATGATCCATTTCTTTTTTGAATTGTGGGATGACGCTGTCTTGCAAGGGATAAGATAGTGCCTTCTTTCAACGGGATTTGGATTTGGCAATGAGAGAGTTGTACCCCAAGCAGATAGCCATCCTAACCTCAGACTGAGAGCAAGAAGTAAACCCACTTGCTTAGAGACCCTCCTGATCCCCAACTGTATGCATTACCACTGCACTACAGTAGCCCCTTAGGAACAAATTACATTTACGCATCAATAGTGACATGATGAAGAGATTAATTGAATTATTTATTTTTAATGCAGTTGGTTTATGGAAATGGTTGTATGTTCTTGCAGGGATTTTCTGTATTTGCCACTTTACGTGCAACAAACTTTCCCTTGGCAATATTACCAGCATCTATCAGATCGTGGATGGAGTTTGAAGTGACTCTTTTAAGGATAAAGGTATAGATAATGTGTGATGTAGTGTGATTGGTAATGGTTTAACATTCTGTTGGGTTATAGTAGTTTTTGTAAAATGGTTGCACCAGGAACTAGGTGGTATTATATTTTCTTCTATCATGCTTATTCTTGTTTTATCCTCTTTTTCAATTTATTTATAACATTAGTCTGAAACTTATTTCATGATTGGGAAAACCTTCATGAAGTACCTTGACGATCATAGAAATCACTGTATATGTTAATTCAATAATGCCTGGATGGTTTTGGCTCTGCCCACTATTTTGATGCACACAGGCCTAATGCCTCTGGCTATTTGCCCATTTTGGCTGTGGCCACCCACTGTGCTCACGATCATCCATGACATGATATCGCGTCCCAGGTGACAAATGCTTCCACCACATGACATGATATCACGTTAACAGATTAACGTCAAGGGTTGATTAAATTACTGAAAAAAATACATTAGATTTTTCTTCTATTTCCCAACAGCTATTTAGTGGCACTTGTTTAGTTGTCTGTCTAGAAACTTTTTTTTTTTTTGAGGTTATAGTATCAGATGGGAGTCCAAAGGTAATAGAACAAGACATTTGGTAATATTTTCCAAATGTATAGTGTAGCTAAATGTTTCTGTTGTGCTTAATATCTTCCTTTCCTTTTTCTTCTTCTTTTTTATCATTGTCCTCTTTTCATCTCTTCTTCTTTCAAACAAGTATACTAGCATTTTTGTCCATGGAAAGTTTCCTAGAACAATCATAGAAAAATACATCAAACTTCTTAGAGCATATCATAGACAGGGTTTATGAAATTAGTGTGGGTATGCCAAATGGGAGGGTTGGTGAAATGCAGGTGACTTGTGCTTTGCCCCACAAATATTTTTTTAATGCTCAACTCCTGCTCATTTATACATTAGAGTTCTGAAAACTTAACATTAGGGTATGTCAAGTCCGCAGGCCTAACACCACAGGCTATTTGTTCACTCTGGCACAATCACTCAGCGTACCAGCCATACAAAAAGCCATTTGGTAGTATCACGTCACCAGCGGCAAGTGCTGCCACCACATAATGTGATATCACGTTACCCAGCATGAACAGGTTGATAGCCCAAAAATTTAACCAAAGCCCTTGGATTTTGATATATTTTTTCTTTCTTTCTTTCTTTTTTTCTTTTCTTTTTCTCTTTTTTTTAAGCCACTAGGTCTTGTAAGGTAGCATAAAACGCTTCTTAATACAAATCTATTTTCCACATACATCAGTCTTTAATAGTGCACTATAACAGTAGATTCGAGACTGTTTTGCTGATGAAGAATGTCCGTACTTCTTTTTATAGAGTAAAAATTTCAACACTAGCTCTTGTGGAATTTCTTGTGTCTATACCAAGACTGAAGGTGTAGTATTTTAGTGTTGTGACTTTGTGTATGGTTGTTTTGAAAAGTTACGTATCAATTTATCTATCGGATTGCTAATAATTGTCTGGGGCCAAAGTCAGATCTTACACAAAATGTGTAGTCGTACACGATAGGAACACTCAATCATCCCAAAAACTGGATTCACATAAGCCAAGAATTCCGCAGAAAAATTTCTTTGTCAGCTCTCAATCAATAAGAAAATAGTTCTCCATTAGGACCATTTGCATTGGAGCGTTCAGCTTTTAACCCATTGGTCACGGCTACTTTTATAAAATGGCTTGGGCTGTTTGGCTAGGATGGCTGTTATTACTTGTCGGGAACGGTGCAATCCTAGTCTCGCATTGTCCGACTATGCAGGTGATGTTAATATGGACTTAAGATGCGTAGGGTGTTGTGTTGTGTTTGGCGGGGAGTTTTCGTTGTGGGGGCTTTGTGGTGTGGGTATCGTGTTTTAGGGTGTGTGTATTATAGGTGAGGATGGTTTTATGCGTAGGGTGGTGGGGGTTTATGGGTGTAGGGCGTTGTTGAGTGTGTGTGTTTTATGTGGTAGGGTGGGTGTGAGGGTGTTTGTGGGTGGGTGTTGGTGGTGTTTTTGTGTTGTGTGTTGTGTTTTTTTTTTTATGTGATGTTTGCTGTGTTGTGTGTTTGTGTTTTCTTTGTTTGGGGGTGTGTGTGTTGGATGTGTTTTTTGTGTGGTGTGTGTTTTTTTAAGGGAGGTGGTGATGTGTGTGGAGTGTGTGGTTGTGTGTGGGTTTGTGTGTGGCGTGTGTGTGTGTTATTGGGGTGTGAGTTTAGATTTTGTGTGTGTGTGTGTGTGTGTGTGTGTGTGTTGTGAGTTGTGTGAGTGGGTGTGTGTGGATGTGTAGTGTGTTGTGTGTGGGTGGTGTGTGTTGTGTGTGAGGCGTGCTGTCCTGTGTGGATGTGTGGTGGGATGTGTGTTTTGTTTTGTAGTGTGTTTTTGTGTTTGTGTTGTTTAGTGTGAGTGTGTGTGTGTGTGTGAGGTGTGTTTGTTTGCTGTTGTGTGTTGTGGAGTGTTT
>NW_028234411.1:9643272-9678272 GCF_977035675.1 Penaeus japonicus
TGGCAGAGAATGCTACTTGAAAGTGAATGATATGGAATGAACAAGAGATATAGCTGCTATACTACAGTAAATTCTGTAATGAAGTTTTACTCCAAGTTGTGGAATGATGCATAAACCTGGAGATATACCAAAATTCTTCAGTTACCAGTGTTAGGGAATTCCTCTAACTCTCTGACACTGGTGACATGAACTGTTCAGTATGGTTTTCTTTTATTATTATTAATTTTTTTCACTGAGATGATTCCACAAGCACTTAGGCACCGAAGAGTCAATGAGAAGACCTACTTAACCTCACTTGTTTACTCCTTTCCTTGCATTTTTAGGAAGAGTTTTTAATTACTTTTACTATCATTACTAATGTTATTATTGTTATTTTTATAATGATAAGATGATCAACAATATTAATAGTAATTGAAATTTATACTTTTTCCCAAAAAATAAAAAAAATGGGGTAAACAGGTAAAATCAGGTAGAAATTGACATCTTGGAGACTAAGCACTCTGAAAACCATCTGTTTGTAATAATAATGATAACGATAAACCAAAACCACAGTGGACAGTGTATGTAAAGGCACACATTCAGCATCAGTAGACTGAAGAAAATCATATCAAGGAATAGATCACCTTAATTATTTCTGATTTTTTAGATATTAACAGTGTGGCAAAAGAGTTACTTTTTTTATCATGTAATACCCAAACCAGTAGTTTTGACTGCAATGATAAGTTACACCATATATTTTCATCATTAGTTATTGGACTGCATTTTTATTCTACAGTGAAATCATATACACGCACAAGGTACACACAAAGCTTTTTGAAATTTCTGCTTGTACAGTTGCATGGTTGGTGTTTTTTTTTTTTTTTTTTGGTTAATCTGCTTGATCACATTTCTGTGAAGTAGAATTCTGTAAGTCGCAGTTTTTCTGATTCTTGAGCAAGGCTTAATTTTGTATGATTCTTAGAACCACTAGACATGGACTGAATCTATGTGATTTCGGACTTTTTGCATTGTATATCCTAAGGAATTTATCCGTGATGTATGACCAAGCAGACCTCATTTGTATCTAATATGTTGTGTAATGAACGAATGACACTTTTTCATTGTAACTGAGATGTTGGTTTTTCCCATGTTGGTTATTGAATGTTTTTACATCAATAATGATAACACTGCATTGAAATGGAAATCATCTGTGTCATTCTTTCAAATGTAGATAAACCATGGTCTTCCTTGTGGCATTATGGGCTTTGGTGTGTGTTTTATATATGCATGTGCTTTATGGTAGATTGATGTTTGTGTAGAAACAGTACTAACTTTGATAACATTTGTTTTATCTAGTTGTTGTTTTTTTATGATAATGCTATTTTGACTCTCAGAAGCAATACTGTAAGAAGATATATGTGTGAATATAAAGCTTATTACCTAACTGGATTTGAAATTTCATAAAGTATTCAAGCAGTCAAAGAAATACATGTATATATTAAGTTATATTCCTGTATTATGATTTTAATGATTTTTTATGCCCATTTAAAGAGTATTTTACTGATGGATGAGTTGGAGCCATACCTCAAGACTCCTCAAGATCCTGAAACAGCTGTGGTACTGGACCAGGCCACCCTTGCATGGGATGCTGTCTCCATTTACAAAAAAAAGAAAAAGAGGAAGAGGAGGTCAGTCCCCCCAGCCCCCTATCTTTTCTCTCACTCTTTATCTCTCTCTCTCACTCTCTTTCTCTTTCTCTCTTTCTCTCTCTCTCTTTCTTTCTTTCTTTCTTTCTTTCTTTCTTTCCTCTCCCTTTCTCTTTTTCTCTTTTTCTCTCCCTCCTCCCCCTTTCCCCTCCTCTCTCTCTCTCTCTCTCTCTCTCTCTCTCTCTCTCTCTCTCTCCCCTCTTCTCTCTCTCTCTCTCTCTCTCTCTCTCTCTCTCTCTCTCTCTCTCTCTCTCTCTCTCTCTCTCTCTCTCTCTCTCTCTCTCTCTCTCTCTCTCTCTCTCTCTCTCTCTCTCTCTCTCTCTCTCTCTTTCCAAATATATGTGTGTGTGTGTGTGTGTATGTATGTATGTTTATGTATATGTATATGTATATATATGTATGTATGTATGTGTGTGTGTATATATATATATATATATATATATATATATATATATATATATGTGTGTGTGTGTGTGTGTGTGTAATGATGTTTTTATAATAGTATCATAGTAGTGTGCGGAGGATAACTGCTTGTCTCCGGTATTACAAATTAAATATTTCTATTGTAAATAAGTACTGATTTTGCCTTCCAGGAACAAGAAGGATGGCATAACTCCAGCTGATCAACTGATGCCAAAAATAGTGGATTTGAAGCACATTGATGTTCTATTTGATATAAGTCTTACCATCAAAAAGGTAGGTGTTTATAATGTATGGTTAGGTATTGATGACAGGATGATATTCTTTGCATAGGTTTTTGCACTTGGGTATAAACCTAGTCTGAAATATCAATTGAGTTGATTTTGTAAAATCATTGCAATTGCATAGTACATCCAAGAAACAAAAAACAAAATTATGAAAAAGAATCCGCCCTGCCAACTTCCTCCATCACAAAACAGTGATGTGTGTGTGTGTGTGTTTGTGTGTGTGTGTTTGCGTGCGTGTGTGTGTGTGAGCGCAAAGGCAAATTGACAGGGTACCACATACATAAACCTCATCTACATAGGATATCATGCTGAGTACTATTCAGAATTCACAATGCCCAGAATACTGTTGTGTCTTGAGCTGATATTTGAGGAGGTAGTCGGTGATTGAGAGGTTGTCAAAGTGGATTCTTCTCATATTTATGTTTTACCTGTTGTTTAACCCACACAGGACGGGTGGTACAGCATGTGTACCGCGCATTCAAAAGCCCAGTTGCCGGGCGGCACAGTATTGTGCCAGCCATTCAATTGATTTAGGCCTAATAATTCGAACGCCCCGGCATTTGGACATTCAAGGCTAGAATTCCCCCATCGGGGATGGGTTAAATGCACCATGCAACTACAGTGATTGCATTAAGTCAGCTTAGTTGATATATGAATCTTGGTTCTTACCTGATTACTGTAACCTTCACAAAAGGACTTTGAAGAAGCAGAAATTTGTCTTGATTATGTTTATGTATAATGATTATTTTTTTACTGGCCAGATACTGTTATAATTACTGCAAGGGTTTATCAATATGATTTTATTTTTTATTTCATTGACTAGATAATGATATGAAATTTTCCCCTCTATTGACCAACAGGGAGAACTCATTGCAATATGTGGTAGTGTTGGTGCTGGAAAATCTTCTTTCATATCAGCTCTTCTTGGTCACATGCGACTGCAGTCGGGACAGGTGTATTTGCAAGGAACATGTGCATATGTTGGCCAACAAGCATGGATCATGAATGCCTCCTTTAGGGACAATATCTTAATGGGTGAAGCTTTTGATGCCAAAAGGTGAGTTCAGAGAGTTTCTCATATTTTTCATCCATTTTTGCCAGTTTCACTTCAAGTATCCATTATTAGTGAGAATGATTATCTTAATTACTCTTGATTAGAGCATGTGGTCACAAATGTAGAAAATGTTTGAATTATAGTTTAATAACTTTACAAAGCAAATGATATAATTGATGCATCTCAGTTAAATTTTCATAATTTCATTCTGATGAAGATTTAATTGAAATGCATCAGTTTCATCTTTTGCTTTGTAGAGTTGTGTAATCTCATTTATACTTTTTCTACGTTTGCCTATTCTCATCTTCCGTTTTTATCCAAGGTTATGGATCACATGATAGACTTTAAAAATTCTGTAACAAATATGAGGGGAATGAAATAAGTGTTACACTAGTTAAATATGAATAGCTTTTGAGAATACTTCTTCACTTGGCATAAATCAGTGTCCTCTTGTTATTCTGAAAGTCACATCAACAGAAGGAGCAAGTCCTTATGAATGTAGACTATGTCTATAGGTTTAGGAGTCTTAGGGTGGTTTGGGAAGGTAACAAGATATCCAAAGTTTTCATTGGAGATATTGATGGATTAGTAGTTTAGTAAATGTCTGATTATAGAGATGCAGTTTTTTTGACTAACTTTTCTGAAGAACATATAAAGTAAAGAGACAAGCACAGGATTTAGAATTACCTTTTTTTTTCTTTCTCTCTTTTTTCATCCTAAAAGCCTGTTTTAGTTTTTCATAAACAGTTTATGTTACTATGGTTGAATATGATTCTAGGTATTATCGTGTGATATATGCCTGCAACCTTACTCAAGACATCGCAGCTATGCCTGCTGGAGATTTCACAGAAATTGGAGAACGAGGTATCAACTTATCAGGAGGACAGAAGCAGCGCTTATCACTTGCCAGGGCTCTTTATGCTAATAAGTATGTTTTTTTTATTTTGTTTGGAAATCATAATCATATTTTTGATTGCTGTAAAGTGGAAAAAAAATATTGTCAAACAATTGAACTGTAATTAAACTTTATATCATGGTGTTGTCTTTTCTTTTTCAGGGATATATATTTATTAGATGATCCTTTGAGTGCTGTTGATGCTCATGTTGGCAGCCACATCTTCCAGTGGGTTATCAAAGGTGCTTTAAGAAACAAGACAACAGTGTTTGTCACACATCAGCTACAGGTAAAATGATTTTTTATAAGAATATTTAAGCCCTATCCCTTTCTTGTACCCAGATGGATGATTCAAATTGATAATTAACTAATGTGTAATACAGAAATGCACATACAGTAAAATTCTATGTGTGTGTGTGTGTGTGTGTGTGTGCGCACATGTATGCTCATGTGTACCTTGAAAAATAATGATTTTAAGGAGTTATATCTTTTATGTAGTACATTTAATAGTTTCAATGACAGTAGTGTGAATATTGTTTACTGGCCTACATCATACATATACTGAAAGACCCCCAATAACATAAATTTATTATTTACCACTCACTGCATTATTAATTTAATGGTATTGGTTTTGATGGCATTTTAAAAAATACATTAAAAAAAACATAAATAGTAGATGATATTTATTTATGTTAGTTTCATATTATTTACCAGTACTTTGGTGCGTGTGTGCTGTACTAATATTGTGCGTGAATTTGGTGACACACATTGAACACAATTTGAAGATTGATTGAATATGCTGAATATGCTGGTCTGTATAGGACACAACACAGGACAGTTCAAGAATCAGGAAAAGGAAAAAGGGTTTAGTTTTTTTTTTTCTCTAAATTTTCTGTAATCCCATTTTTTTTCCCCCCCCCACCACCTTTTTCTTTTTTTTCTCTTTTTTCCTTTCCTCTCCCCCCCCCCTCCTCCTCTCCTCCCTCCCCTCCTCCTCCCCTCCCTCTATAATCCATTCCCTTTACATTTCTTATCTTACCACTTCTCTATATATTATCTTCCTTAAGCCATTTCCAGCGGGCGCGTCTTTTCCGCCTCCTTTCGGCAACGTTGTGCCGGTGTAACGCTGCGCGCGTCCGTCTGCGCCTCCCGCTCCCCGCGAGCTTTTTACGCTGCCGCTCCCGCGTTATGTTTCACGTTTATGGTTTCTAAAAGTTGCGTCTGTCTAGTTAAAGTGTAATCATGTAGAGATTGAATATCAGATGTTCAAATATATTATCAATAGTTTTTTTTTTATATATGTTATTTAACTTTTATTATATTCTTTTTTTATTTTTACTATTATTGTCAACCAATGTTCTTTATCTTCTAGTTTGGTACTACCTTTAACATTTTTTTTTTTTTTTTTTTTTTTTTTTTAATTTTTTTTTTTTTTTATTTTTTTTCAACAATGCCATACAAGTGAGTGCAACAAATGCACATAAATTTTCAAGTACATCAGTCTTTTTTTCAAGGGGCAACAATTTTAAAGATGTTATATGATTTTTTTTTTTTTTTTTTTTTTTTTATTCCTCGGCCAATTACAATTGATTTTACGATAGTCTTTCGACTCAGATCATCATATTCAACAAATCAGAAACAGAAATCACCATGCCGTAATCAAGATTACGTATGTACCTGAGACGTCATTCATATTACGTTATATCCCATTTTCTGCTATTTAGAAGGATAAACTAAAGTAGCTAAGACAAATCAAGTATGAAAATCGAATTGTACTAAGAATAATCTATCATTCTAATGCGGACGTTTCAGCACGTCGCTACTGGCCTCCCGGCGCGCGGGCCGAAAATGTAGCACGTGCCAGGACGTCACCCGGGTCCGGGGCTTTTTTCGACCACGTGTCAGCACGTCAACCGGCGCGAATGGGTTAATTAGAATCAATTTAATCTCCTCAATGAGAATTAATTTACCAATGTTTATTTCTCCATGCAGTAATACAGAAGAAACCGATTCCGGAGGCCGCCAGCGACAAGATTCCGTCATTTCCGGAGGAAGTAGCATAAATGGCTATCAGAGGAATAGTCCGGAGAAAAGCCCAGTCAAGGAGGTCAAGAAGAAGCCAGAAGATGGTAAGGATCTGGGCTGTTTGATGTGCCAAGAATAATCTGTATATTCTGAGGTACATATTTTATAGGCTGAATTTTAGAACAATCGGTGCCTTGACGATTAGCATAGTTATCCAGTACAGTTAAAATCTTTTACTAGGAGAAATAGCAGGATCTTGCATTAGAAGTAAGTCTCTGAAATACGATACTTGAAAATTGTTTGTTCTGCCATTACTCATTCAGTTTGTGTATTCCTGCCAGGGACCAAATAGATAAAAGTTAATAACTTATCTGAATTGATTTCTTTTAATGTATAAATTACATAACACAAGGTTTATATTCCCTTCTTTTCAAACTAATTACTTCTTTCTTTTTACAACTTCTTGAGTCTTTATTTCCAATGATTTTGATATTTATAGATTTTTTTTATTATTTAGGAGAGAAACTTTTTAGCTTTGTAAATAGAACTTCAAACATTTGATAGGTATTTTTTTATATAACATTTCCATAGGATTTTTGTTTGATGACACTGATGAAACCTTTGGCGATTATTTGGCGATTTGGCGATTAGTAAGTAATGCAAAATGCACAGTTTAGCTATGTAATTCATGAAGACAGATATGCAGCAAATTCCTCTGGTGGTAATGTGTCTGCCTTTTGTTTGTTCTTTGAGTAGGTCAGTTACAATCATCTGACTCAAAAGAACACAAAGGGGATACTACTTTAAAAAAACATCCCTATTTGTTCTTGTTACTGCCCTATAACTGGGTACTGATTGGACATTGGTCGTGATTTGTTCTGACTAAAGGGTTTTAAAATGGGGAAGTGAATGCCTAATCTAGCATACACCATTTTTGGATAATCAGTTGTTAAATTAACAAATAAGAGCACTAAAACACCAAGAAAGAACATCCTTGGTGTAAGACATTGAAACACAAGGTCATTTCTGACCCAAGGGATTCCTAGTAAGGTTATTAATTACTACTTAACCCATTAACATCAGATGGCATGATTTGCTGCCAAGGTTGAGTTGGTCATAGATGCAGATGGCACCATGTCAAACAGTGTAAACCCGCCATCCGACTGTATACATATTTTATTAAAACCATGACCAATGGGTTAGATAAACTTCTATAAGATAGTAGTTAGTGATTAAAAGTATTGTTAATAGATTACCATTAATTATGCAGTTACATGTGTAATATTTTGACCTGTCTAATGAATCACAATTACCACAGGTCAGCTGATAACAGAAGAAAAGCTGGAGAAAGGAGACATCCCTATGTCAACCTATAATTGGTACATTAAGGCTGCTGGAGGGTACATCATATCCACTCTGGTGATTTTGACCTTTGCTGCCAATGTTGGCTCTACTGCCTTCAGCTCTTGGTGGCTCTCAATGTGGCTGAGTGCAGGAAGTGGTGTAAGTAGTGTATTCTCTCTTTTGTTTGACCTTTTCTTTTTACACCTGGTTTCTAATGTATTTCTATCATTGAATGGAAAGAAAACATTTACATGTGGGAACTTTTTTATTTAATTTGATACAAGTTTTTAGAAAATATTGTCATGTTGGATTTAGCATTTGGCCTTTCCCTGCTTTTGGTGAACAAGTTCAGAAAGTACAAATGGAAGACTGAATTTGACACAGATTTGATTTTATTATAAATCATTCATCTTCATCAGACATGTCAAGGTTTATTAGAGTTGAATGGTATGCCACTGTGCCCTTGTGTCCTCGTTTACACCAATTTTTTTTCATTTTTATTACTACACTGACTATCAAGAGGATACATATCATTAGAATCCCAAATGTTATTAGGAAAGGCACAGTGCCACTTTCAGGCAATTTACACTTATCACTTAGGTTATGTTTATTCTCTGCTCCATCAATACAGTAGGATGTTTCAGTGAACATTCTATATATATCTATCCTTTCCTTGTAGAAGGTGGAAAGGGTTTCATTGTTTGCATCAGTCATTTGTCTAATTAGACGCTGAGTGTCACAGTCGCACTGTTCCATGTGAAATATATTGTTTTGAATCTCTAAGTTCTTGTTATGGACTGAGTAGTAGAAAATGAGAGTACCAGGCATAAATTCATAGAAATGATTGGAAGAGAATATCAGTTTTCCTCCTTCCAGCCTTGGTTGCAACCAAGTTAGGCCAAATTGCTCAATATGGTAAAAGGAATTTTTTGTCACAGAAACTATAGTTGAATTACTTACTACCATACTTTCTAATGCGATGTAGTTAACCTTGTTTTCCTCAAAAGTAAAATTGTACACATCTGTGTCAATGGCCAAGAATTTAAGGTTGCCAATTTCGTTGCCCAATAAAGTGATGTAGCGTGAGTTTTGGATGACTGCACCGGAATGTATGATCTTGATGTCATTGTGCTCAAGCCTGAAGTTTTCTACCTGGAGAAGAAAACGTACATGATGTAGTATGATACTCAGTAGATGTTTTAGTTCTTTAAAAGAAAAAAATAATGAATTATGCATTTACCATATATTTTTTAGAATATTATTTTGATCAAATGGAGAACATTTATTTTAACATATATTCATATTTTTAAATACCTTTGAAATCACAAAAACTTTTTAGACAATAGTGCAAATTGCAACTCACTTTGCGTGTTGACAGATTGATTTCTCCAAGATTATCAATATTGCAGTACTTGATGAACAAGTTAGAAAGATAATGAGTATCTTGAGTCTGAAGTAAGAGACCAAAATACCCTTCCAAGGTGAGGTGCTCCAGTGATATACTTTCGAGTTTCTGAGCATGAATGTTAAGGGATATTTCAGGTGGAGAAAATTTGGCATGGGATATTCTCAGTGATCTGAAATTGTAGAGCAGGAAAATAACATGTTATAGTCATACGGATTCTTCAGAGATAATAAGGACCAGATATGATATTTGATGGCTGAAAACATTAGCATTCACTTGTTTAAAGATAATGTAATTAACAGTGCATCATATATAGTTTGTCAGTCTGGCAGCATGTTTTTTATGGGACCAAGGTGCCTTGTACTGGTTACTTATATCAAATTGGGCAGGTCAGACTGATTAGTTGTGTAGCTGAAACACTTATTCACAATGAAATTATATTTTGAAATTAATATGCAGTTCAAATTAAGTTTAGTATGAATAATTAGAACTAATTCAGATAACACAGCATAATGTTTTGCACTTACTTGAGGTGTGTATTATACTGATTAAAAAAGTCAGATGCTATATGAATTTGGCCGATGTGATGAAGATGAAGTGAATGTAGGAGAGGCAGCTGAGCCAGTGCTGATCCACTGAGGTGGACATTGCCACATCCACCCACATTCCATTGGGTGGTGATATTTGGAATGATGAAGTGATCCTCTCCACAGCTTACTCTTGAACTTTCAATTATCAACATCTGTTTGATTAAGATTAGGATTTTCCCATTTCAGTAAATGACATGATTAAAGTATTTTTGTAAGTCAACACAGAAATAATGACCTGGTGGATAATTACAATACAGCATGAAGTGTCTGACCCATAAGGCAGACCAAGCTAAATTCTGTTGATAGCACTACATGTCACAATTAAAAAGGGGGAATTTAACTCTACTAATATCCTGATTTTCTTTTTCTCTCCTTAAACTTTGAGATGAGAATGGGAATATTGGTATAGGTGATCATTAAGACTTATATTTCAGTCATTATAGCAATTCTCCAAAAATGCTTGATTAGGAACAAATAATAGATCAGCAGAAGTCATCACTGGGACATCTACTTTCAGAAATGCAAAAGATCATATTGATATATTGAAGTCAGGTTCTACTTACATCGTTTCCCAGGGTGCAAGAGCAGTTGAAAATTGAGTCGTCATCACCAGAGGAAATGCTGTAGCAGCATGGGTTGCCTATAGTGTTCTCACCAGAGACTCTAAGTAGATGATGAACCAGTATAAGAAGTATGGTTGAAATTCTACTTTGTGATGAATACATTGTGATCGTTTCTTTATGCTTTGCTTATGCAGGTAATCACCAACTTGTTATCTTTCAGAAGAATTCTTTTTATTATACTGTGACATATTTACTGAGCACTTTTGACTTGATATGGATATGCTAATGTGAGTAGTCGTTTTATCTTATTAATTTTGATAACAGTATTTGAACATCAGTAGTTTTGGATTTACAATCAAATTGTCATAGGACCAGGAGGAAGGCCATCACAGGCAGCTAATATGTAGCAGTAACAAAGGTAGATTGAAAATATGTCTGGTGATATTACACCTCATAGATAAGATATGGTCAGACATCTAATCTTATCAGTACTATTGCCAGGATGAATTGACTTTGCGTATGGTTAAACAACTAAATATAAATTATAATAATGGTAACAGAAGAGAAATGCTTTCAAGTAGGATCATATGAAGTCTTTCAAAAGAAATAGAAAAACATTGACAAAGTGCAGAAAAAACATGCTTCAAAGATTTTTTTTTTTTTCATGGAGATTCCATAGCATTTGTATTTTTATCCAGATGCTTTGATAGATTCTCTGTAAAGTTTCAGCCAATTAAT
Organism: Penaeus japonicus; assembly: GCF_977035675.1. NCBI lineage: Eukaryota > Metazoa > Arthropoda > Malacostraca > Decapoda > Penaeidae > Penaeus > Penaeus japonicus. Next base: position 9,654,279 of record NW_028234411.1, read on the forward strand.
CTATTAATACAGTGGGAAATGCCAGTACTGTGGAAAACTAAAATGAAAATGTTTAACCATTTAACCCACACTGGACAGGTGGTACAGTACTGTACCGCGCATTCAAAAGCCCAGTGGCCGGGCGGCACAGTATTGTGCCAGCCATTCAATTGATTTAGGCCTAATAATTCGAACGCCCCGGCATTGGGACATTCAAGGCTAGAATTCCCCCGTCGTGGATGGGTTAATGCCGGGTAACAAGATATCATGTCGAGTGGTAGCAGTAACTGCTGCTGGGGATGAGATATTTTGTCATGGCTTTCCATATGGCCGGCACATCAGGTGATCAGATGGTTACCAGTTAGTCACGGCCAGAGCAGGCAAATAGCCAAAGGTGTTAGGCTTACGTACTAAATACTCCAGTGTTTAGACCAATTGGAGCCAAACCCTCCCTGTCAGCAATGGGTTAACATTTAAATAATTTTTTACAATATTTCTGAGCAGCATTAACACCCAACAGAACACAGAGGTGATAGTTGGAAATGAAACGGTCATCAGTGACAGCATCGCGGACAACCCTGATCGTTACATGTACCAGACAGTTTATGGCTGCTTGATTTTAGTCATTCTTGGAACATCACTAATAAGAGGATTTGCTTTTATGAAGGTATTGCCTGAAAATTATGTTGTTAAAGATGTTCTCTTATTCAACCATAACTTTTTAATTATAAAGACATATCCATAACTTTCCATCCTTTTTCTAAATGATGTATGAAAAAATTGTAATATGATGACATAAATAAATATAAGATATGCTTTAAAGTTGTAAAGCTTTACTGACATCAAAAATTCTTCCCACATAGACCACCCTAAAGGCTTCCAGCAGCATGCATGACCAAGTGTTTGTCAAAGTGTTCCAAAGCCCCATGAGCTTCTTTGACACAACTCCCTCAGGACGCATTATAAATATATTCTCCCGAGACATGGATGAAGGTTGGTAACTAAAGCATCGATGTTAAGTATTTCTTTGTATTATTGCCTGGCATATGATTAGATCTTTTGATTTAGCTTCTTTATGAAACCCTCCGTGATAGGGATTATCGCGGGGTTGGATTAATCTTGTACTGCATTTTTTCTTTTGTTAAAATTGCTAGCTATTTCTTCCTTCAGTTATATATACCAAATGCTAATTAGTATCATTTTGCTAACATATCATATAAAGACTCATATTTCATACCATAAGTCTAGAAAATAATATAAACAGCACATCTTAACCCTCTCCGGACGGGTGGTACACCACGGGTACCGCGCATTCAAGGCCCGTTCGCAGGGTAGGTTCACACACACATATCACATCATAAAATTTATTTAGCCCTATTTAGAGAGTGAGAGCCAACCATGCAAGGCTGGAATGCCCCCGGCATGAATGGGTTAACATGCTAAGCCCAGGCTAAATATCTTAAGATGTAGACCTACTCAAAAGGGTTAGGTAACATTCAGTATTGGAGTCAAGTAATACCTTGTTAATTGACATTTGTGTCATTGAAGTCACATTCTGTTTTTATTTTCTTCTTCCTCTTCCTCTTATATGCTTTTCTTCTTCTTCTTTGTCTTTTGATCTTCAAAATGAAACAATAAATAGGTGTTCAAATTAAAGATATTGGTTGGCATAGAATTTTGTTTACTTTTTTATTATTATTATTATTATTATTATTATTATTATTATTCTCCTGTTTTGTTGACACTATGACTTTATGCAGGTGTTATATTTTATCCCTTTTGTTAATTATCTGCCCTTGAATAGAACTGTTTACTTGTTTACATTTAATTGATTTTTTAGTTTACAATTAAGGTTAAAACGATTTCAGTGGATGTGCGTGTGCCTATGACCATGGAGACTTTCCTGCAGAATATTTGGTTAATCGCAAGTTCACTTGTGTTCGTCTGTTTGGTGTTCCCTCATTTCCTTCCATTCCTGGTAGTATTGGCTATCCTCTTCCTTTTTATTAGGAGCATCTTCAGGTGAGAACATACATATATTTATTAAAAAGTGATTGTATATGATTAAAATATAATGTGCCATTAGATAGCATTATAGTCACTGCTTTATGGGTCTAGAATAAATTTATTATGACTACCAACAGGATTGGAATTCGTGATTTTAAGAGGATGGAGAATGTGTCGAGATCTCCTATGTATAGTCATGTCAGTACAACTGTGAATGGGCTGGCCACTATCAATGCATATGGAAAACAGGAGATGTTTACCAAAAAGTTTGTATCATTCTGTTTATTAAGTATATTAAATGATAAACATTTTTTTTTGTCTGATCTCCACTGAATATAATGAAGCTATCTGTTATTTTGCTGTATAGTTATTATTCATTTGTCTCTGACAGATTTATGGTGTTATTTGATGAAAACACATGCGTCTTTTTCCTATTCAACTGTGCTATGCGATGGTTAGCTATCCGACTTGATCTTCTAGCGTGTGAGTATTATACTAGTTATAGATGTGTACTTCATTGGTTTTGTAATTGAATGACATTTCTGTTATATTTTCCATTAGAGGTTCATTAACCGTTCAAAATTTTAACATCTTTTCAGTATTGGTAATATCAATCACAGCCATTCTCTCCTTGATATTACGAGGATCTGTGGAAGCGTCTTTTGCTGGGCTGGCCCTGGCTTATGCTGCACAGTTGAGTGGCATTTTCCAGTACACAGTCAGACTTAGCACTGAAACAGAAGCACGCTTTACCTCAGTCCAGAGGATTAGTAATTATACTAGGGTAAGGAAATCTATTTAATTTAATATATTCTGTAAGTAGTATTTTCTTTTTCAGGTGAATATTGTTATTCATTAAATTTAACATTACAAAGTCTGTTTCAACACAGCTGTACTTTATGCAAAATATCCATTAGATAGTAGAATAGCAGATAGTTACTTTGGTTTTATTACATATAAAAGATATTCAGTGGCTACATTAACCATGAAAATAACTTCGTTGTATAATAAGTACTTGTTCATGTACACTTGCTTCTTGGATATGATGTTGATTCTCTTAACAGTTTTCTATTAATGCCTTATTTGAAAGTCAGCCCTAACTTTGAATCATATGATACCTTTTTCCCATTTCTTATAGTTTAACTCATATATTCCAAATATTTATAAGATAATTTTTTCACAGTGCTTAGCCTCAGAGGCTCCAGCTATTATAGAATCAAAGAGGCCAGATCCAAACTGGCCTAAATATGGACGCATAAGCTACCGGAATGTGCAGCTGAAATACAGACCAGACACACCACTTGTTTTGAAGGGCATCACCTTCGATATTGATTCACTGGAGAAAATAGGTTGGTGACAAAAGTTTAATCTTTACATTTTTTTTCATTTTGAAACCCTGAAGGTCCTGTTCTCTACAATCATTGCTTGCCACATTTTCATGTAAGAACTTTCAAAAAATAGTAGGCATTTTCCCACATTTTTTGTAGTGAGGGTGAATTTATAAATCTGGTACTGCCCGGCATGTTTCATACAGCCACACCCACCATCCTACCCTTCCCCCTTCCCCTCTAACCCCTTCCCCCTTCCCCTCTAACCTCTTCCCCCTTCCCCCTTCCCCTCTAACCCCATTCTCTCTTTCCTGGCTTCAGAGGTAATACTCTTTTGTTGTGAATGAAACATACTGAGTCTAAGCAAGTAGATCTGCCATTGTCTGACATATTTGGTCCAGCAACACCCAGCTTCCCATCCCTTGCATCTTCTCTGTTGAGTCAGAAATACACTCTCCTCCTCACAACTTTCATTTGGATTCCTTACTGTTGTGTTGCCATTTTTAGATTTAGAAATATAGTTCATCATTTATTATGAGAGATATATGATTTATTGCTTTACATGTTCCATATTTAGATACAGAACCTTCCAGTTTCATTGCCTCGGAGTAAATTTTTATAACTTTGATGCTCCACTGTGAAATTTTTTACATTTATCTGGGCAGTATGTAATTGACATATAAGAAGGAAATATACAATTTTTAGTCTGTAAAGTGAAGCTCTTAGAATACCAAAGACTTTTATCACCCTGAACTGAGCACCGGCACGAACGGGTTAAGATCTATCTTCCTTTATTATTTTCTTCTCTCTTTTCAGGTGTGGTTGGAAGGACTGGTTCAGGCAAGTCTTCTCTGGGAGTAGCATTGTTCAGGTTGGTCGAGCTGGCAGGAGGCAGTATTCGGATCGATGGAGTAGACATTTCAGTCCTAGGCCTCGAGGATCTCCGATCTCGCCTCTCTATCATTCCTCAAGATCCAGTCCTCTTCATTGGCACAGTCAGGTACTAAAAGGAGACTACTGGTGTGTTTTAGGAAGCTACTTTATATTTTAAGATATAGAATTATATTTCTTGGTGGTTAACATAATTTTCCTGAATGATAGTTTCATACCTAACTATTGCTTGTCAGTTGTTGAGAAATATCAAGTACTTTGGGTAAATTCTTTTGGTTGCATCACATTAGGAATTTTCTAATTTTTCTTCTACAATTCAGGTACAATTTGGATCCCTTTGAAAAATATACAGATGAAGCTGTTTGGTCAGCTTTAGAACAGACATACATGAATGAAAGGATTGCAAATCTACCTTTGAAACTCAATGCTCCTGTGATAGAGAATGGAGAGAACTTCTCTGTTGGCGAACGTCAATTGATGTGCATGGCCCGAGCCTTGCTGAGAAACAATAAGGTAGTGCATCAATTTCTTGAGCAATGTTAGCTCTTTCATCATTCTTCACTCTTCAGTTATGTGATGTATTTGAGTTTACTGTGATGTCTGTGACGAAATAAAAATCCTTTTGTCATGAAGTGCACCACCATTTCAGATATTGTTCCTTGATGAGGCAACAGCTGCTATAGACACAGAGACAGATTCCAAGATTCAACGTACACTTCAAGAAGCCTTTAAGGATTGCACAATGATTACCATTGCTCATAGGTAAGGAGTTAAAAGAACTAGGAATCAGAAACTCATCAATGATTTGAGAGAAGTAGAAAGTTTAGGAAATACTAAGTAGAACACATATTTCAAATTACATAGCCAAAGTATTGAACTCTGTATGAATCTGAGGTATGCAAGAATTACTAATAACATTTTTTTTTCTTCTTCTTCTTATCCAAAGATTAAACACAGTGATGGCTTGCTCTCGCATATTGGTACTGGACGACGGAAAAGTGGCTGAATTTGATACTCCTCGCACTCTTATGGCTGATCCACACTCAGCATTTGCCAAGATGGTTTCAGCTGCAGAGTCATCCTTGCTCCTGTAAGAGGGATTGGAGTGTCCTTGGTACCTCTGAAAGGAGGAAGTGATGTACATACAAGAGTGGAACTATATTTTGACTGCCTTATTTAATTACACAATTGTTGAGTGTATCCTATACTCTAAAGAAGTATAGGATATATTTTCATTCACATATATATGATTTTATATATGTATGTATAGTTGTAGGTGTGCAAACACAAACACTCAGACTTATACTCACACTCACACTCACACTCCTGCTCTGTATACACTTTGTAGTCCTTTATTTCACCAATTGGCATCACCTCTAATTCTTTTCAGATTGATTTATTATTATTTCATTTATTATAATTTTCTACCATAAACTATGTGCATTTTTTTCTCTGTCTCTTTTTTTCTTCTTTTCTTACAGATATAAACCCACAAAATCATAGTACTTTTGATTCTTTATACTTTTTTTTTAGGGATGACTTTTTTTTTATAAATTTGCTTATGGGTTTTATTCCCACACAAGAGAGATAGACTTAATCAGTCAGGCAGCAAGATGGTGCATGAGGGCCCAAGCTGTATGGAGTGGATGGTAGGTGGGATGGGATGAGGGGCCAACGACCCTTTTTGCCCCGGGGTCCAGATTTTTGTCCGTCAGCCCTTGCCTCACAAACAAAGGAAAAACGTAATAAGTATGAATTGTAGTATTTAAAATTGCAGACTTTCACAGATACCTAACTCTCCAAATTTCTTTTCCATGTATTGATAATGCTAATCTTTTACAAAACTTTGAGAAAAGTTAACAGTTCCTAAGGCCTATGTTAGACTTTTATTATTAGAGTGATCTATGTTGACTGTTTGCTATTCCAGTCCTTGTTTGGCTTATAGTTTGAAAATTGTTTTATGCTGGTTAGAATTTTGTTGACCCAAAGATAAAATTTCTGCAAATTGTAATTTGCCAGCAGCTACTTACACTTTGCTTCTGAGGTGCTTCTTGCTTGTTGAATAAACAACTTGTTTGAATCTTTAGTATACTTTATAATGATTTTGGAATATTATAGAGTAGAGCATTGTATTTGTAGTTATGGTTAGCATAACTTTGTTACAGGATTTTCTTAAAAGAATAAGTTGAATTCATTGTACAAAATTTCATATGTAAAGATATATATATATGCAGCTAGTACAATTATTATAGCCGTTACATCATTATACCATTTGTACCTTTAAAATGAAAAACATTTATTCAGACTTAATAAGCCACAATTCTATAGACTACTTGTAAAGATAAACAGACAGAAGATGATTTTGCAGGTACAGTCTGCAGGTATAATTATATAATATAAGTGAAAATTTATTGTGGTATACCTACTTGCACATCAAACAGCTCATTAGCCATTGGTTGGCTATTAGCCTTGCTATAAATGGCCTTCAAAAAATCCATATTGTAAGCTGAATTCCATAATGCAGTTCTTATTGCTGTTTTATTTCCAGTCTACACTTCTCTTTTACAGTTCACTTATTTATCCAATTCAGTTGCCTGAAATCTAGATTACACATTCTTGGAGGACACTGCATCAAAGCCATATAGAGTTACAAGAAATTTAACTAGAAAGTAGGAAATTAGCTATGATGAATCACAAGAAAGAAACACAGTATCGTGCATACGCAGATATGCTGAAATGCTGCCACAGTTGAAAAGAATGAAAATTGTGACATTTCAAACATTTAATGATAATTCATCCTCAGACGTAAACAGTCAGAAAGAGATGACTTCCATTTTTTTATTGCCTATGCCTGGTGAACATTCTTTAAGAATTTGAAACCACAATTTTAACTCTTTCTTACTGTAGAAGTGTATAATTATAATACTCTATGAATCTAATTTCAATTAAGACTGGTCCATGCTTAGTTTTCAGATTTATCAATATCAAATATAGTTTTCCTTATGACAAGCTCTGTGTTCAGGCATGTTTTGGTTAGATTTAGTATCTGCATTGTAATTTAGCAGCTGCATAAGAATCATCCATAATTGTACCAGTATTTTGTTAGCTGTTATAAAAATTGGAGCATATTAGATGATATGGTTACCCTACCATATTGGTTGGGAATTTTAATCATACAGTAGACAAAATACTTTGATTAACAGCAGAAAATGTGAATGTTTGATATACAAGTACATTTCCATTAGATTTGCATCTTGGTTTTGTGCAGGTTATAAATTCCTGTATTTTGTAAAGATAATTTAGAAAACAAAGAATATGTCTTATAATTAATTGAATATCTGATTATGAATTTGATAATATAAAGCAATTTTTCAAAAGCTAAAATTCAAAAAAATAATAATCTGAACCATGCATAATTAATAATAGATCATTTATCAGTGTACAGTAATTATTGTATTGATATTCACAAAAAGATTGTTGTTGATGTACCTGATGATGGCATTACTGTTGTTATATTTGATGTTTTACTGCAATCAAAACAAAATGGCACATGTATGAATTATATGATTGTTGATTGTCAGTCATTAACAAACAGTATATTTATAAATTATTTTTAATCATAAAATGTTAATAATTATAGAGTGTACAGTGCATTTTTCCAGACATTGAAAAGTCATATAAAACATCTTGTTATATTCATATAATTATTTATTAATGTAATATACATTTGACTGCTTTGTATTACTTTTTATTGTTTTTAACTTAACTTTCAGTGTGAATGTATTCTCGTTTTCTTCATTAGTGCCTTGCATTTGGCATTGCAGAATAAGTCTATATGAGATTATTGTTAAAATTTCACTTGGAAAAAGACATGTTGATTACATTGTTTGCAATTGTTTAACTGAAATTAGTCAGTCACCAAGCTTAGATTGTAAGATGTAAAATATGATTCATGAGCACTTTTCATGATCTCTTCATATTGATATGGCTGTGAAGTAGCCTTCAAGTTAGTAGATGTATGAAGCGTACCTGAAGCAATCCAATATGTAGATATAAATAACTCGAAAGATTACATATGTTAGTGGTGTTGCTTCTTACATGATTGTGAGAAATTTCCTATAAAGTTCATATGTTTCAAATTGAGTGGAATATTGACTCAGGGTTGTTGATTTACTAAGTGTGCAAGTGTGCAGAATGAACAAGACAGTTCAAGTACTGTGCCATGAAACCCAAGCTTGATCGTTTTATTCCATTGTCTCTACACTGAAATATTTCAGAGCTAAAAGAGGTCAATAGTTATATTTAGGGTTGTGTTTATTGTTAAAGTGTTTGTTATTTGGTATACTATGTATTCTAAAAAAAAAAAAATCACATTCAGTGTACATTTCATATTAGCAAATTCTCAAGGTTAACCCATTCGCGTCGGCTGACTTGCTATCACGTTCAGTGGTTTTTGGGTCAGATGCCTGCGACGAGATATTTGGTCAAGGCCGGTGTGCCGGGTGAGCGGCTTGTGTGCCCGAGAATCCTGAGGCGTTAGGATTATGCATCCGAATACCCTGGCATTCCAACCATTTAGAGCCAGAATCGCCCAGCGTGAATGGGTTAAGTAAATTTCTCTCACATTAGTTATGAATCAAGTCACTGACAAAGGAGTACATCATATGTGTATTGGATATGTATGATATGAAATTATGGTAATGCTGAGGTTGTGAAACCTAGGTAGATATATTCTTCCTTTAGAATGATTGTCCTTCAGTGGCCATCTTATCTACTGATCCCCAACCCACCCCCCTACAAGGGACATGGAATGTAATACCTTCTCTGGAATATGGTAATTTTATTAGATTAGCTAAAAGGAAATAAAGAAAGTATATTCTAAGCTTATGAATTCCTGGAAATTCAAATAGCATAAGTGACAAATGACCTGAGGGCAGGAAAACTTGTTTGTAGATTTACAGACTAACCCTTGGGAGCCTTACTTCTTGCCATATTGAGCTACCTACTTACCCACTAAAGGACAACTGCACATAATTATTGGTTGTTTTAATGGTTGAGATTAGTGAATATACCTTTTATCTTTTGTTTAGTAGTAAAGGTTGTTCATTTTTAAGTTGTTAATTGTTAATCTTCTTTGAATATTGTGTAAGTGATATGATGCATTTTTACCAATTTTCATGTTAATATGGTAACCTAGTAAACTTTTCTTTTAATGTGTTTTGCAATGCAACTCTTTACAGGGCCATCATACTCCATGTATCATGTGGTTGTAAAGACTAACTGAATTCTTAACTATGTAAATAAGAGTATTAACAATAGTTGTTGTTGATACTTGGTGAAGTAATAAATTGCATTAAAAAGTTGTCTCCACTTTGGGAAGATTTTAAGTACCTTATATGAATTTATATTTATGGTCTTTTTAATTTAATTTTTATTACTTGAAGTAAAAACAACAGTGGACAACTGCTTTGAATAATTGTATTCACTGGTAAGTGAATGAAAGGAACTGATGCACACTTTCTTTCCATAACTACCATGCTAGATGCCTTTGCTAAGCATTGCCTTGGGTAAAAGAAAAGGAAAACAAAGAAGCTACTGGATTTGAAAATGTGAAAAATTCATTGTGTAATAAAATATTGACAATCAACTTGATTTTACTATTTCCTTATATATTATTTTGTACTTTTACTGCCATGAAAAAGAAGTTGCAATAATATATATCAGCGAAATAGATCTTCACTAATCTCCGCAAATTCTGTATTAAACTAAAATATTTGCTGATGGAAATCAGTATCAGATTATACCCTCCCAGAAAGTATCATTATGTAGACTATTTTACTTCCTTGATTTACTTGAAAAAAATAATTTTACGACTGCGTAGGATGATGAAATTTTCTTGAGGTATTGGAAATATCCTTTCCAGAATGTATAGTCTAGAGCCACTTCTTCCAGCATTGCTGTGGGGAACATTTGTTTTATCACCTCATCACCTTGCCATTTGTTTTGTGAGCAAGACAGACTGGTCACCAACTTCCAGCTTCGTTAATCCATCCATAAGCTTCATGATTAGAATATTTCCCTCTTAGGCTTTAAAAAAGACTTTCTCTTGAAGTCTCCAATAATAAAATCTTTTGGTGGTCCAGTACTCTGTAAAGAACAAAGGTATCCCATCATCACTGAAAATTCCTCATAGATATATCTGTTTTGTAACCTTATGTTTATGATGAACAGAAGAGTAAAAGAAAATGTTTACCAACCTATAAAGAAGTAATAAACATAAAAAGCATAGGAAATATGATATTACTAGAAATGACAACATGTAACAAATAAAATTTAAGATAAAACTATATCTCAATGTGGCTAGTTTGTTTGAGCAAATAATTGGGGAATTGAAGTTTGGTGTCCCTATTTCTTAATACTTATAAACACAAATTGAAACCTTTACATAATATTTTCCAAAACACTTGGGAGATATTAAAAGAATGATGTCAAATGTAAAAGTCTGAAAGTATCTTCAACTAAAGCCTACAAAATATGTAAAGAAAGAATTATCCAAAATTTTCACATCACCTTCCACACATACGCATTCACACATTAGTATTTTGACAGTTTCGTAAGTACAATGCATGAATTTTCCTTCTTTTTTTGTATTTAAATCTGCCTTGAAGAATATAATAAAACACATTTTACTTTTGCTTTCTTTTACTAATACAAAGACTGCATAAATCAATAACAAAAGAAGTCACAGATTTTGATATCAAAGAGATATGGAATGTTTACATATATATAAATTAAAGCAGTTGCTATTCCAAAATTTAGAAAATAAGGTCTGTATATTAAGGTCAAGTATTTAACAGCATAAACTATAGCCACCTTGTTTTGACTTTCTTGCATGTCATCAGATTAACAGAAAAAAATTATATGAAGGCTTATTTTGTGCATTTTTACCCCAGGCTTATTTTCTTCTTTCTTGTCTTCATATACTGAGCATTAACCTAGAACAAAAATAATAAGCAACACTTTCTTCTGAGCTGAATGACCCTTCTGCGTTAAAGAAAAGATTAATATTCAAAGTATGTGCAACACAAAAATCATATATAATTAGAGAGCAATATGTTCTTTATACAAGCTTATATCTGACAATCCTTCATTGAAGAAAATTATTTGCAATACTTAGGAAGATAAATCTGTAAACCATACTATCTCACTAAAAGTAATCACAGCTTTATAGCTTCTTATCTGGTATGAGTAAATATTGTAAGTGCAATTCCAATAAATTAGATAATTTATTGTCTGTATATATATGTTTGTGAGAAAACATTCTCTTCCATACTTGAAAATGAATTTTGAACAGAAATTTAATTTGTAACATTTTAACCAATTTATATTTTTAAAAAGTAATCGAGACTCCAATTGTACTTGATTAATTTTAGTTTTTAGATAATTGTAACAGCATCATTATTATATACAGAAACATTTTGGCTGAACCAGAATTTACAAGTAACTTGCACTACGAATACTATTCAATAGGTCCTTCTCTAAAACAAGTTCACTATATCATAAAATGCTCTTTGCTTACCGTACTTTACTTCGCAATTGTACCTTCAGTTTCTTGATCCATAGTTAACATGGTTGACAGCGTTGTGAGCCACTGTTCTGGTAGTTTGATTTTTGAAAATGCTGCCTGCCACCACCAAAGAGGCATTGACTTTTGAAATAAATGAAGAGATAAATACTGATGTTAAATGAATCCTTTTCATTGAGAGAAAATAGGATGGATGGTGATGGAAGTAGCTTAGTGGTTCTACTTGCATGTCAATTACCTTGCCGTAGCAAAGTAGGTGTTAGTATAACACCTACCAAGGCACCAGTGTTTACTTGTGTTTCATCATACTTTATTACTTGCTTGTATTTAATTATGTCTGTCCTCTTTATCAACTGGAAATAAAGCTATTCCAATAAAAGAGTGAAAAGAGGTAAAGGAACACTTAACCCATTCACAACGGGACGTATTTTCACCTATTCCCACTAACGCTGGCAAGTTAACAACTGCACGATGTTTCATGTCATTTTTTTTTTCACTGCGCAGAGCCGCGCTGATCCTCTCAGAGCGTTTTTCACCCACCCTATTCCTATGGTTTTCATAAATGTGTCTACAAAATAAAGGCACGTAAAAATTTTGCCATGTTCAGAGGAGTTATTTTAGTAAAAAAACATGTTACAGTAATGCCTTTTTAGTTTTATTTTATTGAACTTTGCCTATATTCTTTACTTCTATGTGAAAATACCAAAGGAAAGTGGAAGCAATCTCTTAGTGGGGCATCAAAAAACATGTTTTATACTTTCTTTTTTTTAACCAAAACAAAAAGAACAATATGAATAATCATACACGTACATATGAGTGTGTACATGTACCTCGTGACGTAAAATGATGTGATATCACAGGTATTCAACAAATTAGAAGTAGTATTGCATTAGTAATTTTTTACTTTATTTTATTACTTGGCCAAACACATTTGATTTTACAATTTTTCAACTCGGATCTTTTTATTCAACCAATCAAGAAGCAGAAATTACCATGATGTCATCAACATCACATAGTTTTCTATGACATCATTTTTTTAACGTTATATCTCATTTTATGACACTCAAACACCTAAACTAAAGTAACACAGTCTAAGAAATTATGTAAAATGATTATATTTAAGAACAATCTAGCGATCTATTGCTGACGTTTCTGCACGTCACATTATCCCTCGCAGAACTTGGCAAGAAAATGCATAACGTCTCAGGATGTCACCCGGGTCCGGGTATATTTTTCAATCTCGTGATAGGACGTCAACCGGTACGAATGGGTTAAGAATGGATCCCAGTTTCCCATATTTCTTTGTCTTACATTCAGCTACCAGAATATAGGACCTTATCTTTTGTTTTCAAAAAAAAAAAAAAAAAAAAAAAAAAAAAAAAAAAAAAAAGTAGTAGTAGTAGTAAGTGACCCTTTTGATTACTTATCCAAATTTGGTACTGCTGATTTTAAAAATTTGTGGCAAAAACTACATCAACTGGAAAGTGGAAACACATTTGATTAGCATTGCATTTCCACCCTCCACTGCATACCATACTACCAGTACTACCAGTATTTTACATGTTTTCAAGTGATTATAAACTAACATAGTGCAAAGAACAAAGTAAAATGTAGAGTAAAAAAAAAATTAACATATCACAACCTCATTTTTTTTATTCAATTTCAACAGTAAACTGGTACTCAATAAATACATCACTAATTCCAAAAAGGAAATTTCACCTCTCCAATAAGGATTTCTAATCACAATTACCTTGGCAACATGGTTTGGTGGATAATATACTGAGTGGGCGTGATGGTTTTGATTTGATGATTTTGACAACCCTACAATTGTGTAACTAAATAAGATGTTAGCAGGTGAGGTAAAATGTCTGTAGGTGTATGAAATATCCACACAAGTATATAAAAGAATGAAACAAGTACAAAATATCAAAGAATTCATAACAGCAAAGAAACAAAACCATACCCGAACAACACAGGCCCTTCACCATATGATTACACAATACAAATGCATAAAATTGGAATGTAAGCTACACAGAGAATATAAAGACACATCCTGCAACTAATACATATCATTTCCGACTTCAAATTCCTAATATCAATACAAAACTATACAGAATTCTTGTTTATCCCAATTTTGATATCTAGTGCAGCACAACAAATACTTATTCTCTTTTTTAAATCAAATGAATGTACTAATACTTACCATATGATAATTATTTACAAAATTAAAATATTTCCTCTGGTCCTAAAAAATAGAAAATGGTGCAATTCCCTTGAGTTTTGGCACAATCCAAGCAAAATTTAATCAGGGAACCACTGATAATGTGTTTTAATCTAAGCATTGAAGTCATAAGAACTAATTTCACTGTAATAAGCCTATAAATATCCTTTTAATAAAATAAACATAAAAATCTAACATTTTTTCTGTATCATTTAATTATTTTATATGATGAGTATACTAACTTAAATGGTAATCACTATTCACAGAGAGTACAACTATACATAGCAAAATTAGTTACTGTTAACATGACAGTATCATAACATTTAGGAGCTGCTATACATAATATGATTGCCTAGAGAACAGCCCAGGGATAATCATTCAATGTCAAGAATTGAACCAATATATCTCTATAACCTAAGGCACTGACAAATAATTAATCAAAATAATACATGTCCTCATAAGGACAATGAAAACACTATCAACAAACCTTAATAAAAAAGAAATGGGGCAACTGCTTCAAATTAATAAAGAGAGCGAGTACAGTTACCAAATTCACGGAAATTATTATTTTTGAATCAATTATCTTTTTTATTTTTTTATCTTTTTCCTATCTGCATTTAATATTCAAAATTTTTATTCCTCTCAAGCAGGAAACTTTTAAAAAAAGTTCCTGTGTTATTACTTAATGGTTCCCGAGACACATCAGACTACAATCCTTTCTATTCATAATCAAAATATGACATAATTTTGTATGAAGCAATTGTGAAAGCAACAATAGCCGAGTGCCAAGACAATACACATTGCATGTTTCCACAGGACTTTAAATGAGCGATGTGAGATTAGCATCACATGCACAAGAGGGTTAACAGTTATTTTCTATATTGACTTCAATGAACCTTTTATTGCAAGATATTTTTTTTCTTTTTGTAATTCTAGCACCCAAATCGCGGCTGATTTTGCACCAGAAAATTACAAACTTAAATTCATTTCAAAATATTAATAACTGAAAATGGTAAAAAAAAAAAATCCTAATCAAATGCAGACATACAGTCCAAATCATTTGGTATATAACCTTGCTTTCCACCAATAGCCATAAAATAAACATTAAGATTAGCCATTGATGTTGATGTTGGTAATATTAATATCAACAAAATATATTCATAATAATTTAAAAAAAAAACATATCTAAATGTTTATTTTTTCTTTAGACCAGTGTCTGACATCCTTTCTATCCAAATTATATCATAAACTACTACCCTCGATGAAATACTGAAACAACATAATTACTGGTGGTTCAATTTTAATGTATTCTTCCTCCATACTGCAGTCACCTCTGTAGAACAGGATCACTGATAGCATGCTTGGGATCACATGTAAAGGACACCGTCACAGCATACCTGGTGCCCTTTGTGACTCTCTCGACATGATGCAGGTTCTCAGACCCAGAGGTAAAAGCAGAAACTCTCCCTGCAATCAAAGGAATTATTATACTGACAAGAAATCGAAAACTGGAAGCTATAACAATATAGTCATGCAGAATATCAAAGAGCTATTCTGATGTTCTATTCATAATACAATCATGTAAAATTTCATTTACTTGTGATGTATCTTTTGACCTAACATCCTAAATAACTTATGACAGTACAATAATCATATGACTGACAAGATCCCTTAAGCATCAAGTCTAGCCTCTATCTCTCTATCTCTAAGTAAACATGAGAGGACTCGCTGACAGATGTCTACCTGAACGTGGCTCGACAGTTTTATTGGAATCCTTGTCAATGAAGATGAACCGTCCACCCTCAAAGTCATAGTTATAATCAGTTAAGTACAGTAATGACGTGTAATGAAAGGACTCGTAAGTCTCCTGGAAAGGAAATAATAACATGCTGATTAGCTTGGAAATAAGCAAGTGTTGAAAAAATATAATTTCAATATGGCAAAACTGATAAGAGATATGAAGAAGTTAATGAAAGAATAAGCTTATAATAACATCACTTCATATCTTAATAACTCTAGTTAATTAAAAAAAACACATTCAAAGAAATACAGAAAATAAAATATTTATGAATGAAAAATCAAGAATTCTATCATTCACAAAGCATGTCTACAGCTAATCACAATACGCTGACATGCATTGTTTGGATACACAGAGATTCAGTATATGAATACTCAATTAAATAAAAATGTATTATATCAATATTCTGCTACAAAAGTTTTTAACAACTATGTAAACTACCGCTTTTAAACACTCCACCCTTAGCCCCTTCACTATGGGCAGTAGAAAACGCCCCTCACGCCATATCTGAGCTGCCAGCGCGCACCAAATTTTAAACGTCGCTATTGAATATGACAAGTTTTAAGCTAAAACTTCTACACATTTTAAGCCAAAACCTCAACATAATCATCATGTATTATATATCAAAATATGCATAGTTAACCTCTTTCCCCATGTGCATGTGACAAGTTATTTACATGGGTTGGGTGGAATATGGAAAGAGTGACCTTGGTGGGAGGCCTCACTCAGATGACCAAAGAAAACGATTGAAATTGTATGGTAAACTAATCATAAATAAATAATAAAATGATTGCTAGCTGGACCCATCAATGCCTCCCCTGGTATAAGCAAATCCCACTCTTATGTAATAATAATGAAAGTCAAGTAATATATCGTATCATATCCGCCCTCTATTCTGAAAGATCTCGGACAGTATCCGGAAGAAAGAAAACTCAATTCCACCAGAACTCAGCCATGACGCAGTATATGCGTCCTCGGGCTTGATGCGAGCGCTGCGAATATACGCAGTATACGCGTCCTCGTGTTGAAGGGGTTAACCGTTAAAATGAGTATACATCAAGTACCAGGCATACAAAAAAAGAAAAAGAAAACACAAACAAGAAAACTACTTACCTTAAAGGTAAAGGTAAACATATTACTCAATTATCTCATTTTACTTCTTTTTTTTTGACCTGGTCATACCTGTGGCATTCCACTATAAAAACAATGTAAGCTGATGACTACCTTGTCAACATGAGGATGCCAGTATTCATCATGGACCGTTTGTGGAGGTGCAGGAGTGATACGAGAGAAGAAGGTTGGATGTGTCAAGTAAAGCTTGTTTTTCTCAATCCCAAAGTGCTCCACTATGGCTTTGTGAATTTTATTTTTGACAAAACTGGAAAATAATGAGTAAATAGAGATTACTTAATAAAGAATGTAATTTGTGCTAGTGTAATGTAACATGTATACATTTATGACTATAATGTTTCTTGCATTTATGATCTTGAAACTTTCCTTTTTTATGTTATTTCTTGTATTAGAAACACAAGTATTTTTATTTCTCTAACTATTATTCCTGCTGTCTTAATTTTTTCTCAGGAACTTGATTAACCCATATATTAATTTTCACTATCTGTTATTGAAACTATTCAGCTAATAGTAAGATTTCTGACACCCACACACAAAATAAAAACATATACAAATATATCCAACATACCTATATATCTTAAAGTCTTGTTCTGTAAATATGTTTCTTGCCTCTTCCAATTTGAAGATATTAACAAAAGCATTGCCATGAGACAAAGCCCCTGAATGCAAGTCAAGGATTGATGCTCCTCCAGTAGAACCTCCCATTGACAATCCTCTCTTTGCAATGTTGAGCAATGCAGCAACCTCAGATGGCTTCACGAGAGTGTCAAAAACTACTCTACCACACTTCCTAGGTGTGCAGCCTGCAGGTACAATGTCCTTAGTCATTAAATAATACGACCAATGGTACACAAAGCCAAATTGTACTTTGTAGTACCTAAAGCAAATTAGTATTATCTAAAACAATAATAATAATACAGACGTCCTTGAGCTGACATTTAAATTTCTATTTATTGGAAAAGAAAAAGAAAATTTGTTATATCCTACCAGGAAAATGCAGAAGCTCCTGTGCATAATCTTCAGAACAAGTAATATCAACAGAACGGCTAATAACTTCCTCTTTCTGTGTAGCAAAGGTGACCTGAAAAAAGGAATGGTATCTCAATTATTGCTTGCAGCAAAAATTTTATAAATCTTAATACTGCTATCTTCAAGTCAAAGCCAAAAGTATCCTCTATATTCTCGTAATTATCATATATCTTTCCATGAAAAAGGTAAAATGAAATGGCTCTCTACAAATCCACAGGCTCTTCCTCATTCATAAGATTTAACCCATTCACGCTGGATGATGTGATATCACATCATCAGAATATTTTCAATACAGCTGATGACATCCTATGATGTCCTGAACTTTCACAATATATAGGTGTGTACATAGTTACATTTGTTTAGTGACATTGTAATAACATCAGGTAAATATAGGCCCAGTCACGAATGGTTTAAAACATGTTGATGTTGATGACGACGATGATGACAATGACGCCGACGATCACGACGATAACAACGATGATGGCAATGATAATAATAAAAAGATGAATGAAATAAAACAAAATAAAAACAAGAGGCACAGTGAACTAACCAAGTCTGAAGCTTTTGTGTAATAGACCGCAACCATAATACCAGTCATCATCAGAATCCTTATGAAGATACGTCGCCAATCGATCTGCAGCTTTGGTGGACTATTTGCTGTCTGGGAGCTGTAATTTGACCAATACTTTACTGAAGAAAGTCATATGGGTGTGGGTGTGGGTGTGGGTGTGAGTGTGGGTGTGGGTGTGGGTGTGGGTGTGAGTGTGGTTGTGAGTGTGGGTGTGAGTGTGAGTTTGGGTGTGGGTGTGGGTGTGGGTGTGAGTGTGTGTGTGTGTGTGTGTGTGTGAGTGAGTGTGAGTGTGAGTGTGAGTGTGAGTGTGAGTGTGGGTGTGGGTGTGAGTGTGGGTGTGGGTGTGAGTGTGGGTGTGAGTGTGGGTGTGGGTGTGAGTGTGGGTGTGAGTGTGGGTGTGGGTGTGAGTGTGGGTGTGGGTGTGGGTGTGTGGGTGTGTGGGTGTGTGGGTGTGTGGTGTGTGTGTGTGTGTGTGGGTGTGGGTGTGGGTGTGGGTGTGGGTGTGGGTGTGGGTGTGGGTGTGAGTGTGGGTGTGGGTGTGGGTGTGAGTGTGGGTGTGGGTGTAGGTGTGAGTGTGGGTATGGGTGTGAGTGTGGGTGTGAGTGTAGGTGTAGGTGTGGGTGTGAGTGTAGGTGTGGGTGTGAGTGTAGGTGTGGGTGTGAGTGTGGGTGTGAGTGTAGGTGTTGGTGTGAGTGTAGGTGTGGGTGCGGGTGTGGGTGCGAGTGTAGGTGTGGGTGTGAGTGTGGGTATGGGTGTAAGTGTGGGTATGAGGGGTGAGGAATGACCAGTGTGAGTGTGAGTGTGAGTGTGAGTGTGAGTGTGAGTGTGAGTGTGAGTGTGAGTGTGAGTGTGAGTGTGAGTGTGAGTGTTAGTGTGAGTGTGCGTGAGAGTGTGGGTGTGGATGTGGATGAGGGTGTGGGTGTGGGTGTGGGTGTGGGTGTGGGTGTGGGTGTGGGTGTGGGTGTGGGTGTGGATGTGGGTATGTTATGTGTTGGTGGGTGGGTGAATGTGTGCATATTTCGGTACATATGTGTGTGCATGTGTATGTGCATGTTCATGTATGCATGCATAAAAGGGGAAATAATGTATAAAAATTAAAGGAAAGTTATAAAACCATCATACAGTAAGTTCATTTGAGGTCTTTTGTTTCATATCTCATGAAATTTGAAGAAATTAATGTTTAACATTCATATAAATAGGACTTACGTATTGGGAACATCAGCCTTATTTGTTCCAGGTGACTTGCGAGTTCCTCGCATTTTAGCCATTTCTGCCAACTTTAAAAGACTCTAAATGTGCAAAATAGTGGGCAAACTGCCACTGCTACCCAGCTACTCCTGAAAAATAACACACAATGTCATGAACAAGAGTGGTTCATTCCTTGATAAGTGTTACTATGAACCCTGGAGAGTTAATATCTTAACAAAAGTATAGAACCAAAACACTATATTTCAGGGACTCAGACAGTGATATTTTGTGGTATGCAAACCATTTACTTATAATATCCTAACAGTTATGAGTTGGTCACTCACATGTGTAAATTAACAGGTGTCAGTCTCAAACCTATAATCTAACAGTTTAGCTCCTTGGAGATGATGGCCACCTAGTTTGGTAAAAAAGAAAAAAAAGAAAACACGAAGAAAAGAGAAAAAGAAAGAAAACAAATAATGTTGCCTTAACCCTTAATTCAAGAGTACCTGTAGACTCAAATAGCATTGCAATTACTAAATACCACAGAAGTAATATTGATGGATAGCTCTCTATTACTCATATATAGTAGAAAATACACACTATTACTTCAATATACCACATAATATGGGACCAAAATAGTAGGAGAGGGCAGGAAGCAGACCAGGTTCTTTGATCTTCATCCTGCACAGATAAAAATTTGACTGGTGTCTTTTTTGGTTTACCTGATGAGCACTTATTTGAAAATTAGCTATCTACTGGGAAAAAAAAAGAAAATTCAGGAATTCAGCTAATGAGAGCTGCCCCTAGATCACCTGGCCAATCATTGCATTTTCATGTTACTTACTATTAAAATATCTGTGGGTTTGAATTTTTGAGCAAGTTTCAGGCTGGTTGCTGTATCATGAAAACATGTGTTTATGTTCGTGGTATTGGTTCTGATACAGGAAGTACATAGGTGGTACAGGAAGTACATAGGTGGTACAGGATACACATATACGATGTATACAAAAAGTGAATCACTAATTAAGGAACAGACGATGTATCCGAAAGGTGTATCACTAATTAATGAACCAATTAAAGCTCTATGCATACAGACCAATATAAAAATTCAAGGTAAGTTGCAGGAAGTTCTTCATAAAAAAAGGGGTGTCCAGGGGGGAGGGCCCCCTTGTTTAGAGCTTACCTCAAAACTAGGTAAGGTTGGGTCAGTCACTGGGTTAGGATTGTGTAGACTTTTGTGGACTGACATATAGTATAACCTTCGCATATCACAAAATCATATGTTTTTTGTATCGGCGGCCGGGACTCACCGTGACGCTAGTTTGTTTACATCGGGAGGGACCCTGTGGATAAGAGCTTTCAGGGAACATTTGTATTATAAATTGCGGATTGGTCGAAAGGCTGTTATAAAGTGTTGGTGTATATTTGAAACATTTCACATGTACAGAAGTATTAATTATCCGTTGACAAATATATATTCATGCGGAGGCAAACACCCACAAATAGATACCCTTATATTATAGCCTCTTGCCTTAAATGCATATGTGCCCTTACTATATTTGCTAAAGGTTATGTACCAACATTTGTATTATCCTTTGAACAAATACACTAATTACAATAAATTAGTCAGCTCCTTGTATTCATGTACAGAACACGTTCAATCCAAAAGTACAGTAGTCTACCCTGTAAAAACAACATCCAACGTTTTCTTTCATGATTTCCATTGCAAGCACAGACGAAGTACACTCACTATAAATACTCCACAGATTTAATAATATCCGATAAAAGCGTACTGACTTTCGTGTCAAGCAACAATCTGTAACAGCAAAATACATCTGCTATTTTAAAATGTGAGTCAATTAGCTGGACACCCACTTGCGACGATGGGTTGATCCCTATTGACAGTCATTTTAATCTTGCAACACCATTCAAGATGACCTGCTGATCGTTGCTCTGGTGTGGACAAACCGATTTGTTGGGGTTCGTATCCTGGTGGGAAGAAACACGCTCACAATTATGATGACAACTGATGATAAGGTTCATTATTATCACTGCCACTGTCATTATCATTTCTACCATTTTTATTGTTATCATTATTATTTTTATGGATATGATTATTATCATGATTATTATCATTATTACTGTTATTATTGTTAATAACAGTCGTAATAGTTACAATAACAACCATGATAAAATTGATGTTAATAATAATGATGTTAATAATAATGGTATTAATAATAATAATGATATTAATGATAATAACGATATTAATAAAAATAATGATATTAATAATGATAATGATATTAATAATAAAAATTATATTAATAATAACATTGATAGTAATAGTATAATGATAGGAATAATAATAATGATAGCAATAATAATAATGATAGTAATAATAATAATGACAGTAATAAAATAATAATGATAGTAATAATAATAATGATGCTAATAATAATAATGATAGTAATAAAATAATAATGATAGTAATAATAATAATTATATCAATAATAATAATGATAGTAATAATAATCATGATAGTAATGATAATAATGATAGTAATAATAATAATGATAGTAATAATGATAATGATAATAATAAATGATAATGATAGTAATAATAGTAATAGTAATAATAATGACAATAACAACAATAATGATAATGATGATAGTAATAATAGTTATCATGATAATGATAACAATAATGATAATAATAATAATTTTACTAATGATCATATTAATAGAAATGGTAATAATGAGAATAATAATAATAATAATAATGATAATAATGATGATAATAATGTTAATAATAATTAATAATAACAACTGAAAAGATAATGAATGTACAGCGGGTTAGGGTGATGGCACAAATTACAAAGCCAGTCATAGTTTGGAATGAAGGAGGACGACCTGGTGTGGTCAATCAGAATCCTGAAGCCACTAGACTGAAGCCTAATGATAGCATATACAGATGGCAGTATGCTGACAAATGAGTGTTTAGATTTAGTGTGTGGAAGAAAATAAAAGAAAATAAACGGTAGGTTGATGTGGATGGAGATCGTGAATCAAGAATTCCGATGAATAAGTAAGGATAAAGTGAGGAGAGCTGTGAAGATTGAAGAGGATGACTATTGGAATGGCGGTTGGTTCGGGTGACATGTCAATAGAACGATGGAGATGTTTAGGAGAAATGGCGGAGGGATTGATAATCCTATTGTTTAGAATAAGGAAGACGTATCGGTACTTGTTGCGGTACATACACAGGCATACAGTTAATAAGCCACAGCATGAAGTTACGTGTAGTACAAGTAAGGCAGAGAAGAGAGTTGATAATCTGATAAGCAGTATGGGTTTCATGCCACGAGAGAAATGATGTTAACTTTAAGAGATTTGATAGCGACACATACAGAAGGCAAGGAAAGGCTGTATTTTATGTTTAGTGATTTAGAAAAAAGCTCTTAGCAGGATGCCATGCGATTGGGTAATAAGAATGACGTACAAGGTCAAGGCGGAAGTGGGTTTCCACAAAATATAGGCTAAAATCCCGTTCTGATTTGCAATGGCGGCGAACACGTTGAATGAACGAGATCAGACAAACTTTTCCATGGACTAAGAATGTTCGCGGATGACATTGTAATATGTTACAAGAGTGAGGATTAGGTTGAGGCGGGCCTGAGGAGTTGGAGATACGCATAGAAGGGCAATAATAATAGAATAATAATAGTAGGAGCAAGGCGGAGTAAATGTGGCTAGGCAGAGTTAATGTGCTTTAATTAATGAGACGAAGGGAGACGGAATGGTATGGGCCCATGTACCGTAGAGCGTGTGGGAGGTGAAGAAGTAAGGGATAGCAGTAATGATGATGATGATGATATTTGGTAATAATGATAGTGGTGACGATGATAAAAACAATTATGATAATAATGATATTGATGATAGTAATTTATGTATAAGCACACACACACACACACACACACACACACACACACACACACACACACACACATATATATATATATATATATATATATATATATATATATATATATATATATATATATCCATATATACATTATATATAATTCTATATATATATCAAATATTTTATAATTTATGTATCATTTATTTATATTTCTTTGATTTTAAATTTTATAATATTATTATTAGATTCATCATTTCATTACATCATTGTCTTTAATTAAATTATGATTATTCATAATAATATTATATTTTTTATTATTATTATTATTTTATTTTATTATAT
>NW_028234411.1:9695772-9708272 GCF_977035675.1 Penaeus japonicus
TCTCCCCTCTTTCCTCCTCCTCTCTCCCTCCCTCCTTTATCTTTCCCTCCCCTCTTTCCTCCTCCTCACTCCCTCCCTCCTTTATCTTTCCCTCCCCTCTTACCTCCTCCTCCTCTCTCTCTCTTTTCCCTCTTCGCTCTCCTCCTCCTCCTCAAAAAACATGTTCGTGTTTCTCTTCGTCCGCCCTTTACGACCCGAGGCACGGTTGATCCTCCCATTTACTCATTACTCCGCGGACCTTCGGTGTGTAATAGAAACCCTCTTTTCCTCTGGCCCCTACCCACGGCGCCTCTGCACCTCGTCCCTCCTCTGCGCTCCCTCTCCTTCTCCCTTGCTTCTCTACTCCCCTTTTTCTCTCTCTCCTTTCTCTCTGCTCTTTCTCCCGAATTTCTCTCTCTGTTTCTGTCTGTCTTTGTCTGTCTCTCTCTGTCTCTGTCTCTGTCTCTGTCTCTGTCTCTGTCTCTGTCTCTGTCTCTGTCTCTGTCTCTGTCTCTCTCTCTCTCTCTCTCTCTCTCTCTCTCTCTCTCTCTCTCTCTCTCTCTCTCTCTCTCTCTCTCTCTTCCCCTTCCTTCCTCCCCTTTCTCTTCTCCTTTATTTTTCCCCTTTCTCCCCTCTTTCACACCTTTCTCTCTCTCCCTTTCTCCTTTTCCTCTCTCTACTCTTTCTCTCTCCCATCTTTCCCTCTTTTTCCCTCCCGTCCCTCTCCCTTTCTCTCTCTCCTCTCCTCCCCTTCTTCCCTTCCCGTTCTCCCCATCTTTTTCCCTCCCATTTCTCCCCACCTTTCTCCCTCCCATTCCCACCGCCTTTCTCCCTCCCTTCACCCCCTTTATTACCTTTCATCTCACTCACCTGTCTCTCTCCTCTCCCTTCCCCCTCCCTTTCTCCCTCCCCTGTCTCCCCCTGGCGTTCACTCCTCGCGCGATATATCTTTTTTTTATTTACATTTAAGCAATTTTCACCATCTTCCTTTTCCCCTTTCCTTTCCCCTTGGCCATGAAGAGCCCGCGCCCTCCCCCGTCTCCCCTTTCCTTTCGTTTATACTCATTTCCATTTGAAGTTCATTATACGCATGTGTGTTAGTGTGCCAGACCAGTCACAGGTGCCTAGTGCCGAGTCTAAGGCTGAGTTGCTCTTGTGGGTTAGTGCCGACACCCCCTGGCCCCTGCCTCCCCTTCCTCTCCCTCCTTCCCTCTTCCCTCTCTCCCTCCGCCCGCCTCCTTTCCTCTCTCCCTTCTCCCTGTTGTTTCCCGCTCTCCCTCCTCCCTCCTTTACTTCCTACAACCATCGTTCCTCTTCTCCTTTCTTCTCCTTTCGTACCATCCTCCCTCTTCCCTCTCTCCCCCCCAACCCACTCTCTTCGTGCCATCCTCCCTCCTTCTCTTCCTCCTCTTCCTTCCGTCCATTCATCCCTTTTCTCTCTTTTTCCTCTCTCCATCTACCCGATCTCCCCCCCTCCTCCCTCCTCCCTCTCTCCATACTCCTCCTCCCATCCTCCATCCCTCCTCCCTCTCTCCATACTCCTCCCATCCTCCATCCCTCCTCCCCCTTCTTCCCTTATTCCATACTCCTCCCATCCTGCATCTTTTCTCTCCCTCCCCCCCTCGCCCCTCCCATCCCCCACCCCTCTCCCTCTCCCTTATCCCCCTCCCCCCATTCTCCATCCCTCCTCCTGCTGCGCTCTCCCTCCGCCCGCCTCCTTTCCTCTCTCCCTTCTCCCTGCCTTTTCCCGCTCTCCCTCCTCCCTCCCTTACTTCCTACAACCATCGTTCCTCTTCTACCTTCTTCTTCTTTCGTACCATCCTCCCTCTTCCCTCTCTCCCCCCCAACCCACTCTCTTCGTGCCATCCTCCCTCCTTCTCTTCCTCCTCTTCCGTCCGTCCCTTCATCCCTTTTCTCTCTTTTTCCTCTCTCCATCCACCCGATCTCCCTCCTTCTCTCCATACTCCTCCCATCCTCCATCCCTCCTCCCTCTCTCCATACTCCTCCTCCCATCCCCCATCCCTCCTCCCCCCTCTTCCCTTATGCCATACTCCTCCTATCCTCCTTATTTCTCTCAGCGCGACAAACGCAATAGCCAACCAATGCACGTAACACAGCCCCACTTTGTCTCTCAATCCTCATCCTCTCCCTTTCTCTCTCCTTCCTCGCTGCTGATGATGAAGATTTATTTGGCGCTGTTACCCGGCTCAGTGAACTGCAGCGAGAGGGCGAAGGCTGTGCTTAGAGAGGGGGAGGCAGAGAGAGGAGAAGGAGAATGAGGAAGAGGTGGAGAAGGAGAAGGAGGAGGAGAGAGAGAGAAAAAGGTGGAGAAGGAAAATGAGGAGGAGAGAGAGGAAGAAGTGGAGAAGGAGAAGGAGAGAGTGAGAGAGAGGAAGGAGTGGAGAAGGAGAATGAGAGAGGAAGATGTGGAGATGGAGAAGGAGGAGGAGAAAGAGAGAAAAAGGTGGAGAAGGAGAATGAGGAGGAGAGAGAGGAAGAAGTGGAGAAGGAGAAGGAGAGAGTGAGAGAGAGGAAGAAGTGGAGAAGGAGAATGAGGAGGAGAGAGAGGAAGAGGTGGAGAAGGATAAAGAGGAGAGAGAGGAAGAAGTGGAGAAGGAGAAGGAGAGAGTGAGAGAGAGAAAGAGGTGGAGAAGGACAATGAGGAAATGAGAGAGAGAAAGAGATGGAGAAGGAGAAAGAAGTGAGAGAGAGGAATAGGTGGATAAGGAAAAAGAAGAAGTGAGAGAGAGGAAGAGGTGGAGAAAGAGAATGAGGAGGAGAGAGAGGAAGAAGTGGAGACGGAGAATGAGGAGGAGAGAGAGAAAAAGGTGGAGAAGGAGAAAGAGGAAGTGAGAAAGAAAGAGGAGGAGACACGAGAGATGAAGAGAAAGAGGAGGATAACTGTGGGAGTAGAGAGAGAGGAGAGATGAAGGGATTGAGTGCAATAGCAAAGCACGGAAGGAGGAGGAAGGGAGAGGTTGAGAGGATAAGGAAGAGCAAGAGAAAGAACCCTAGTAGACATAGGAGGAATGGGAGGAATAGAGATATGAAGAGAGAGAGAGTAAAAGAAGAAAGAAAAAAAGAAAGAAAGAGAGAGAGGGAGAGGGAGAGAGACCGAGAGAGAGAGAGAGAGAAGGAAAAGATGAGAAGATCGAAAGAGATATGAGAAGGGAGAAAGATACAGAGAGAGTTGGGAGAAAGCAAGAGAGGAAAAGGGAACCAGGGTGGCAATACTGCAACAGAAGGGGTTGTGTCCCTCACCACGTAGGTTTGTTGCCGTCATGCAATTATGTGAGTTGCCAAAAAAAAGAAGAAAAAAAATACTTGCATTCAAACGCTTTGCATTGACTTTTTGTTTGTCACTGAACTATGGTTGTTTACCTCGGTTAAAACTCTTACTTTCACCTCGGTTGTATTTTTTTTCTTTCTTTTTTTGTCCAGTGTTTGCCCAGTGCTTGAATCGTCTGTATCCTCGTCTTCCTTGCAATGTTTTTCTTTCCTTTTTTGGCATGCTGATCCTCTTGTTTTTGTCCTCTTGTTTATCAACTTCGGGTTGCCAGTTCTCCTTTTACGCTGGTCGCTTCTTGATTGCACTTCGGGATTCCAGTTTACCAGCTACACTGACCCTTACTCTCTGACCACTTTTTTGTGTGTTTGCTTGTTATACTGACCTTTTGTTTCGAAATTCGCTACTCCATAATGTTTAGCGGAGGAGGGAATCTGCGGTGTTTATTTATGCGTTGTGGAGCCATTGGTGTCAATTTACAAGCTGTAACGCGTTTTTTGTTCACTGTCCGATATATATACTTATAGATCCTCGGTAGTTATTTTCACTCTCCGAATTCAGTTTTGTCAGATAAGCAACTGTATTTACTATCTCTTCGTTTAGGGAGCAATACATGCTAGCTTACCTGGCGAATTATCTAACCCCCAAGACCTTCGTCATGTTACCGCCTGCCTTGACCTTTGCTTTATGACCTGTCCGATCGCCAGATTACATAATTGTTTGAGTTCGTTTTCCTCAGTATAATGCAGTGTGACTGATCTCTTGCTGTATTTAATTCTCCTCGACGCTGTTTGCTTTCTTGACACTTACTCTTTCTATTCTCGTCTTTCCTATTTGTTTACTCTTCTCTGTTTGCACTCGCTATCGCTGCCACGGGAGATTCGCCTATGCCAAATTTCGAACAATTTGTGAAGAAATGTTAAACAATAATATCCTGTGATAGATAATATCCAGCGATGAACTTGATAATACCGTTGTGCTAATGATCACAGCATAAACTGTAGCTAAATGATGGTAATTAATGTAAGCATCAGGTATTATACACAGCGCCCCATGATGATTAAGTAATTATACGACCCCCAAAATTAGATATACAGAGGTCTCATGATAAACAGAGCCAGCAAAAGGTAAACACAAGTCAACAAGTGTGTACAAAACACAAAGAGGGACCGCGGATCTGCTATGTATATCTAAGAGAAAATAGTGTTTGATGAGGAATCCTCACTGCTACCGGCCGTGTACGAACTGAGATTATTAACACAGCCTGCCATGCACAACCCAACGTGTGCAGCAGTCATGCACAGTTTGTCATGCAAATCGGACCATGAACAATGTATCTCGGGTAGCGTTCTGCCATGCACAACAGGTTAGTTCTTGCGTGTCATGCATTGCCCGTCGTCTCATTGCAATGCATAACCCGGCTAGCTCAGCCTGGTGTTCATAACAGCAATCCAAGCGAATATTCCGTCATGTAAGCCTACATCGATCATGTTCATCCCATTGTCCAGGTATTCATCTCATCATGCACACTATCTCATGCAGATCTACGTCCCTACCGCCTATGCATACTAAGCAGCGCTGGTTTATGAGCAGGCCTACGTCCCATCACGAAGAGTTACGCTTCCATCGTGAAGGTCATACTTCAAGATCTACGCTAAACACAGGTTTATTCCACCTCAGAGGTCGGACCTACCTCCCCCCTCTCCCCCCTCCCCCGTCCCCCGTCCCCCCGCAGGCCTTGATAAACAAACGTCTAACATCGTCAACATGTAGGCCTATTCATCTCACGCTCGCCGACAGCATACACTCATCACACACGCCTTTAACATGCACAGACCACCACGCGTACCAACTTGAGCTTGTTCTTGTGGAAACTGATAAGACTCGACCCGATGTTGAATGTACCTTACCTTTCCCCCGCTGACAACAGTCTCATAAGGTCGAAAATCCCGCACGAGGGACCGGGAAACGATACATAAGGAAGGGCGGCGATGCTGCAGAATGGGCAGGCGACGTACGTAAAGAATAATTGACAATAGAATGATAAAGTTGGTGATAACGGGGAGGAGACGGGAGAACATGACGATAATGAAAAACGAATATTATGAACAAGGAAATAGACATTCACACATTCACTCTCACTTTCTTAATCATTCACTTACTCACTTACTTATTCACTTGCTCACTCACTCACTCACTCAATCAATCAATCAATCAATAAATCACTCACTCACTCACTCACTCACTCACTTGCTAACTCACTCACTCACTCACTCACTCACTCACACACTCACTTACTTACATACTCACTCACTTACTTACTTATTTACTTACTCACTCACTCACTCATTCACTTACTCACTCACTCACACTCTCACTCTCACTCAGTCTGCGTACGTATTTACTCACTTATTCTCTCACTTACTCACTCCTCATTCACTCACTCAGTTTGCTTACGTACTTACTCACTCACATACTCACTCACTCACTTACTCAATCACTCACATCCACTTACTCACTCACACTCTTTCTCTCACTCAGTCTGCTTACGTACTTACTCACTTATTCTCTCACTTACTCACTCCTCATTCACTCACTCAGTTTGCTTACGTACTTACTCACTCACATACTCACTCACTCACTTACTCAATCACTCACTCACTCACTTACTCACTCACACTCTTTCTCTCACTCAGTCTGCTTACGTACTTACTCACTTATTCTCTCACTTACTCACTCCTCATTCACTCACTCAGTTTGCTTACGTACTTACTCACTCACATACTCACTCACTCACTTACTCAATCACTCACTCACTCACTCACTCACACTCTTTCTCTCACTCAGTCTGCTTACGTACTTACTCACTTATTCTCTCACTTACTCATCATCATTCAATCACACACTCAGTTGCTTACACTTACTCACATCTCATACCACTCACTTACTCAATCACTCACTCACTCACTTACTCACTCACACTCTTTCTCTCACTCAGTCTGCTTACGTACTTACTTATTCTCTCACTTACTCCTCATTCACTCACTCAGTTTGCTTACGCACTTACTCACTCACATCCTCACTCACTCACTCACTTACTCACTCACACTCTTTCTCTCACTCAGTCTGCTTACGTACTTACTCACTTATTCTCTCACTTACTCCTCATTCACTCACTCAGTCTGCTTACGTACTTACTCACTTATTCTCTCACTTACTCCTCATTCACTCACTCAGTCTGCTTACGTACTTACTCACTTATTCTCTCACTTACTCCTCATTCACTCACTCAGTTTGCTTACCCACTTACTCATTCACTGTCTTTCTTACTCAATCAGTTACTTACTCAGTTTGTTTACGCACATACTAACCCACTCGATCACTCACTCGCTCTCTCACTAATTAATTCATCCATCCATCCATCCATCTATCCATCCGTCCATCTATCCTCCATCCCTCCCTCCCTACCTCCATCCATCCATCCATCTATCTATCCTCCATCCATCTATCTATTTATCCATCCATCCATCTATCTATTTATCCACCCATCCATCTATCTATCCATCCATCTATCCATCCGTTCATCTATCCTCCATCCCTCCCTCCCTCCCTACCTACCTCCATCCATCCATCTATCTATCCTCCATCCATCCATCCATCCATCTATCCATCCGTCCATCTATCCTCCCTCCCTACCTCTATCCATCCATCTATCTATTTATCCATCCATCCATCCATTTATCCATCCATCCATCCATCTGTCCTCCATCCATCCATCTATCTATCTATAGATCTATCTATCTATCCTTCCATCTGTCTATCCATCCATCTATCCATCCATCCATCTATCCATCCGTCCATCTATCCATCTATCTATTTATCCATCCATCCATCCATCCATTTATCCATCCATCCATCTATCCTCCATCCATCCATCTATTTATCCATCCATCTATCTATCTATAGATCTATCTATCTATCCATCCATCTGTCTATCTATTTATTTATATATCCATCCATCCATCTATCCTCCATCCATCCATCCATCTATCCTCCATCCATCCATCCATCTATCTATCTATAGATCTATCTATCTATCCATCCATCTGTTTATCTATTTATTTATCTATCCATCCATCCATCTATCCTCCATCCATCCGTCCATCTATCCTCCATCCATCCATCTATTTATTCATTCATCCATCCATCTATCCTCCATCCACCAATCCATCTATCTATCTATCTGTCTATCTGTCCATCCATCCATCTGTCTATCTATTTATTTATCTATCCATCCATCCATCCATCCATCCGTCCATTCACTCACTCTCTCTCTATCTTTCACACATACACACACGCAAACACACAAAACACACACACACACACACACACACACACACACACACACACACACACACACACACACACACACACACACACATATATATATACACATAGACACACACACACACACTCAAAGTAAAAAAAAAAATAATGATGATAATAAAAAAAAAACATTCACTCAGTAATAATAATCATTTAAAATAGAAAACAAATCACATGCAAATCTGGAGAAGAATTGAAAACAAGAAAACAAGGACACGCCCAGAACAAGGAAACAAGCATAAGAAGAGAGACACGGCTAAAGAAGGGTGGGAACTGCCGTTGGGCTCGGGAGGGAGGGAGGGAGGGGGGAGGGAGGGAAGGAGGGAAGGAGGGAGGGAGGGAAGGAGGAGGGGAGGATGGGGAAGAAAGCAAAGAGAGAGAAAAGAGAAATGCTGGCTGGGAGAATAGAAATAGATGGATGGAAGAAATGTTAGGAAGAAAGGAGTAAGAGAGACGGATGTGATGAAAGGAAGACCAAGTTAGGAGAGAGAGAGAGAGAGAGAGAGAGAGAGAGAGAGAGAGAGAGAGAGAGAGAGAGAGAAAGAGAAAGAGAAAAAGAGGAAGAGAAAAAGAAAGAGAAAGATAAGAAGAGAAAGCGAAAGAGAGAGAGAGAGAAAATAAAATACGATCAGAGAAAGAAGCAATAGAATGAGAATGTGTGAGAGAGGAAATCTCAAAGGATGCCAAGAAAGCAGAAAGTGTCTGGGACAGAGCTACGAGATGAAAATTAATGAGAGAGAGGGGCGAGAAGAAAGCTGAAAGGAAGGGACCCGGCACTGGGAATCAAATGAAAGTAAATATAAAAGAAAGGGAAAAGAGGAGATATCGTCAGTCTTATGAAGAGCGAAACGAAAGAGATAAATCCGGGAACAATGAAAAATAAAATGATAATAGTATAAAGGAAAAGGGGCAGAAGCAAAGAGAAACTGGAGAAGACGCGGGTGGAGGCAGGCATGACCGTAAGCTGTGGTTAATGTAACAAGGTCATCCAAGCCCCGAGTGCATCTCGGCTTTGGGAGGCTGTAGGTCGTGGGAGAGGACTGCTTGGTACAGGTGCCATACCACGACTCAGGTGGCAGAGGCTGGAACTAAATCACGCAGGGAGAAAGGGGTTGCGTTTGGAGGTCTATTGATATATATCGTATTGTATATATAATTCCAATACTGAGGTGTTGTTTGTCATGGCTATCGCGGTGTTTCAAAGGCTCGGTGCTCAAAGTTTGATTATTAGCTGTCACAATGGAGACATCCAATCAGTTGTCATGGGAGGATCATGATGCTGAAGACACATTGTAGACTTGCTTTATCATAGAAGGCCATGGCTCATATTTCTTTATCTTGCACGTGGCATGGCAATTTCTATTGACACCTGGACTGAAAGCACAGCATGTTGCAGGATACGGCGGCGCGACAGAGAACACAGCAGCAGGGGGAGGGCGAGGCGGTGTGACGCAGGACAGTGTACAGTAGTTGGGCGCAGTGCCCCACCCTCGGCGCTGAAGGCTGTGAGGGGAGTAATGACCGCAACAATTATAGTTCCCGAGACGGCATATCCGCCTCGAACCCGCCCCTCGTAAACCCCGCCCTTGTTTGGCCCCGCCCTTTGTTATACCAAGTCGCCGGTGGCCCCGCCCACCTTCTGACCCACCCCATCCCCTATTTTGCCCACTCCGTGCTCCGAAGGGCCTCCATGCTACTACCCACGTGGGCGTTGGCACGTCTGATGTGGGTGGTGCGGGAACAGGAGGGGGAGGGCTGGGGGTTGGCGGAGGGGGAAGGGGGAAGAGGGAAGGGGGAGGGAGAGGGAGAGGGGGAGGGGCGGGGAAAGGAGAGTTTCTGGTCAGGTTCATGTTTCATGCAAGGAGGTAAGGAAGGTGGGGTAGCAAGAGGGTCATGCGGGGAACACAAGAGGCCAAGGGAAGAGGGTCATGCAGGGAGGAGAAATGAGTGCATGGAGGCTAGACGGAAAGGCAGGGGAACTCATGCTGGGAGGAGAGAGAGGGCAGGGTGAGGAGTCATGGAAATTATGCATGTCAGTCTTATCCCACATGCATGGCGATCTTAACAAGTGGCCACGTCCGCCGCAATTATTGCTGTTACCTTTCCCGTCCTTGTAACTGTCGTTGCTCACACTGTTGCATATTTTATTAGGAATGCATCACCATACATTGCATTATTACTATTTGCTATTCTTATTCATGTTATTAGAATCATCATTATTATTATGATCATTATCTTTATCTTTATCCTCCTCCTCCTCATCATCATCATCATCATCACCATCATCATCGTCATCATCATCATCTAAATCATCTAAATCATCATTATCATTATCATCGTCATCATCAAAATCATCATCATCGTTATCACCATTATCATCTTCATCGTTATCACCATTATCATCATCATATTCATCATTACCATCATCAAAATCATCATCATCATAATCATCTTCACCACCATCATCATAATCATCATCAAAATCATCATCATCAAAATCATCATCATCTTCACCACCATCAAATCATCAAAATCATCATCATTATCATCAAAATCATCATCATCATCACCACCATCATCATAATCATCATCAAAATCATCATCATCATAATCATCTTCACCACCATCATCATAATCATCATCAAAATCATCATCATCAAAATCATCATCATCTTCACCACCATCAAATCATCAAAATCATCATCATTATCATCAAAATCATCATCATCATCACCACCATCATCATAATCATCATCAAAATCATCATCATCAAAATCATCATGATCATCATCAAAATCATCATCATCATCTTCACCACCATCAAAATCATCATGATCATCATCAAAATCATCATCATCATCTTCACCACCATCATAATCATCATCAAAATCATCATCATCAAAATCATCATGATCATCATCAAAATCATCATCATCATCTTCACCACCATCATAATCATCATCAAAATCATCATCATTATCATCATCAAAATCATCATCATTAGCATCATCAAAATCATCATCATCATCGTTATCATCATTATCATTATCATCAGTCTCATTCTCATTTATCACATCATCATTGATATCAATATTGTTATTTATATCAATGCTAATACTGTTGAGAGTAATGATAGTTTTATTAATATTATTATCACCATTAATATGATGATTATTATCATTATTGTTATTATCACCATTATTGTTATTGCTATTATCATCATTATTGTTAGTGTTATTATCATCATTATTGTTATTGTCATTATCATCATTATTGTTATTGTTATTATTGTTGTTACTATTGGTACAATGGTTATTGTTATTAATTATTATCATCATCTATACTACTACTAAAGCTGCTGCTACTACTACTGCTACTGCTGTTGTTACTGTTACTGCTATACTATTACAACTTCTACTACTACAACTAAACTGCTACTGCTACTTACTGCTATTATAGTTTAATTATATAATTTGAACTCGCATCAAAAGTGCCCAAACACAATACGTATCACAAGCATTTCATTCTACTCAAATAAAACACAACTTATTGGTATTGTCTCTTTTACTATCTCATTAATGCTTCTATGTGTTATAGATAGGCAATCTATCACACATGAATGCTAAACTTAGTTGTTACTTTTGAGTTCATGTGAGGGATTTATTCTGCGGGTCATGTGGACTTGATGTAGGCTTTATTACTTCACTTTAGGAGAATTAGGTCAGTGGAAGATGTATTGTTGAACATTTATTAATTAAAGAAATGGCAGTGCCTTTCTTACCCTGGGAATGTTGAACCCTTTGCCCATAAATGTGGATGTTGGTATTGTTATTTTTTTGTTGTATTGATGTTATTATTAGCTGACATTATTAATCATTATCATCATCATTATATTTGTATTGTTAGTTGGAGATTACATTTTGCGTCTATTGCATTTTCGTGCTGACAGTCATTATTGACAAGACCACTGGTTTTGTTGCCATCTCCATTATTTTTATTGTTCTCGCCATTTGTATCATTGCTATAGTCACAGTCATATCATATGATAATCACAAGCATTATGTCTCTTATCTTTCCACTCTCGTCTTTTTTCTCTGTAGATAGCGAGTGAATTGCCTAAACTTTCTCATAATTGGCAACATCCGTGCAAGTACCAGCCAGTGTTTTAAGAATGAGAAAGCCTCAAGGCGTCGGGGTTTTGTGGGGTTCCAGGCGGAGATGAGGCTGTGGGAAGGGGTTAGGGTGCAGTGGATCTTTAAAGGGTGGAGTGCCTGGGGTTAGAGTGGAGGGGAGGAGGGGGAGGAGATGGAGGATGCTGGAGGGAGTTCAGGAACAGTTGGGGGCCGCCGGGACTACATAGGGCGGTGTAGGGGATGGGAATGATCGAAAAAAGTGGAGGAGGTAGAGGTGATGATGGTGGATCTTTTTTGGCTGGTGGAAGTGACTTGGGTTGTGGAAGGGGTGGAGGGGATCGGAGTAGTGATGGCATTAGTATTAGAAGTGGTATGGGTGATAGAAGTGATAGAGGTAGAGATAATGATGGCAGTTGTAGAGCTGTCGAAGCTGGTGGAGGCTCTAGAGGCGGTGGGAACATCAAAGTAGTGGAGCAAGTGGAAGAAAGGGAGCTGTTGGAGGTAGTGGTGAGAGAGAAGTGGTGGAGGCGCTGGTGGAGGTTCATCTCCCTGTCGCAGGTGCCAGATGTGGGACAACTGCCACCGGAAGCTATTTGTTTATATACCTAGGATTGCGGTTGGCTGTGGTGGGACCTTTTACGTCTGCGATGATTGGTGCCGACGGCCTGGTGTGCGAGACGCTGTTTCTGAACCTGCCGTGATGTTAACTATAAGTT
>NW_028234411.1:9713272-9715772 GCF_977035675.1 Penaeus japonicus
GTTCAATTGGGTAATTACTGTTCTCACGATTTGCGATAGGGCGATCCTTGTCCTAATAGTGTGTGATAGGACAGCCTTTAGTACAACGTGTCTTCCTTGCTGAAGTGCAGTGTAATAGTCACAACTTCCTGTCCATGTTCTGCGGTTCGTTGTGCGATGCGGTAGTCCCACCACAGCACACTCGTCACTGCCGGAGATCACTGCTTTTTCCTTAAGTAGGAGGGCGTCACGGTGAAGACCTGCGGTAATCATCTTTCTTTTCTCTCTCCAAGATATCAAATTCTTGATCTTCTTTAACTCCTTCAAGTAATTCCGTGCGCTTTTGTATTTTGTTTACATTACTTTCATTCATATTTGTTATATATGTTGTTTTTTTTCATCTGTGCGTCTAATTTTCGTACAGGTCACTGAATCGTGTGTCCGGTATATCGTGGCGGCGGAAGAGCATCATTTGTCCTTTTCAAGTCAACCGATGGCAAATAGCCGAGACCGCGTGCGAAGGGGCCGTCACTAGGACACATTTCTCCCTCACAGTAACGACTGGTGAGAGCCCCGGGAATAACTTCGCTCTCCCTTTCTTCGACTTCGACTTACAGCGCCGCCAGTCCCTCCCTTCGCCTTCCCTTCTCCGCAACGACTTCTTCGCTCTCCCTTTCTTCGACTTCGACTTACAGCGTCGCCAGTCCCTCCCTTCGCTTTCCCTTCTCCGAAACGACTTCTTCGCTCTCCCTTTCTTCGACTTCGACTCACAGCGTCGCCAGTCCCTCCCTTCGCTTTCCCTTCTCCGAAGCGACTTCTTCGCACGACCGTCGACCGACCGCAACTCCCTCCGTTCGCTCTCACTTCTCCGCCTTCTGCCTCGCTCGCGCCGTCGCCGTCCCCTGCGCTCTCATCTCCTCCTACCCGTGACCAAGAGCTCGAGGAGTCGCCCGGGGCCCTTCGCGAGCCTCGGGCCCTTCCTTCCCCTCCGAACTCTTTCCCAGGACGCTCGCAGCTCCCATCTGC
The DNA here is from genome assembly GCF_977035675.1 of Penaeus japonicus. NCBI lineage: Eukaryota > Metazoa > Arthropoda > Malacostraca > Decapoda > Penaeidae > Penaeus > Penaeus japonicus. The sequence goes on from NW_028234411.1 coordinate 9,714,278, forward strand.
CTCGGGGTGGGGGTGGGGGTGGGGGCGGGGGGCAGATGGGGTATATTGTCAGTATCCTTATTGTTATTATTATTATTTTGATAATCATAGTGATTTTGGTGATCATAATGATAATAGTAATAATGATTATATTACTACTACTACTAATGATAATAATGATGATAACAATAATTATTATCATCATAATATTATCATCAGTATCATGATCATAATAATTATTGTTATCACTCACTCCATAAGATACTTTCCTACAAGCACAAGTACACACATAAAAGCACACAAACACGCAAGCAATTACACAAACACACACACATATATATACATATTTTTTTGCATAAATTGCTCATCCAAGTGAAAGCGAGCGAGCGTCATCGCTTAATTTGCGCTCGAGCTTTTAGGCCAAGACTATGCTAATGAACTACTCAAGTCAGAATAATCATGGTGGTTATTATTATTATGCTTGTGATAATGATGATGATGATTATATTAATGATGATAATAATGATTATGACATTACTGATGGTGATCATCATCATATTGATGATGATAACAATAATAATAATGATGGATAATAATAACAAAATAATTATCATGGTAATAACAAGGATGATGATAATAATTATAACAATAATGATAATGATACTGATGATAACGATTTTGTTAATAATAATTATAGTAATGATAAGGATAGTAGTAGTAAAACAGTAATGATAATAATAATGGCAATAACAATATTGATAATAATGATAATAACAACAATGATAATAATGATTATTAGTATTACTAATGAAATAAGGATAACGATGATAATTATAGTAATAGTAATGATAATGATAATAAAAGTAATGATAACAAAAATAAGGATGATGGTAGAGAATAATAGTAATAAAGTATATAATGATATTAATGATAAAGTTAAAGATAATGATAATATAAAAAAAACAAAGAGGAGGATGATAATAATAATAACAATAACAATAATAATGATAATAATAACACCAACACTGATAAAAAAACATACCTTACTCTATCACACACCATACCATTAACGCGTCGCAGAGGAAATCCAAGCACCAGTATCGGGAAGTCAGAAGACTGATGACTCATGGAACTCGCAAGCACCCAAGCAGGCAACATTGCAAGCAGAAAGGGGCTGGTGATCTGCTCTCGCTCAGCCTCCAAGGATACTAGTGCATTCGATTCTAAAGCTCAGTCGCGGAGATAAGGATGCTGGATGGAAGGAGGCTGTGAGGATGGTGTGGATGGTGAGGATGGTGGTGATGGTGAAGGAGAGTAGGGATGAGGATGGTGGTGATTGTTGTTTTGATTGTTTGGGTTGATGATGATGTTGTTATTATTACTACTGATGATGATGGTGATGATGATGCTTCTGCTACTACTGTTACTGCTGATACTACTACTACTACTGCTACAACTACTGCTGCTGCTGATGCCACTACTACTGCCGATGATGATGATGTTACTACTACTGCTA
>NW_028234411.1:9720772-9723272 GCF_977035675.1 Penaeus japonicus
TATCCTGCCCTCCCCCCAACGCCTCCCCGTCACACCCACTCGAAAAAAAAAGAGAAAAAAAAAAAGTGAAGATGTATAATCCGAATCACCGAGCAAAAAAGAGAAAAAAATAGATGGAAAAAGAAAAAAATAACAGGGTGAGAAGACAGCAGGCAGTGTGATGCGTCCGGCCATCAGTCCTTGTATCCAGTCACAGCAATTTTTTTCTTTTTAACTTTTCGTTTTTTATCTTTGTGTGTGATTATATCTAGCATTTCGTAGAAGGGTGGGAGGGTGAGACACTTTGCGTGTTTCTTGTTGGTCCTCTTCGCCAATCTTCTTTTGAGGGGTTTATTTTCCCTCGCTCTTTATCTCTCTCTCTCTCTCTCTCTCTCTCTTTCACTCTCTCTCTAACTTTTGTCTCCTCTCTATCTTTCTGTCTGCCTACTTGTGTGTGACTCTCTCTCTCTCTCTTTCTCTCTCTCTCTAACTTTTGTCTCCTCTCTATCTTTCTGTCTGCCTACTTGTGTGTGACTCTCTCTCTCTCTCTCTCTCTGCTTCTCTGTCTTTGACTGTTTCTCTCCCACCTTACTCCCTCCCTCCTTACCTCCCACCCCCCTACCTCCCAGCTCTTCTTCCTGCCTTTTCCCCCTCTCTCTCTCCCCCTTCTCTGTGTGTATCTCTCTTCTTCCATCAATCTACCCATCCCATCCCCCTCTCACACCGCCATCCTACTGCCAGCGCCTGTAACAAGCCCGAGAGTCCTCTGTTTTCCGCCCTTTTACCAACTTTACACTCTCCCCGAAGTTTCTGTGACAAGGAAATCAAAAAGTTCTCAGATGACTTTCTCTGTCTCAATTTCCCCCTGTCAAAGAAAGGTCGGGGGGAAATTCCCGAGTCCATCTAGAAGTTTGTTTGCAGCCGTCATTCAGCCAGTTGGTTCTGTTGAGTGATAGTGTGGGGGCTACCTGGAGACCGAGGAAGGGGAAAAGGGGGTCAGAGTGCAAGAAGGGGGAGGAGGAGGAGGAGGAAGGGGAGGTTATTGTGTTTGTAAAGGGCGTGGGGTAGGGGAGGGGGAGGGGAAGGGGAGGAAGGGGAGGAAGGGGAGCAGGGGGAGTAGGAGGAGGAGGGGGAGGAGGAGTAGGAGGAGGTGGTGGTAGGAAGAAGAAGCAGTTGTAGTAGCAGTAGTAGATGAAAAAGATAATGGTTAAAAGAAGAAAGAAAGAAAAAGAAGATGCGAGGGAGGCCGAGTGGAAGTCTGTGTGGGGGAAAAAACTAGGACGAAAATTAATAGGAATTAGGGAGATTTCAGTGGCAGGGAATTTCCATGGCTTAACCTAAGTAGACGAGCACCACGAAATAGAATATTGTCGTAATTTTGGCTCTGACACTCTAACGACCAAATGATAACTAAGTGACGTGTAACATAAACATGCAAGATGAAGCAATATGGTGTCGTAGCGTATGCCATAAAACATTACATAAAGGCAAATGAGATGACATAAATCTTGAAGTGACAGCATGACTGCAATATGAACCCCCATTTATCGGTGTGGAATGTGACAATATTACTACTTAGTATATCATACTAGATTTATATTTCGTTATGAAGACCTAAAACTTTGAACAAAAACCATAATCGAATGCACGATTATGCAAACTTTTGCACAACATAGACCTATATGAAGGAACAAAGACTAACGTGACCATTAACAATCGACACAAGATTACAGGTCTAACAGCGACAACACCACCACCACTGACTGGCCTGACAAAGGGCAGTGGCAAGACCCGCGGTATTTACATGTGTGTATTAGCGTGCGGGTGACAGGAAGCCTCGTGATGGTCGTTTATTACACAAGTAATTTGCCGGAGAGTTCACAATGGGATTCTTGGACTGAGGACTTCAAGGTCACTCGGCTCTTCCGCGCGGCTTCCATCTTCTCTTCCGTTCTGTTTCCCGATTTCTTTAACTTTCAATTTCGTTTCGTATTTTTTTTTTCTCTCGTTTTTTTTTTTGTGTGTGTTTGTGATATTGTTGTGACGAGCAATTGAGTCTTTATTAACCGGATACTTATTTACCGACCATTCTGCATTGGCGGCGGCCGAGAACGCAGCAGGACACGGTACCGACGCAAAGCTGGTCCACATCTTCCCCACCTGTTTCCGGTGTTGCCATTGAACGGTCGTTACGAACTTCCTCTCACCTGCCGTTTCCATAACGTGATATCTGTTAAGACAATTTTTTATTTATATACGTCAGAAGAGCGGGGCACGTGCTGAACATCAGGCAACATGCATCAGCTCGGCGCCACCTGCTACCTCCCACAGAAACAGCGCACGTGCGGCGTCTCAGAAAAAAAGGAGGGAAGCGCAGGACGGCTTCCAGCGCCGCTTGCTTCACTGCGGAACAAAGACTCCCACACCGGACGTCTGGGAGGAACCAGCCGTTCAGTCAAGTACAGCCCGTCCGTCCACAAGGTGTTCAGCGAGGGTCGCAACGTAAATACCGCGAAGAGAG
>NW_028234411.1:9725772-9728272 GCF_977035675.1 Penaeus japonicus
ATGCAATAATAAATCAAGCAAGACAAATAACACAAAAGCCACAGGTCACGCCTAGTAATGCCTTCCAGGTTAGAATTTCCAGGTCATGCCACTTATCTGCTTCTCTGCCTAAATGATTTGCAGTTGGGGTTTACATCTCCCCCCCTCCTCCTTCCCCCCACACACACACACATACCGAGTGTCTTCCGAAAAGGAGTGAGATGTGTGGGTCTCCCCCTCTATTTAGGATAAGGGAAGACCCAGGTTTCCGAAGAAAAGAATTCGGATTTTGTCAAGCGCGATGGTTGGTTTTAAGTCTTTTTTTTTTAAAGAAGAGGGTCGTTGAGGATATATGGGTAGTTCTTCAAAGAAAATGGAGCTAATTCCCAAGTTTGAAGAGGAAGAATGGGTGATGTGAAATAAAGGGATTCCTTCGTCTATGAGGTTCCTCGCCAGTGTTCCAATAGAGACTTATCTCCCCGAACTCTCCCTGGGGAGCAAGAAGCCACTTCCTCCCACTTCAGGCCTCGGCCCTATCAGGTTAATTAACAACAAACCACAAGACTCGTCGCAGAGTTAACATTTGAATAATGCTGCGGCTGCTGGGTGACTGCGTAGGGGGGAGGGGGAGGGGGAGAGGCCAGGGCGTCGCAAGTCCTTTACTCCTCAGTGCGTCTCGCATGCGGTGCCTGCGTCCTGCGACCCGTTCCGCTCCATGTCCTGCGCCGGAAGTACGAGAGTCCTTTATCTTAACCTTCCCACATCCTGCACTCCTTTTAGCCTCATCCTGTACGTCCGCAAGGCTCCTTCCCGTCCCGTGCGCCGTCTTCCCGCACCCGCACCCACACCTTTTGCAGAACCTTGCCGCCGCGCCCTCGGGCACCCCTGCGCACTCATGCCATCTTACTCGTTTTGGTTGTTCTTGTTATTTTCTTGTCCACCGCTTTTACCCTGCCAGTTACACCCCAATCCACCTCCTCTCTGATCCACTCATTCAAACATCTATCCACCTTATTCCACTCCACCACACCTTCCTCCACTCTTCTGCACTCTAGTCCCACCTCTCCCTTCATGTCTCAGTCACCTTTTTTTCTACACTAATATTTATTTTTTCCCACAGCTACACACTCCAACTCCCTAATCAATCTTCTAATCCAATCACTCTGTTTTCCCTTTCTGGTGTCATCTTCCCACCCTTAGCTCTCCTTTCCTTCACCCTAATGACATTCCCACACCCTTTTCAAGTCCCTTTTCAAAACCCTCATTAAACCCGTTTTCTCTCATTCCTTCCTACACCGTGATTCGTCTTTGGATATCTCCGTCCATCTTCCTGTTCTTCCTATTCTTTCCACTTCCCGAATCCACTTCCCGGATCGCTAATCCACTTCCTCGCAGCCTTGATAAACTCCCCTACATCAGATTCAACTTCCCACGGTCTCCACCCCCTCCCCGTTCTTAGTCCTCCTTCGTGAAATCCCAATCCGATTTTCCACAATGACGTCCGCTTTCCTGATCACCCTGGACCCTTTTCCATTTCCTATCCTCTCCCTTTGTCCTTCCAGCCCTCTCGACCTTTTCCCCATCTTTTCCGAACCCTTTCGACAGCGCCTTCTCTAATTCCATCCTTTATCAGGCGTACTTCGTTCATTCCGCTCTCTTACTTACTCCCAGTTTTATTTATTTCATCCTTTTCCCGCTCTTTCTCACACCTTTTCTACATCATCTTCGCTCACTTCACCCTCTTCTACACTGACTTCACTCTTTTCACCCTTTCTCAATCTTTCTAACTCTTTTCCAAGTGACGTTTACTCGTTGCATCCTTTTTTCACACCGACTTCACTCACTCTTTCTCACTCTCGCTTTTTTTCCACGCTGCGTTCACTCATTCCACCCTTTTTCACGCCGACTTCACTCTCTCCTCCCTTTCTCAGTCTCTCACCCTTTCATCCACACTACGGTCACTCATTCCACCCTTTTTCACGCCGACTTCACTCACTCCTCCCTTTCTCACTCTCTCTCACTCTTCCATCCACACTACGTTCACTCATTCCACCCTTTTTCACGCCGTCTCCACTCACTCCACCCTTTCTCAAACTCTCTCACTCTTTCATCCACCCTTTCTTCACTCACTCCACCCTTTCTCATACTCTCTCTCACCCTTTCATCCACACTACATTCACTCATTCCAAAATGTCCACGTTCTTGCAACTTCCCACGTTTTAATCGGTCAAACGGCAACCCCAAACGCCCTCCTAATATTTCTCTTGATTCTCAACAAAGATTATGACATTTCTCATCATTATCACTCAAAGTGTAATAAGAAATGATTACTGCGATTTACCTAATGATATCAACAATAGAGATTACGTAATTTTTATCATCATGGCGACCTTAGTTGCAATCTTTAGTGCTATCGCTGGCATCTAAGTTATTGTCGTACTTGTTTTTGTTGCAATCAGGATAAAAGTGTGTTGGATTCGATACGGTGAGGGAGATAAAAAACGATGATAATAAGGCTAAT
>NW_028234411.1:9735772-9738272 GCF_977035675.1 Penaeus japonicus
TGACGGACCGTCCTTCAGCCCATCTCGAAATGTGCATCTGGGATCCGCGGCAGCATCTTGCAGGCCACGTGGGACCGAGGGTACCCGTGGCTGGACCGGAAATTGACACGTTCCGCCCTATTTTCTTCTTCTCCTCTTGTCCCGTGACCGTGGCGTCCCCTTTTTTTTAATGCCTCGTCACATGGTAGGACATTCCTCGCTCTTCCGTTATAGCTGGGACTGTTTCAGTGACCTCGAAGTCATCGCGGGGAGCGTGAGAAACAAAGCTCTTCGGTTCGTGAAGTTCGCGTTCTCCTACGACCCCGGGAGCGCATTGAGCAGAAAAGTGAGGCTTGTCTTCTCTCTCTTTATGATGGATACTCTTTCTTCTTGGTGAATCTCTTCCCTTACCCATTTACTTTCTTGTTTTTTTCTTTCTTACTTCTCCCCTTTTTATCGACCGTCGCACCTTTCCCTTCCTCCATCTTTTGCCCCTTTCTCCTCCCCGTGTCTTTACCCTGTGGGACATCGGTTAACGCACGTACGGACTCACCATGAGGTGGCTTTTCTCTCTGCCAAGGATGCGCTGGATGTCATGAAAACAACTTGATTTTTTCTTTCTTTTTATTTTTACTCTCTTTCTCAGTCTTGCTTTTACACTTTGCAAGTCTTCTCTCGGTGGCCAAAGGAAATCGCGTGTACAGGAAAAAAGCCGGATTTTATTAAGATATCTGTTAATTCCGATTCGTGTTGAGAATTATACGTGCTTCGGAGACTAAACAAAAAGGAACCTGTTTTTTCTTATCTTTCTTTTGCAGGATTATTACGTTCAGGATACGTTCAGGATTAATTATTTACATTTGTAAAACTATGTGCATGAATTTAGAAAAAGATTAAAAGAAATTGTAAATCTGTAGCTATATTTGTCTGTCTATTTGTGTGTGTGTTTGTTTGTGTGTGTGGATGTGTTTGTGTATTTGTGTGTGTGTGTGTGTGTGTGTTTGTGTTTGTATGATAATTTACAATATTGATATACTTCGGGTCAAACTGCGAAAGAGTATAAATAATACTAAAAAAACGAAAAAAAGACATAGAGAAATGAGAGGCTGCTCTTTTTAAAGAATGGCTCACAACAGCCTCGCACCCTGGGGGCCGCTCTCTCCCCTGGGACACGTCACATCACAGGGTTTCAACGGGATGCGTGTTAGACCAGCTACGACATCATTCATAATATTAATAATGACAATAATGGTAATGATGATAATAATCATGGTAAGGATGATGATGATGATGATGGTTGTGACAATGGTGATGGTGATGATAGTAATAACAATGATTATGATGATGATAAAGATAGTAATTATAATGATAAACATAATCATAATAATATTTATGGTAATGAAGATGATGGTGAGGATGATAATAATTATAATAATAACAATAATAATGCTAATAATGACGATGATAATGATAATGATGATAATAACAGTAATGATAATGGTGATAATAATAATAATGATAATAAGAACAAACGCATTTATTTTCTTTTCTTTTCACTTCCCACCAACCTCGGGTGAGTAAAAATGAAATAGAAATAAGCCTAAGGGGTTTGCGTGACGCGTTCGTTAAGCATCGCGGGTCGTCGTGGCCTGGGAGTGCAATTCTCTGACGAGGGAATTCGCTCGAACGGCGCGGCGTCTTGCGAGGGCGTCTTCAAAGGGGCGTCTCGTTGGAGTGTCTTGAAAGGGGCGTCTCGTTGAAGCGTCTTGCAAGGGTGTCTCTTTGGGGCGTCTTGCAAGGATGTCTCTTAGGGGCGTCTCTTAGGAACGGCTCCTTGCAAGGGTGTCTCTTAGGGGCGTCTCCTTGCAAGGGTGTCTCTTAGGGGCGTCTCTCAAGGGTGTCTCGTAAAGGCGTCTCGGAGAGGCGTGCGTCTCGATAGATTCGATTTGATTTGATAAAGCTTAATTGCAGAAGAGTGTAACAGTATCCCTTGCAAAAAGCCGATGGCGGATCTCAAAGCATCAATCAACCAGTCATTATATACTTCCTAGAGCGTCTCGCCAGGGCATTTCAGAAAGGTGTTTCGAATAAGCGTCTCGGAAAGGTGTCTCACAAAGGCGTTCCATGGAGCCGACTCTCTAAGGTGTCTCGAAAGGGCGTTTCGAAAAAGGAATCTCGGAAGGGCGTCTCGTCTCGCTAAGCAGTGAACGCGGGAAATGTTGTTTAAAAAGACGATAAAGAGAATCCCTAATTACATAAGGGAACGTATGAGAATATGAAAATAAAGTTAAAGGAAATGAGTCCATTAGAGAAGAGAAGGAGTAAATCTGAAAGTGGAGACGAGTAAATGAAAGACAAAGAAACGAAAGAAATGAAGAATAAGAGAAAGAAGAGGAAAAGAAGAAAGAGGAATAAAGAGAGGTGAAAAGGTCGTTGGAAGGGATGAGTAGAACTGTTTTCAAAGGCTGAGGTCGAAGCTTCGGAGTGGGGGGGAGCAGGGAGAGGAGGGGGAGGGAAAGGG
>NW_028234411.1:9740772-9748272 GCF_977035675.1 Penaeus japonicus
TATCTCCTCTCTCTCTCTCTCTCTCTCTCTCTCTCTCTCTCTCTCTCTCTCTCTCTCTCTCTCTCTCTCTCTCTCTCTCTCTCTCTCTCTCTCTCTCTCTCTCTCTCTCTCTCTCTCTCTCTCTTTGCTTGTTTGTCTCTGATTCTTTTTGTCTGGAAATTTGTGTTTTTTTCTCGGCCCCCCTCCCTCGCTCTCTCACCTTCTCTCTCTCTCTCTCTCTCTCTCTCTCTCTCTCTCTCTATATATATATATATATATATATATATATATATATATATATATATATATATATCTTTCTTTCTTTCTCTCTCTCTCTTTCTCAACTTTCCCTTAGTTTTCACTCTTTTCATTCCCTCTATTTTACTCTCTGTTTCTCCCTTTTTTCTCCTTCTCTGTCTCTCCCCACGTTCGCATATCCCCGGGTGTGCCGGAAGAAAAGGAATGCAACATGGCAGGAATTTTGCAGTGTTGCCACATCTCCTACACCGCCAGAGGTCGTCATGGTGAAGGCAATGGTGCTGGTGTCAGTGTCCGTGATGATGATTCGGGTTATGGTGACGAGGAGCAGTGATGGTGGTTGTGATGGTGCTGTCTGAACGTTGGTAGCGACGCCGTTGACACAGACGCTGGTGAAGCCGGTGCTATCTGTAGTGTTAATGGCGGTCGTACTAATTGCTGCGTAGGTATTTGTTAATTGCCGTAATACCCAGAGATGCTGGCTTAGCTGAGGGTTGTCGGATTGTCAACTGAGTCAAGGAATATGGCATTGCTTCACTATCATCGTTTCATAATGATTAAGAAAGCTGTGATTATAACTGGCAATACAGTTAGTTCTAGCCGCTTACCATCTCTCTCTTTTGAAGTTCTAGCGCCACTAAGGAATATGCGATGATAGCTGAGATAACAAAGAGTTAATACGAGAGGAAGATTTCAACGTGGAGGGAAGTAAACAGCATTATTTTGGCATCATTAAACAATCAGTCTAATGGCGTCAGCAAAGATGATTTCCTTAAAGGAGCACTCTTTCAAGAAGAAGAAGAGATGTGGAAAGCTCTGGAGGCGGTATCGCTGAAGTAGCAAGAGCGAAGGAGTGAAGGGGGAAGGAACGACAGAGGGAGGGAGGGAAGGAGGGAGGAGAGAGAGGGAGGGAGGGAGGAGAGGAAGAGAGGGAGGGGAGGAAGGAGAGAGGGCTGGGTTTAGAGGGAGAGGGCGGGAGGAGGGGAGGGGAGGGAGGGGAGGAAGGGAGAGAGTCGAATATGGTCTGTACTCTCGACCGCCGGGGGAGGGGAGGGGGTGGGGCGTAGAGAGAGAGAGAGTGGGTGGGTAGGGAGGGTCGTGTGGGCGTAGGAACGCTGTCTACAGGCGATACAGCCGAGGTGCACAAGGCGAAAAGAGAAATATTTACTGTTGTTATCTTAAATATTTAGCTTTTTCTGCGTATCCCTGTATTTATTTTGTGTGTGTTTTTCGTTAGAGGTTCTGCCAGAGGAAAAGGGGACATGGACTGTAATGGACGTGGCTGTAAATACAATCACCCTGTAACTGTAACTTCATCACCAGTTAACGTTTTAGGGATGGGGTGGTCAGTCTTTCGCCCTGTTCTCTCCCTCCCCCTTTATCTTAACCTCCTTGATACTTTCCTCTTTCTCAACTTTCGTTTTTCTTTAGACCCTTATATACCCTAGTTTCTTCCTCTTCCTCTCCATTTACCCCCTTCCTTCACTCCTTCCAATCCTTGTTATCATTGATATACTTTTATTTTATTTCCCTCCTTGTTTCTCTCTGTCTTCATCTTCCTCCTTATCCCTTTTTCTCCTTCGGCAGTGTGTGAAGTGGTCGTTGGGCAGTTGCCACTTAGAACAATGAACGGTGGAGTGGCAGAGGAAATACTGGCAGCAACTCGCCTAGTGTCAAGGCTGTGTTAGTAGTTAGTGGTGGCAAACAGCCCTGGCCGTGACAACGCTGGTGGAAGTGGAGGGTCGATGGTTGCTACACAGTACCCTGACGTCTGCCATCACTTATTATTGTGCTGCAAACTCGGCAACCGCTGTGACTGTCGAGGTGGTGTCCGGGCGTGGGTGACCGAGTTAGTGTGTGTGTGTGTGTGTGTGTGTGTGTGTGTGTGTGTGTGTGTGTGTGTGTGTGTGTGTGTGTGTGTGTGTGTGTGTGTGTGTGTGTGTGTTGTGTGTGTGTGTGTGTGTGTGTGTGTGTGTGTGTGTGTGTGTGTGTGTGTGTGTGTGTGTGTGTGTGTGTGTGTGTGTGTGTGTGTGTGTGTGTGTGTGTGTGAGAGAGAGAAAGAGAGACATAGAGAGAGAGAGACAGAGATAGAGATAGAGAGAGTAATGAAGTTGTGTAATTAGTTTTTTTTTAAGATGAATGGAAACATTATGATGAATTAATGCCTACCTGTATAGCATTACGAATAATTATTGTTGAAAGTAAGTGAACACTAAAAAGGAGCATTAAAAGAGAACATAAATCGGCAAATGAGCAAATAATTGAGTGCACACGAGTGAGTAAGCGAGTAAGCGAGTGTCTACACGGGTGAGTGAATGTGACACCGGTTGTGTTCACAGCTGAGTCTTATACTTCCGGTGCACGTTCAGTATGGAGGCAGTTGCGTCCCGTGGGACAATTACGGGCATGCTGCCGTGCCTCGATGTTGCAGTAAACATTTATAAGATGTTCAATAATGCAATTGGGAGCGGGTGGCGCACGCCGTCTCACCAAAGGTTTGTGCCCGAGCCTGCCTTCCTCGGCGCGTCACCGTGCCGGCACGCCTGTAATGCTGCACATGTGCCCACGGCGGTGCTGCTGATGCTGTGGTGAGGAGGAGATCAAGGGGCGATGTTGGTACTGTTGGTGACCCTGTGGTGTTGCTTGCAATATCTTAGAGATATGTTCCCTGTTGGCATAATGACAAAGTGATTTGTTTGTTTTCACGATGTCTGATGTTTTGTCTTTTTTTTCTTCTTTCTCTGCCGTTTTTATGCTGTGACAAATGTGCCGCTATGCAATTATCTCATGAGTGTAGTGCCAATGCTACAATCTCTATCAATGTTACTTATAGCGGAAGAGGCAGTCTCGCAGCTAGCGCGTTTGCTGCCGTTGCGTTGATGGCTGCTGCTGTCGCGATGAACGCGGTTTCCGGCATTAAAAGAGATAGAAATGATGTTTATTGACAGGGTCCAGCAACGGCTCGACCGTCATCCCATAATTTACATACGGGCGACCTGCCTGTCGGCCTCCCGTCCGCGTAGTCAGTCAGTCACTCAGCCTACATGTATTGTTGATAGTCTAGAGTACTATTGATTGTTGCGATCATTAATGTACGTTTTCTGCTTCCAGGTGAGTTCCCAGAGCACAGAGCCAGAGCGCCGCGGCCAGGTATGTTGCTGTCCCCAAATGTCACATAAACGCAGCACATGTGTGCCTCCGACACGCAAGGCTGTTCATATGCAATTCACTCCATCTCCACATTCACTCCTCACTACACAGTTACATACATAGATACATACTTACATACATGCATATCTATCTATCTATCTATCTATCTATCTATCTATCTATCTATCTATCTGTCTATCTATCTATCTATCTATCTATCTATCTATCTATCTATATATATCGTGTGTGTGTGTGTGTGTGTGTGTGTGTGTGTGTGTGTGTGTGTGTGTGTGTGTGTGTGTGTGTGTGTGTGTGTGTGTGTGTGTGTGTGTGCGTGCGTGTGTGCGTGTGTCTTTAAGACCACTTGCTAGCCGAGGCATGCAATCATACACACCTGTCCTTTCCCGTCCTGTCACATTTCTTTACGTAAAGGTACGCGCAGTATCTATTAGTCTGATATTGCACACACTTAAAAAAATAAAAAAGTGTGTCAGCTTTGCCTTTTCATCCTCACACCCTACACATACAGTACGTGACGGGAATACCTTGTTTCTTATAATGCACGTCATTTGTGGTAGCACTCAGGTCCTCGTTCGGTCTCGAGAGCTCTGACTGCAATTCTGCCTTGGCTTGGGGTGATCACTTTACCTGACGAATGGTCAATAAACAGTGCTTACCTGCCTCCTTCTCCACCTCCCCCTGCCTCCTCACGCTAGCGTCCCTTCTCCTACCGCTGTTCTCTAAACCTCCTTCCCTCCTTTCTTCTATTTCTTCTCCTCCTTTTACTACTTCTCCTACTTCTCCCTAAACCTCCTTCCCTTCTCTTTTTTATTCTTCTCCTTATCCTCTTCCTAAACGTACTCCTCCTCCTCCTCCTCCTCGTCCTCGTCCTCATCCTCCTTTTCCTCCTTTCCTCCTCCTTCTTCTCCTCCTCCTCTTCTTCCTCTTCTTCTTCTTCTTCCTCCTCCTCCTCCTCCTCCTCCTCCTCCTCCTCCTCCTCCTCCTCCTCCTCCCCCTACCCCTACCCCTACCCCTCCCCTTCCCCTTCCCCTTCCCCTTCCCCTTCCCCTTCCCCTTCCCCTTCCCCTTCTCCTCCTTCCCCACTCCTTTACTTCCTCCTCCTTCTCCATCTTCTTCCTCTTCTTCCTCCTCCTGCTCATTATCCTTCATTATACTCCTCATTTTACCACACCTTTTCTTCTTATTTCTCCCCCTCTTCCTACTCCCCTCCCTCCCCACTCTTCCACTTCCGTTCTTCGCTTCCCTCCCCACTCCTCCACCAACTTCTTCTCCTTCTCCTTCTTCTTCTTCCTTCTTCTTCTCCTTCTCCTTCTCCTCCTTCTCCTTCTCCTCCTTCTCCTTCTCCTTCTTCTTCTTCTCATTCTCCTTCTTCATTTTCTTCTTCGTCCTCCTCATCGTCCTCCTCCTCCTCGTGCTCTTCCTCCTCTTCCTGCTCCCTCTCCCCCCCTTCCCTACTCTTCCTGTTCCCTCCCCCCCCCCCCTTCCCTACTCTTCCTCTTCCCTCCCCCCCCTTCCCCACTCTTCCTTCTCCGCTCTTCCCCTCCGTCCCTACTTTTACCTCTTCCTCCGTCCGCGCTCCTCCCCACCCTCGCCTCCCCGGCTCAGCAGTAGGTCAATATTCCGTGGGGTCCAGTACCCTTGCGTGGTGTACTGAAAGCTGTGAATTATTCAACACCTGTGTGAGGGTTTGCCAATGTCATCTGTCGATGGACCGTGTACGTCTCTTGACCATCAGACAGACCCTGCATATCCCTGACCCCTTAAACTACCTCACTGCATGTCCCTGGCCCTTTACTTCCTGATCATGCAGGTTCTTGATTTGTCGTCTTGCATGAACATCCGTGTCTCTAGTCCTTTACGCTGCTTGACCATCCCTAATCGGTTATTGCCTGGACATGCATGGCCCTTACCTCTTCAATTACCTGGCCACACATGTTCTTAGCACCCTCATGTACCCTGCCCATGTATGCCCTATCCTAACCTAACCCTGCATGTCCGTAACATCCATCCTCCCTGCCACCGGCTTCTCGCAGTCTCCAGCTGTAGACATTTCCTAACCCTACAACTACTTGGCATTGCGTGTCCCTAAACACTTATTCCGCCCGGCCATGTCTGGTCCCGAACTCTCGCTCCTGTGTAGCCAGACCCTTCTCTTTCCAATCATTAAAGTTGAATTTATGTGACCCATTCCACCATCTCTCTATAGCAGCTTTTCTCTTCGTGTCTCACCCTCCACATTTTACTCTCCTTTTCCCCTTCCTTCAACACTCACGTCCTTCACCTTGATGCCCCGTTCTCCCTCCCACTTCCTTTCCCATTCCCCTTCGTCCTCCCATTGCCTCCCCGCTCCCCGTCCCCTTTCTTCTCCCCGTTGCCTCTCTCCCCCTCTCTCTCCCAGCAGTGGCCTTGAGACACTCACTGTCTGGTCGTCACCCTTGGTGTGGCCGCCGCATCTACTAGACGGGCCAACACACCTCTCCTTCTACCTGCTCACCGCCTGCTTACTGTCTGTTTACTACCCGCTCGCTGTCTACTCAATACATGTTTATTGCGTGTTTGATGTCTATTTGTAATTGAACGGTTTCGGTTTAGTGCTTGATCACAAAAAGCGCTTTCTCTCTCTCTCTCTCTCTTTCTTTTTTTCTCTCTTTCTCTCTCTCTCTCTCTCTCTCTCTCTCTCTCTCTCTCTCTCTCTCTCTCTCTCTCTCTCTCTCTCTCTCTCTCTCTCTCTCTCTCTCTCGCTCTCTCGCTCTCTCTCGCTCTCTCTCTCTTTCTCTCTCTTTCTCTCTTTCTCTCCCTATCTCCCTATCTCTCTCACTCACTCACTTCCTCTATTTTCTACGTTTACCCTTGTTCTTGCACCCGCTGCCGGATTCCTCCCCTCCTCCCGAATACATCCCTTTTTTTTCTTGTTACCCCACTTGTGAAGGATTGCAGGCGCCTTGGCAGATTACGTACGAAGCCGCTTCGGTAACTGCGGCTCATCGGAACACCGTGGCTTTTGGCTTCGTCTCCATCGTGCATGAAACATATAAAGGTCCCCATAACGTAACCATGACAACCGAATGCCAGGCCAGGCGTTACCTTGGTGGCAAGAAGCAGTAAGTCTATCGAAGAGACATGAGACACCTAAGGTAGACTTGGTGACCACAGATGTAAACTGGTAACCGCAGGTAACCATAATACCCTCAGGCAAGCCATTAACCTCCAGGTAGCCATGGCAACGCTAAAATGGTACATGTTCCTAACTACCAAGGAAACAAAGCCCGTGAAACAACGTCGTGATGATTCAATAGAAAGGAGATAATTCCTTTGATGCGTTGTTCACACACAAGGGCAGTGTGACGAAAGAGAAGGGCCACTTTTGTCACATGGTACGATAACACGGGAATTTAATTTGTTAGGTAACAAGGACAGACTACGTATGACGGTTGTGCGGTGTAATCATGCGATTACACATGCTTTTGTGTGTGTGTGTGTGTGTGTGTGTGTGTTTATGTTTATGTTTGTAATGTTTGTGTGCATGTTTGTGTGTGTGTTTATGTTTGTATGTGCGTGTGTGTGTGTTTGTGTGTGTCTGTGTGTGTGTGTATGTGTGTGTGTGTAGTGCGTTGTGGTAGCACGGTCGGCTGGTGTTGCAGCTGGTTGTTACCACGTCCCACCTGGCACACAACCCTTTGTGTATCCCTGACCAGCTGCTGGTGGCAGTGACGGTGCTGCACTGGACTCTTGCTTCCGCAGCTGTTGCGTTCTTGCATTTGCCGGTTTGCTTCCTCTTGCCTGATTGCTAACTGCTTTACCTCTCAAACAAGTTCTTTCCTCATTCATCATCTGTTAATGACCTAGGTATATTGTACATCTTACATAATCGCCTAACCTTGCAAGACATTCCAACAGTAATTATGAAATATATTTCCTCGTTCTTAACAATTGAAATCAGTAGCAATGATAAGATAAGACAAATGCAAGCATTTTCTGAACCGCTCATGAACCCTACACTTAAAAACGACATCTTTGCCTCACCCACATTTCTCTTCTCGAAGTTTGATTTCCACCCTTGTATAAACCCTTAGCCTATTAGTTCCTTAAACC
>NW_028234411.1:9763272-9770772 GCF_977035675.1 Penaeus japonicus
AAAACATTCATGCATTCCTTTGTAAACACACTAGCAAAAAAGACACTCGCTCATGCACACACACCCACTTCCACAAATCATATCTACATGCATGACATCATAAACACGTATTGGCAAGAACCCTTTAGTATAGCGACGCAACATCCACGCTCATTCATAATCACTTAAGAGGTTTCCTTTACACACACACACTCACACACAAACACACACACGCATTTGCACGTACACGGCCGCTCACATGCACACACACGCCCCCTGAACAAGGTCACAGACACACACCATCCGGCCGCTTCACGCTCTCTCATACTTACTCTCTCTCTTGCTCTCTCTCTCTCTCTCTCTCTCTCTCTCTCTCTCTCTCTCTCTCTCTCTCTCTCTCTCTCTCTCTCTCTCTCTCTCTCTCTCTCTCTCTGTCTGTCTGTTTGTCTATCTATCCATGTATCTATTTCTCTATCACACACACACACACACACACACATACACACACACACACACACACACACACACACACACACATTCACTCATTCACTCATTCACTCACTCACTCATTCACTCACTCACTCGAAACTCGCAAGTAACTCGCCAATGCGGCATGTGTCTACCCTCGCCATTATTAGAAGCAAATATCCTGTTAGAGCATCCCATCCCATCATATCCTGGTCAACATCCTAGTGGAGTCCTCCCTCACCCCCCAGTCCCTCCACGGCCCCGCCATGCGCGCGCTTTTTGACCGTGTAACTGTTTGCATCTCGTCCCTTTAAACTTTACGCGGGAACTAGTCTGGACTTCCCGGGTTAAGGGGTCTCGACATCTCACCTTGATCCTCGGTCAGTTGTTTTAATAAACTATTTACCTCTGGTCTTCTTCCTGTTGGTTAACTTTTACTTTCTTGTTTCGAAGATCGGGGCAAATCATGATTTATATCTGACTTCTTTTGGGAGGTTTGTAAGTTAGATCTATAAATCTGTCAGGCCAGTTGGTCTACAGTATGTTTTACGCTCGTATGCCTCGTCCATCAACATAATTACTCGAGAGTTGGGCGAGTTCTTGTTATACTTTGGAGGAAACAAATGAATTATCACCTCTGCCTTGCCGTAAATCTGTCACTCGCACACGTCCATACACACTGCACGGATAATTAGATTCATGCACAAATATTCCCATAGAATTAATCTGCCCGTTAGTCTCTTTGTTTTCCTGTTCCGTCTTCCTGATTTACTATTTTCCCCTTTTGTTTCCCGTGAGAAAATGATGACGCTGACTTTCAACTTTCAATATGCATCACCTTCCCGTCATTAACAAAATGGATAACGTCATCAATTTTGTATATTTTTACAAAGACTAAGAACACAATAAAAGCGTGACAGCTGTACTATCATGAAAACGTACTAATTGTATATATCAGCACCATGATTCCCACTATTATTTTACTATCCACCATGATTATGAAAATATTTCCGTAATGAATATCATCTTACACTCATGTCTGCCATTTTTACTAAAGCCCCCGACCAATTTTATGAGTATCCCCCTCATCCATCTTCGCACCGAGGTTACCAATATTCCAAACGTGGCTGAGGGCAGGTGAGGCATAGGCACCGGTTACACCCATGGATAAACGAGGCGGGAGGAGGAGCGGCCGTGTGTGTACAACATTGCTCTACGTGGGAGAGTATGGAGGGAAAACGCCCCTGCGTGAGTGATCGAATGGACGCCCATGTTTGACCTTGGGGGGCGTGCAGGTGTGATGTCTAGCCTAGGTGGATATGGGCGGGCGTTGGCATATGCGTCCGGTTTCCTTGTTTGTCATTTCGCAGCTGATTCGTTAATGATAGTATGAACACGAGTCGGTGATAGAGGAGCATCGCGTCCCAGCACGAGCAAGCGCGACTCGCCGGTGCCAAGTCGAGTGTCTTCTAAGGAGCGACGGTGCCAACACATTCTTTCCCGCCTTCATACGCACCCGAGGCTGACATGAGAGAATATTCTATTTAAGTGTGCTCATCGCGATTAAATCAAATGATGTACGAGGTCCTGGCAGCTCGTCACTCCTCTGACAAATGCCCCTTAGTTACCCGAGCCCTTTTCGTTCGCGTAAAGCAGGTATCTCTTGCCCAATCCACGCTGCTCATGTTATGACGAGGTTGGCTGCAGATGTGACGCGGGGATATTGACGTAAAGTGACTTCTGTGATTTGTTATTTAAACAGCGAGGCGGTGTATTGCAAATTTGTTTGTTCATGACATATTTCGTTGAATTATGTTGTTGGCTCGTTTCTTTTTATATTTTTATTCTTTGAGTCAATTCTTTTATTAATTGTTATTGTCCAATTTGATTATTTGCCGTGCATGCCAGTTTGTTTATTACCAAAATTAAGTGATGGTTTTCTCTTTGTTCTAGATTATTTCAGCCATTGTCAATCATTAATTGAGAGATGCTTTGCACAGTTACCTGTTGTGTCGACCGTTACTCAATTTTGTTAATTAAACAGTACAATTGGTTACGATGGTGATTTCTTTAATTATTAAAAATATGATATATATGTGGCAGTATTCTGTGAAAGTTAACATTATGACTTGAACCCGAATAAAGCAATCAGGATACGTTTTGTTATGCCCGCTTTGTGAAGCCAAGGGTTGTGTCACGTTAACTTCATCTTAGGTCACGTCACTTCGATAGATCATAGGGCCCCTGTTGCACTGCCATGGTCTAGCGAGACCGTGATGCGAGCCTGTGACGCAAAACCCGATGAATGAGCGTTACGTCAAGAAGGTCGTCAAGGAGGAGCAGCAGCACAGGTGGTGGGTGGAGGAAGAGCCATGACGCAGCTCAACCTTCCCCGAGCCCGGGTGAGCTGCCTTCCCCCCTCCCCCTCCCCCCGGTCTGTCCTGGCATGTATGTCGGTGCTGTCATTTTTTATTGCATTTCCTTATTCAGACCTTGGAGAAAAATCTCGCTTTGCATAAGCTCCTTCGGTTGGGGTGACTCAAGAAAACGTGCAATCTGCTTTTCAATCTATAACACGCTTATATCACTCCTCTCTCTCTCTCTCTCTCCCCCCCTCTCTCTCTTTTTCCCTATCTATCTCTCTCGCTACCTATTTATTCCACACGCACATTAGAATACTCGCAGGTAGCAAATATTCCTAAACACGTGCACACACACACACACACACACACACAAGTACGCCTCCCTCACACTGCCTTAGCGCTGTGCATTGATGTCTTCCATGCCGTGTTTATGCTTGTCTGTCAAGACGGTTTACTCCACACACTCTTTGTCCACTCCCGCTTCATCACATATTTTCCGTACCCGCCACGACCGTCGCTGTCTGGGAGAGGCATCCTGTAGCTGGCAGCCAGACCGGTGACGTAAGCAACACTAAGGTACGAACCCAACATGCGACCTCACACTCGCCCAGTTGTCTGACCTCCGCCGCCGCTTGTTCCCGAGTTGTAACAGGACCTTCCGTCGTCCTTAATCCTCTGACCTTTAAACGTGACACATTGGAGAAGCTAGACCTACTCGTTGTAACACGGTATTCGTTCCCTTCGCGTTCAGCTAAAATTAAATACGCCAACGCTTCTCGTTGTTAGACGATACATGAATAGTTATGAAACCGTTTTGCTCAGACATCTTGCATTCCGTCACTTCGATGCTGGGTATAATGTTTGATGTCAGCATGAAGCATTCAAGGACCTCTGCGTTATTTAAACTGATCGAGTCCCCCCTTCTCTTCCCATTTACATTACCTGTTGATGACTGTACCGTATAGATACCATCTGGAGATTAAAGGTAATAGACGCAACGTAGCCCTGTGCATTATTTACAGTAGTCGAGAACAGTTGCATTATTTGGGATCAGGAGCAATTGCATTATAAGGGGTTATCTTTAAAAATATATATCCCTAAGAGGCATCTGTGTAATGTTACCGGGGAACACGATAAACCAGGGTGGAATAACAGGAGACCCAAGCTTTGTAACATCGAGAGGTTAAAATCCGCGGGAAATTACAGGTGACCAGGTAGGGTTTGGAGACATACCATACCGTACGGGCGTGACGATGATGGATATAAAACAGACAAAAAAAAAACACAAAAAACGGACTAAACACCAAGAGCCATCGGTATATCATGAAACATAAAGGTAGAATGACAAAAAAAAAAAAAAAAAAAAAAGGCAGACAAAGAGGTCAGAAAAAAAACATACTTTTTGTGCTGCGTCAATGCTATCCATCCTTCACCTATAGCTGTGGATGAGACCATTGTTTATAAACAACGTGGAGAACTGTATTCGTAAACGTATTTAAAAGTTTCTGTGTGAGTTAACGTGTATGTGCTTGAGCGCGCTTACATAAGCCGTGATTTGTCTAGAGGTTGCGAAGTTGAGAGCGAGACGAGAGTGGTTGTGAGTCACGCCGAGCCGTCTTGTGACGAGCCACTGAAGTCTTACCCGTTTTTTTTTTTATCCCTCGCCGAGCTTCGGTCTCTCCCCCTTCAGATAATCGTAATAGTTGGCTTGGTTCTTGTGAAATATTTGGGTAATGAAATATGAGTTCTAAGAGTGTATTATAGAGCAGTCAATGTGCATGACTTCCGGAGGAACATATGCACCCTCTCTCCCCCCCTCCCCTTTCACCCTCCTATCCACTCGATTACCAACACACTGTTGTCATTCTTCCTCGCCACCAGAGACTCTTGATGGACATAGCACACCGAAAGCCGCTACCGGACGTACTAGGGACTGAACAAACACAGAGATGCTGTTAAAGAACTTGGTACGCCATTACGCAGCACTTGTGTCAGGGCCCACTTCTCAAGACAGAACCACTCGAAACATGGCGCTCTACTAGACCTTTAAATACGCCTACGACCTAAGCCGAATGGTGAAGATTACCAACGACCGGTAAACAAGGCAAATACACATTAAAGCCATCAACTCGTATGAATTTGATCGAAGGATACCCGGCATTTGGATAGTTTTACATCGTATTTGGACCGCAGGTACTAGTTCACCGTAAACACTTGTTAATAGTTCCTCGGGGTACTGATAGACCCTAAAAGTACCGCGTGCGTTGTCTGATATCACGTTCCGTTGGTCAAGGCCATAGAATCAGCTGATGAATGTTTCGCTCGTCGCCCAGAGAATCCCAGCCAAGTAGGAGTAATTTCAAGCAACAAAACCCACGACGTGAGCAGACAGCGTGTGGGCGAATGAGTGAGTTTCCCAGGTCATTTTCTAAGCTCTCTGACGCGGCTGCTAGCCTTTCTTTGTTGCGAGAATAAAGTTCAACACAATTCTTCGCTCTGCTGATGTCCTGAAACCGGGTGGCAATAGGATAAGCCAGATACAACGGAAATATAAGGTAATCCGTTTCTGCGACGACTAGCACGGCAGGGTTGTCTTCGTTACAGGTAGGAACCCCATTTCACATACCTTTTACGAGAACAAGTCTCATGACCCTATTGTAGATTCCTCTAACTTGGCATGCACAGAGTACTGGTCCCCTGCACGTCCGTGGCAGCAGCCCATCTGACTTCCAAGGCATTGAATCTGCCACGCCCAGATTGGTGACCCCATCAGACCGCCACGTCTGATAGAACCTGTAATACGGCAGCTTATAGACTTAGCTAAGCCCCAAGTAATTAATCTTGCCTTGCATCAAGTTTTGGTCTGTGCATGCTAGTACTTTGGTAATTATACTTCCATAAGTCTCCATCACAGACTTCCGTATTCTTCCCATTCTTTCTCCTGTTTAAAAAAATAAATAAGAATCCATCAAGATTCTTTGCGGCAAAGAAGAAGCAAGCTAAGTTCTCAGCAACAGCAGCCGCGACTGGACTCAAAACATCGGGACAAAGGCCGTGCGAGGGAGAGTCGCCTCGGGAACCCACTGCTTGTTTATTCTTCCTGCCAATAGCATAGGCGGAATTTCCCTGCGAATGACACGGGTGACTATGAGTAGCCCCGATCTCTTTCGACTGATACTGGTTAACAAGGTTTACGCAAGTCCCGCAAGGAGAAAAGTCCGCAAATGCTCTTGATTCACAAATGAACAAACACAGAGGAGAAAAACCGCAGCAGACGAACGCTGCCAGGACTCTTGAGTTTTTTGTCTGGTGTAATCTCTTTGTTCGAACTCTCGACTTTGTCGGTCTGTTTACTTGGAATGGAAATCTTATGGGTTGTTAAGTAAAAGTTTAGTGTGAATATCATTTCTGAAACATTATTCCTGCAGTTTGTATGTTCGCAATTCCTAGGAATATCGATTTATTCAGCGAAAAATGGTGTTCCTTCCCCGAGACGGAAATTCAACTTCGACTTTTGAGACTCACCTTGGCCCTTCTTTAAGCGTCTCCCATAGGAGGAATCTCCAAGACTGGCCAATCAGAAACTGCGTAGGAAGGGCGAGGAAGGTTTTCATTGGTCAGTGGCACAAGAAGTATGGAAGGTTGATGGATCACAACGATTGCACCCTCGACGTCCCGTATTCGTACCTAAATGTTGTTTGTTGGGTTCACCGATCGCCAAGGCTATATGGCATTATTTTCTGCTGCTCTCTCTTACGAACGTTCCTCCATGGCGCTAAAAGATGGCGGGGAAGTAGTCTTGTGCCGTTTCGAAAAGCTTAAAGAGAAATGATATGAAATACAATGAAAACGAGTGGAGACGGTGGCGAGGCGCTTAGGCATCGTTGGGGGAGCGACTCGGCCTTATTTAAAGGGATAATGATTATGTGAAGGAACGTACCCTCCTCCGTGGGCGAGGGTGTTGTACATGTCACGGGTATAAGGGCACTCTCGGCGATGGCAAGCTGGGCCTAGACGGAAACACACCTCTCGCAGACAGTACAATGACTCTTTAAATGAAATAAACTGTGGAACCTGTTTGTGGGCAGCAGGCAAGAAATGTGAAGGATTTTATTAATGGTAACCAGTACCGCCTCGGGGCCCATGAACCTGACACGGCGTGAGCAGCATTACTTAAGAGACTTTTGCTTTTTCTATGTACGCCGAGGTCCAAGGTACAAATATAGGTACAGCACCAGCAGCGGGCAGATAGGCTCCCCTGCTCTCTCTCTCTCTCTCTCTCTCTCTCTCTCTCTCTCTCTCTCTCTCTCTCTCTCTCTCTCTCTCTCTCTCTCTTTCGTCTATCTCTTTATATTTCGTCTCTCTCTCTCTCTCTCTCCCCTTCTCTCTCTCTCAATATCTCTTTCTCTCCTCTTCTCTCTCTCTCTCTCCTCTTCTCTCTCTCTCTCTCTCCTCTTCTCTCTTCACTTCCTCCCTCTTCCTCTTCTCTCTCTCTCTCTTCTTTCTCTCCCCTCTTCCCCTCTCTCACCTCTCTTTCTCTCTCTCTCTCTTCCTCTCTCTTTCCTCTCTCTCTCTCTCCTTTCCCTCATCTTCCTCTTCCTTCTCTTCTCTTCTCTCTCTTCTCCCCTCTTCCTCCCTCTCACCTCTGTTTCTCATGTCTCTCTTCCCTCTGCTCACTTCTCTTCACTCC
>NW_028234411.1:9808272-9810772 GCF_977035675.1 Penaeus japonicus
TCGTTTACATTCCCTCCCCTTTCCTTCCCTTCCCTTCCCTTCCCTTCCCTTCCCTTCCCTTCCCTTCCCTTCCCTTCCCCTCCCTATCCCGCCCTCCCCATTTCTCTTTTTACGATCGCTATTACTTTTTTCTTCCAGTTCTCCAATCGTATTCATCTCCCCAATGCTTCTCTTTCCTTATCCTTCCTTCATCGTTGAAAATCATTCGTCTCTTTTGGTTTTTATCGCCATTTTCCCGACTCCTACAACATTTTCCTTGTCCGACCGGCGGCTTTCCTGTCCCTCAAATTTCCCTTCTTTTGACTCGCCTCTCCCGTCATGGCTGACTTCTTTCGGTGGATTATATTTTTATTATCCTTAATTAACGAATATGTCTATGTCCATGAACCTTTAAAAATCAACACAATGGGTTGAGAGTTTTATTACAGAGGACAGATCAATGATAATTATTGTATTGTTCAGAATAGGTGATTGCCCAGTTACCCCTCCATTATATTAGTGATCCCTTCAATGGGCCATTTAAAGTTCCCACCGTTTGTTTTTCGGTTAATTTTACCACGTCGATATATTCTGCAGAATGGTGCTTTGTGGGATAGATGAATAGCTCCGTGTCTGTTTTATATGTTATTATTGGTGTACTTTGTTTGACGCCGGGGTTGTTCAGTATATGATATATGCGTTCTCTTGGTGATGGTGGCAATGCAGCAGCTGGAAAATCTTTGTGTACTGCGGACGCACGTGACGCCTCGGGGATATCGCTTTACAAAATTTAGTTTATCACCCCTCACGCTAATTTTCCTCCCTCTAGTCTATACTCGAGTGTCTAATGAAAATGGCGATTTATAGTTTGTCGCGGCGAAAACTTTAGTCTTCCAAAATCCACAAATAAAGATACACCCCCTACTGAGCTATTAAACGCGTGGTTGAATCGAACCTTTTCAAGCTCACATCATACAACCACAATCCCCGAATTAATTCGTTTGGCGGCGATCATTACCTCTCTTGTATATTTGCGGGAATGACGAGCCAATCTACTCGTGTTGACACTCGCAATTTGCAACTATCTCGCGGTCAATAAATGCGTAAAGGGAAAGTTTTGGTTTCGCGGATCAACTCTTAATCGGGAGCCGGACACTTATTTGTGAAGGGGTGCAACAGGCAGATGTTTTCTATGATTTTTGTTGCGAATGTGACCGTCATTACTTCACTAGCGTTGGTGTGGCGAGGACCGTATTTGGCTGATAATTGCAGTGTTGCTCGAATCAGTGCTGAGACATGAGTTGGGTAGGCTAGTCATATAAATACGAAACATGATGATGACCAGCTGTTACCCCCTAAAAAAAGAAATATGAATGAAGGTTCAAGTGGCACTGTGCTTGGTCTAACACCCCCACGTGTCGCTCATATCGCTCATGGCAACGACAGCGACACACTGCAGCGTCATGAACATGGCCAGTTCGGTACATCAACTATTACTGACACATCGCCTAACCTGGTTGCGATGCGTGAGTGACATATTGGCTGGCCTGTTCGTTATGATCGACTAACAGACGGACTCAAATTATGTGATATATTTACCACACCATGGCACATAGACTGACTTATACACATCCCTTTGACCAACACTCTATGTGACAGACACACCCACAGCATATCTGGTCTAAGCAAGGCAATAAATTGTAGAGCATATAGTTTATGTGACTGACTATATCAGCTACAAGACAGAGGGATATGCTGTTCAGATCAGCATTGCCTAAGTAACATTTTATTACGTAAATATGTTACGTTTTGATAGTTTAATGTACAAGTAACTCTCAGTATCTGGTTCAAGTGAACTATATTAACTCTCGTTGAATATGAACACGTAAAGAACACGTAGCAGTGAAGCCACCTAAAGCAAGAAAACATCAAGGAGAAGGGCACGGAAGCCAACAAAAGATATCTCAGATAACAAGTCGACTCTTGCTTGGCGATGACGCCCTCGTGGGTATTATTTCATGTTGCTAATGGATATGGGAGACGGTCATGTCCTGTGATCTCTGGATTCTCCGGATTTATTGCAAAGAATCGGTGCAATGTCATTGTAATTTGAAGATAATGTAGACACGTCTAGTTAGATAATGGGGTTCTTATATCATTTACGTCAGCTGACTGATCCCGACGGTTCATCGTGGGAGTGTGCCCCTCCGTCTCCCCTCAGAAATCTGTTGACCTATATGTGTGTGTGTGTCTTCACTGGAACACTAGCTTTTCCTGTTTACAAATTCCATGTACAGAATGCGATACGAGACAGCTGACGTCACGCCTTTGCTTCAGTGAGGATCATACACAAATGCCTTTTATCCTTTTCTCTAGTCTGAACAGCCTTGGATTAATTATTCAACACTCGTAGCAAAAGCTTCTAGTTTTCTTTGATGACATAATCATTAAACTGATAAAGTGATGGGAACAATACGATTAGGTGATAACCGTTCCCATGTGCTGATGATGAGGCGAAGGT
>NW_028234411.1:9819685-9824685 GCF_977035675.1 Penaeus japonicus
TTATTGCTGTTGTTTTTAGGTATATGTTAATCATTATTTATTACTATTATGATCACCATTATCATTATTGATATCATTATTATTTCATTATTACATATCCAAAATCAAAGTCTCTCCTCGTCTAGTGACAATCTCTTCGAAGTTATATCCATATGCATTTTTCATCTCTTTTTGCCTATACGATCTTTTAATTTTCCTTCATGTCTTTTACCCTCCCTCCTCTCCCCTCTCCTCCCCTCCTTGCATCTGATCCCATTTCGTCCCCTTCTTCCTTCCTCTCCCTTCGCCTGTGTCTTCGGCTACGTCAGTGCGGTCGCGTCGATGGCACAAAAGCGAAATCCTGTTCAGCAGAACGGATTAGTAGCCTTCCCTTTCCTTTCGCTGTGTCGTCGGTTCCTCTTTTTTCTGCCTATTTTGCTCTTTTTCTATTTGTCTTTCTTTTTCTTCCTTCCTCTTCCTCTCTCTCCCTTTCCCTCTCTTTATTTCTCTCTCTCTCTCTCTCTATTTCTTTCTTTGTTTCTTTGTTTCTGTCTCTCTCTTTCTCTGTCTCTCTCTCTCTCTCTCTCTTTCTTTCTTTCTATCGCCTCTTGTGTTTGTCTTCTCATCCTCCCCTTCCTTCCCCCCCATCCCCATCCTCTTCTTTCCTCCATCCACTTATGGGTCCCGTACTTGCTTGCAGATTTACATGCATGACCGCTTGCATGATCATGTCTTAACTGCCTCTCAGAGAGTCCGTTACGTGCATGGTAGCCCAACCACGTGATGCTCTCATTCATGCACTATCCTCTGTTACCCTGGCGACAGGATGCCGGTAATGAACTCTTCCATGGCAACTCGGCCATGCAAGCTCATGCAAATCCCAACTATGCACTTTTATGGCAACTTAGTCCTGTCCTTCCTCAGCTGCTCAACCTTGTCTTCTCTTGCCTTGTCTTCTCGTGGTGGGGCAGCCATGCAGTCTCACGGCAACCTTTTCAAATTCGTCCACAGCAGCTGAGTCATGCACTACTAGCCATGCAGTCTCGTGATCACTCCGACCACACCGTTTGCGCTATACCTCTCGGGCTAATAACCGCTAATGGCCACCGCAGTCATGACAGAGCCACCGGTGACGTGCGGCGTTCATGAAGGGCGAGAGGACAGAGGCGGACCCTTCTTCACGACTGCCGTTGGTCGAGGAGGCGTCGACGAAGGCGGAGAGGTCGCAGGAGCAGCCGAGAGGCGCCTCGTCCCTCGCGGTCGGCCGTGGCGAGCCGCAGGACCGCCTCTATTCGCCTGCCATAAACAGCAATAAAACGTGTGTCTCGGACGGGCTGGGGCTTCGGAGGGCGGCTCGCCTCACCACAGGGAACGCGGAGGGAAAACACACGGATGAAACACTGGATGAACAAAGGCGGCGAACTCGGGTTTTTTTTGCTTCTCTTTCTCTCCCGTGTTTTGTTTTATACGCTTTTTTTTTCGGGGGATGAAGAACCAACCATGACGAAATGAGTGGAGAGGCTACCTGGTATACCCTTGTGTATGTATGTTTGTGAGCGAGTGAGTGAGAGAAAGAGAGAGAGAGAGAGAGAGAGAGAGAGATTTCTGTTGTCATTCTTGTAAGAGGAGAAGGAAGAGAAGGAAAAGAGATAGGAGGAAAGATGGGAGGATGGAGGGGGAAAGAAGGGAGAGAAGGAGGAGGGACGGATGGAGAGGGAGGAAAAAGAAAAAAAAAAAAAAAAAAAAACGAGAGGCAGGGAGAAGGGAAAGACAGATAGATGGACACACTGCTGTTGATATGCTTAGCTTTCTTGTCTTTTCTTCCTCTTCATCTTCCCCTTTTCACTTGTCTCTTCATTTCATCTTCCCCTTTCCTTTCTCTCTTCGCTCGTTATTTCCACTTTATTACATTCCCCTATCATTCCTCTCTTTCCATCTTTCTTATTTTATGGGCTTCGTTTTCTATTCGTCTCTCCTGCTTTCCCGCCCTTCCCATTTTCTCTTTGTCTTGCGCTTTCTCCCTTGCACTTGTCCCTTTTCTTTCTTTCTCCTTATTATTATCCCGCTAATCTCTTTCGTACTCTGTATTTTCCTATTCGCTATTTCTCAAATCTAGATTTTTGTTTTGCTATCTTCCTTTTTCGCTGTGGATCATTATCAGTGAGAGGAAGAGAAAGAGGGAAGACGGAGAGGGAGGAGGAGGAAAGGGGAAGAGGGATAAGGGGAAGAGATAGTAGAAGGGAGAGGGAGAGAGGAAATGGGAAAGAGTAAATGGAAGGGAAAGAGAGAGAGAGAGAAAGAGAGAGAGGAGAGAGAGAGACAGAGAGAGAGAGAGAGAGATTGTGTGGGAGAGAAGAGATGAGTGGAGAGAGATGAGAGAAGAGGTGAGAGAGAAAGAGAGAGAGGAGAGAAAGAAACAGAGAGAGAGAAAGAAAAAGAGAAAGAGAGAGAGGGGGGGAGAGAAAGAAACAGAGAGAGAGAGAAAGAGAAAGGGAGAGAGAGAGAGAAAGAAAAAGAGAAAGAGAGAGAGAGAGAGAGCACATCAGAAAGGCAAGATTTTTTCCCCGAGACTCCCTTGTTACAACGCGGTGACACACACATACACTTTATTGATCGCCTCCGTCATCTTCAGTGAGCACAGGATTCATGGCAGTTTTTTTCGCGTTATTGTAGTGCAGTCTGACAATGCATCATGGGGCGGGGAAGCCTTTGCAGAGTGGTTGTATTACGGAGTTTATTCTGCTCTGTTATCTCGCTGTGTGCACATAAAATTCGAAACCGTAATCTGTTATCTTTGTTAGAAATTTTCCGTCATGAGTTATCATCATAAATCGTTTTTTTTTGTATTATTAGATTGTATCGCCTCTCTTTCTCTGTCTCTCTTCCTCTTTATCTTTCTATCTATCGATATATGTATATATATATGTATATATATGTATATATATATATATATATATATATATATATATATATATATATATATAATCTCTCTCTCTCTCTCTGTCTGTCTCTCTATCTATGTATTTATGTATCTATCTACCTACCTATTTATCTATCTATCTATCTATCTATCTATCTATCTATCTATATATATATCTTCCTTTCACCCGCCCTCCCTTCGTCCCCTCCTTCTCTCTCTCCTTCCTTCCTTCCTTCCATTCCTCCTCCCCCTCTTTCTCTCTCTCCTCCCTCTCCCTCTCCCCCTTCCTCTTACGGGAATGACAACAGAAATGGTGATAACGGCGTAGTCTCGCATGCTTTTTCATGACATTAGCTGTAGTTTTCGTGATAATGGTGGTCGATGCGGCGGTGGAGACGATTGCATTTCTGGCTTTGCTGTAATAACGTTGTCACTGATGGTTTTCCCCGAGGCCGTTCCTTGCGCAGATGCGGCTAAGCTGTGTAGAATTGGGCTGCCCTATTAACGCACGGGAAAACTCAGGATTGCTCGCATACCTGCAAGCGCTGCAACACTGAGCGGGATAACATGCGTTGCATAGTTGAAATGCTGGTTATAATGAGTATACCCCAGCCACTAGATATAGCATATTAACCCCTGAAAGCCGTGTACGGTGCCAAATCTCGAGGCAGATATGTTGTGAGGACACGAATCACCAGAGTCATCATAACATAGCGGGGATGTCTTGGATGTCTCAAATGCAAAACATAGTGCGACACACTCCAAACCCACAATGGAGACTAAACAACGAATACCATGGGTGGAAACTCAACAGGGGGATCGCTCTTGATAGAAAAAAAACACCAACAAAAAAAAACAAAAGCAAGCATAAATTCCCTAGCAACAAAGTAACTTGTAAACGTGGATATGATAATCAGCGCACGAATATCACCGAGAGTCTTCGCAACACAGCAAAACGTTCGTAGAAACTAAGCAACAAATGCGTTGAGTGGTGAGAGCAGCGCCCTATTCCCATGCGGTAAGTATCACAATGGAGCGGGTGATCAAGTCTCTGCTCGGAGCTTGCATGATAGTTCTGAATTGTTCAGACATGCAGGACATTTCAGCGTTCTGCTGTGTTGAGCACTATAGTGTTTTACCATCGGTGTGCTGCCATGAATTGCATTGTGTCGGTGATCTATTGCCATGCACGGTAGTTTATTGGCGGAGTGCAGGCAAACATCATTTCTCTCTTGCTTAGGGTTATGTTGCTGTGTTCTGCGGTGTACACAACACCAATATATTTTTACGCCTGATATTGCTCTGGTGGCAGTTATGACATCTCGTATTTTTGTTCTGCTATAGATTTCCAGTGCACAGCAGCTCGCATGCTTGACATTGTGTGCTGGGATGAACTTTCATGCACGGCATTGTTCTGGGGTCTACAACCAGGCATGGCGTTGTCCTGATGGTGTTCTGCCGTGCATGGCATTTTGCATGTGGTGTTTCCTCATGCATTACATTGTCTTGGAGATTTTTAGTATATCTGGAATTTCTGCAGAGTATCCGCTGTGATGCTGTCATGAGTGGAATGATAGTAATAAGACATGCATTGAGGAACAGAACCAGATTGTGTTACAGCTATGCATGACGACGGAAAGACAAGTCAAGCATGCTGTTCATGACAAACAAAGAGAGGTATTTATGACCGGATAAAGAAACTGGTTTCAGAAAAGAAGAGGAGGAAGGAAACATGTAAATTCTCACATGCAAGATATCCGGCGCAGATGTTGTGTTGCTGGCAATGCTTTGTTCATCACCGGAACCACCTGTACTCTCTCCCTCTCTCCGCTTCTTTCTCTCTCTCTCTCTCTCTCTCTCTCTCTCTCTCTCTCTCTCTCTCTCTCTCTCTCTCTCTCTGTGTCCTGAACTTCCCTGCTTTCCTATCCCACTGCTGCTCACTGTTTCTCTCCTTCTCCCATTTTTTTCCTTCCTCCTCCTTCCTCCCTCCCTCCCTCGCTCTATCCACCTCTCCTCTCAGAAGGACAGGTAATCCAGGTAAGAAATCTTACCTCCCCTCGCCCCCTCCCTCCCCCTCCCCCTCCCCACAAGGTGTGGTCAT
>NW_028234411.1:9837185-9852185 GCF_977035675.1 Penaeus japonicus
TATACATTATATCTATAGGAAATTAATATATATGATAAATATATAATATATATATATATATTTATATATTATATTATAGATATATATTGTATGATTTTATACATCCCATGCATTCATATATATATATATATTATATATATATATATATAATATAGTATATATATTTAATATATATAACTATATCTCATATATATCCAACACATATATAGGGGGGCACAACACACATATATCATATATATATAAATATATATATATATATATATATATATATAACCTATAAATATAATATATATATATATAATACGTATATATATGTATGTATTATATTATAAGTACAACACACACATATTGAGTATTGTATATATATATATATGTAATCAAATATATATATGCGAGCGAGCGATATATATATAGGATAGTTTATGTATATAGGCGAGAGAGAATTTATGTATAAATATAATTATGTATATATATTTATGTATAATTTTCGTAATATAGTAATATATATATAATAATTTAATGTATAATAATTTGTATATGTATATATAAATACAAAAGTGTAATGTGTATATGTATTTATATATATTAATATATATATGTATATATATATATTTTATATTTATATATGTCGGTATATATATAATTTATATTTATATTTGAATAATATATGTATATAAGTCAAACACAGACACATGACAACCATACACATGTATACATCAATCCATATATCCATATATCCATATATCACCACTATACGCCAATCCCATACACATAACCCACCACATACACACACACACACAACCACACTACAACCACCACACACATGCCACACCACACACACACACACACACAACATACAACCAAATATCCCTACACATACACACACACACACACACACACTCAACCAGCAACACACACACAAGACACAACACAACACACACGAACACACACAAACACACACACACACATCCAAATACACAAAGACACACACACACACTCCACACACACACTACACACACACACACCACACACACCACAAGACATATATATATATAATATATATATCATATATATATATATATATATATATATATATATACATATAATAATATATATTATATATATATATATATATATATATATAAATATATATAGATATAGATATATGAAATAGGTTTGATATTAGTAAATATTATATATATATATATAAATATATATATTATAACTATATATAAATATATTTTTGATAGATTTATATTGTGTGTAAAGTGTGTAGTGTGTTTGTGTATAGATGTATGTATGTATGAATGTGTCTGGATATATGTATAACATATAGAATATATAAATATATAACATATATATATAAATATATATATATAATGTAAGTAATATATATAAGGAATATATATATATATATATATATATATATAAAAATTCATAATACATGTTTATATATAATATAAAGTCAAATATATATATAAAAAATGTATATAACATAATATGCTAAATAGATAATATATAGATATAGATAGATATTTATAGATATAGATATAATGTATTATATATATACATATATATATATATATATATATATATATAATATATATACTCTAATATATATATATAATATTATAAACCATATTTGTATGTATAACATTTATATATATATGTGTAATTTATATATATTTTTATTTATTTTAAATATATATATGTATAAAATATATATATATATGATATATAATACATATATATAAATATAAAATAAATAAAAATATAAGATATAAATAACCATATCTATAATAATAAATATATACAATACAAATATGTTTATATAATATATATCAAAATATATATATACTGATAATTATATATATATATATATATCTATATATATATAACATACATATTATATACATATAAAAAAATATATCAATAAATATATAAATGATATATATATACATATATATATAACATATATATATACAATTACATATATAAATAAATATAAATATATATTAAATATATATTATATAAAATATCATATTTATTTATATATATACAGGTATAATATATACAAATACATATATAACTATATATATATATATATATATATCTATCAAAAAATATATATATATATAATATATTTATTTATATATCATACAGGTATATTAATTATACATATAAATATATATATATATATATATATATATATATATATATTTTAAATATATATAATATATAAGTATATAAGTATATATATACCTGTATATAATATAAATAAAATATATATATATATTTATTATATATTATATAATTTATATATGTAAATTTGTACTATATATCAAGTATATAACAAATGTATATATATATTTATTTATATGTATATATTGTATAGAGATTATATAAATATATAAATATAGATATATGTCTCTCTATATTTATATATTTATTTATCAATATATGTATATATAAATGTAAAATATATGTAATATATATATGTTTTTGTATATAACTCCATATAACATATATATATATATATATTATAAATATATATAGAATATAACATATTATATCCTATTATAATTATATAAGTATATATATGTACCTATATGTATCCTATTTATATATAAATTCTTTAATATATCTAATATTTATACATATATTTTATATATTAATACATATATATACATCATACATATCCACGTAAATATATTATATATATATTTATATATATAAAAATATATCTATATTTATCATATAATATATATCTATATGCTATATATATATAATTTATATATATAGATAATATAATATAAAATATATATATATATATATATATGTAAAAAAGTATATATTATACATATACATAATATATTTATATATAAGTATATTATGATATAATAATATAACTATAAATATAATACAATATATACATCCATACATACATACATATACCTATTTTTTTTTATTTAAATTTTTTTATTTTTTTTTATTATATACACAATACATACATATAAAACTACTATAATATATATATATATATATATTTAAATATATATATAATATATATATATGTGATTTGTTAATATAATAGTATATATCAGGTACATATATACATATAATACATATAAATCATATAAATATATAAATAGTATATATATATATATATATATATTATATATACTACATAACATAAATATTTAATATATATATAATGTTTACATAAATATATATAATAAAAAAAAAATATATATATATACACATATATACCTATTATACATACATAATCTATACATACTTAAATATACTTAATATATAAACATAAATATATAAACATATATATATATATATATAATTATATATATATAGATATATATAATACATATATTATAAATTATTTATATACATATATATAAATATAATATATATATATAATATATATATAATATTAACATATATACATACATACATATACATATATATCCATAATATATATATACATATAATATACATACATAATACATATATCAATATATATAATTATATTATATATATATATATATATAATATATATATATATATATATATTTATAGCATAACACCATATAATTAGATATACAAATATATATTACATTTTTTTAGTATAAACTTTATATATACTACATCTATATATTTATATATATATGTATATATATTTTATATATATCATATATATAAATATATATATATTATATATATATATATATATATATATATAGTATGTATAAATATCTATATCTTTATCTATCTATATCTATTTATTTATCTATCTATCTATATTTATATATATATATTATATAAATATACACATATATATGTGTGTGTGTGTGTGTGTATGTATGTATGTATGTATGTATGTATGTATTTATTTATTTATATATATATGTATGCATTTACATATATTGATATATATGATATCGTTGTTTGTCCATCTCAGAAAATAGCCTGAAATCACGCAGACTTGAAATCGCACCACCTGACGACACCTGTCACAGTAATACGAGATTCCTCATTTGAAAGTGATCCGACTCGCCTGTTCTAGGTGAAGAGCTAAGTGACGGACGGAGATCTCGAACGGGGATGACTCGGTCGAGGGTTGATGGCTTAGGATGAGTAACAGATATTTGTAACTCTTGGTGATGATCGATGGTGGTTGAAGGAGGTTTGCAATACGTGGCTATGCCTAGAAGTTGTTTAAAAGTGAATGAATGTTTTTTTTTAATGTAGAGGCCGAGGTGGGAGGGTTAATATGTTAATAATGATGATGATAATAACAAAAGTGATCATGTAGTAGTGATACTAATGAAGATAATGATGGCAACAATGGTATTGCTATCATTGTTGTTGTTACTGCTACTTTTGTCCTTATTGCTATTGGTATTGTTAATGTTATCATTACCATTATCATTATCATTATCATCATTATTATCGTCACCACCACCGTCGTCGCTATCGCCATCGCCGTTGGCTTCGTGAACCATAAGATGGACTATCTTCATGATCTGGTTTTTCCTCTGCCCTCTCGCCTGCTGCGTCCATCTCCATCCTTCGACTCTTGTTTATCTTCCCCTCTTCGCTCTTCGTCTCCTCCGCCTCTTCCTCCTATTCCTCTACTTCTTCCTCCTGCTCCTCCTGCTCTTCCTATTTTTTTCTTAATCTACCTTTTCTCCCTTCCCTTCCTCCTCCTCTCCTCCGTCCTCCTCCTCTTTCTCTGCTTCCGGTTGTTCCTGCCTTCTTCTCCTTCTCCTTCTCCTCTTCCTCCCCGACCGCCTCCCCTCCTCTTCTCGTCCTTCTCCTCTCCGCCCCCTCCCCCCTCTACCCCCCTCCCTCTCTCCTCCTCCTCCTCCTCTCCTTCCTCCTCCTCATTCCTCCTCCTCCTCGTCCTCCTCCTCCCCCTCCCTTGCTCCTCCCCTCCTCCTCCTTCTCCTCTCCCTACCCTTCACTCCTCCACTTCCTCCTCCTCCATCCACTCCTATCACTACTCCTTCACTTCCCCACTCCTTCAACTCCTTCAACGTCCTCCACTCCTCCTACCCCCTTCACACCTTCACCTCCTCCACACTCCTTCATTCCACTCCACATTTCACTCCTCCTCTCCTCCCTCCCATCCTTCACTCCTCCTCCTCCTCCTCCTCTCCTTCACTCCTCCTCCTCCACCTCCTACTTACTTCCCACCTCCTCCCTTTCCTACTCCTTCACTCCTCCCTCCCCTCCTCACTTCACCCTCCTCCCTCCTTATTCTTCACTCCTCCTCCCCTCCTTCCCTCCTCCCCTCCTTCCCTCCTCCCCTCCTCCCCTCCTCCCCTCCTCCTTCACTCCTCCCCTCCTCCTTCACTCCTCCCCTCCTCCCCTCCTTCCCTCCTTCCCTCCTCCCCTCCTCCTATTCTCTTCTCTCTTCCCCTCTCTCAGCTCTCTCGTGCACGTGGTGTCGGCGGGACATCGTCAGGTCCAGCTCGCGGGCGGGCTGAGGGGGAGGGGGAGGGAGGGAGGGAGGGGTAGAGGGAGGGAGGGGCATCCCTGGGATCACGTACGCACAGCTCCTCGGCGGTTCTCCCCGGGCTCACCTCTGTTACGACGCGAGGCTTCGTAGCGTTTGTGTTTTGGATGGATGAATTGACGGATGAGTTTTTATGTCGGGATATTGGCCCTGCGGAGAGAGTGGGAGGAGGAGGTGGGGGAGGGGGAGGGGGAGGGGGAGGAGGAGAACAGGAGATGACGTTAGCGGCGGAAAGTTTGAAGGAAATGGGATGAAAGAGGATTTTTTTTTTCTTTTCATTCAGGGGGGGGACAAGAAGGAAGAATCATCGACACGTATGAGGGTTTTTTTTTCTTCTCCCTGGAAGGAGGAATCAGGGGCCGATAGGGGCAGCAGCCTATCAGGAAGCGTGTAGGGGAAGTAGAGAGAGAGAGAGAGAGAGAGAGAGAGAGAGAGAGAGAGAGAGAGAGAGAGAGAGAGAGAGAGAGAGAGAGAGAGAATCAGGGGCGGATAGGGGCAGCCCGAAAAGAACCAGGAAGCGTGTAGGGGAAGAGAGAGAAAGAGAGAGAATCAGGGGCCGATAGGGGCATCCTGAGAAGAACCAGGAAGCGTGTAGGGGAAGGGGAGATAGATAGAGAGAGAAAGAGGGAGAGAGAGAGAGAGAGGGAGAATCAGGGACCGATAGGGGCAGCCCAAGAGGAACCAGGAAGCGTGTAGGGGGAGTGAGCGTCTACAGCCAATGGGCGGTAGAGTATGGGGGTCGAGTGAGGGGTGAAGGGAGAGAAAGGGATGGGATGGGATGGGATGGGATAGAAGGCCCAGGATATGGGAGTATGAGACAGAGAGGTAGGATTGAAGGAGGGAGGGAGGTAGGGGAGGAGGATGGGTGAGTAAAGGACTGAAGGAGGGGTGGATGGATGGATGGAGGGAGGGAGGGTGGATGGGGAGGTGGAAGGGAGGGAGGGAAGGAAGGAGGGACCAACTGTATCAGGTTCTCTGGCAGATATACAAGACAGGGGTATTATTTTTCGTTCTCTTGTTCTCCCCTGTAGACTATTGATTTTTCCGCCGGGCCCTAAGTATCTCTCGAGTGGGGGTGGTGCCCTTCTTTCGTGTACCGGTCGTGCGGCGGTCGTTCCCCGGGGTCGGGGCGACGGGAGCTCGCCCTTCATGGCGCAGGGGTACCACTTACGACCCCATCACACCTACCCTTCTCGCCCATAAACTTGCCACGCCCTTATCAGTCATCTACGTGAGGGAGGGAGAGGAGACGAGAGAAAGGGAAGAGAGGAGAGTATGAGGATATATTATGGAGAGAGGAGAGAAAGTAAGGAGAGAAGGAGAAGAGAAAGAGAGAGAAAGAGAGAGAGAGAGAAAATCCCCATCAGAGTCTCTTAAGCATATGCTGAACACCCAACCCCTACACTTCAATGTCACTCTTATCTAAGTCGCGCCCAAACTTCCTCCAAAACTTTCTCTCCGCTCACTCACCCTACTAGAGAAATATCAAGAAGCCGCACGCCCAATAGTACACGTTCCTTCCTTCAGCCAACTCTCTCTCTCTCTCTCTCTCTCTCTCTCTCTCTCTCTCTCTCTCTCTCTCTCTCTCTCTCTCTCTCTCTCTTTTCTCCTCTCTCTCTCTTTCTCTCTCTCTCTCTCTCTCTCTCTCTTTCTCCTTTTCTCTCCTCTTTCTCTCTCTCTCGCATCTCCTCCTCTCTCTTCTCTCTCTCCTCTAGCTCCCTCTCTCTTCTCTCATCTCTCTCCTCTCTCTCTCTTTTCCTTTTTCTTTCTCTCTCTTTTCCTTCTCCTCTCCCTCTTCTTTTCTCTTTCTCCTCCACCTCCTCGTCTCTCTCCTCTCTCTCTCCTTTCTCTCAAAGCCGTTCTCTCTCTCATCCCCTTCCTCTTTCCTCTCTTCCCTCGTTCTCCGTCTCTTTTTCGTTCCTTTCCTCTCTTTCTTCCCTCTCTCCTCTCCCCTTCCTCTCCTCTCCCTCCCTCCTCCCCCTTCTCTATTCTCTCCTCCTTTCTCTCTTCTTCTCTTCTTTTCTTTCTTTTCTCTCCTTCTCTTTCCTTTCACCTCGTCCCCACTCTTCTCTTCTTTCCCATCTTTCTCTTCCTTCTCCCCTTTCGTTCTTTCTCTCCTTTCCTTTCTCCCCTGTTCTCTTCTTCCTTGCCTTCTTTTCCCCTTTCACTTCTTTCCTCTCTCTCCCCTCTCGCTCGTCTTCCTCGCTTCGCGTTTTTCTCTCTCTCTTTTTATCTCCTTCCTCTCTCTCTCACCTCCCCGACCTTCTCCCCTCTCTCTTCTCCCTCCCTCCTCCCTCCTCGCTCTCTCTCGTCTCTCTCCTCGCCCGCCTCTCTCGCGCGCCCCATCTCTACTACTGCTCTCCCCTCCGCTCCTCTCTCTCTCCTGAGCTCTCCTCCGCTCCCCCTCTTCTCCTCTCCTCTCCCTGCTCTTCCCTCCCCCTCCCCTCCTCTCTCCTCTCGTCTCTTCCCCCTCCTCTCCCTCTCTCTCTCCCCCCCCTCTCTAGCATCCCTCACTCTCCTCCCTCCTCCCCTCTCTCTCTCCTCCCTCTCACTCGCCCTCCTCCCCTCGCCTCTCCTCCTTCCTCTCCCCCTCCCTCTCTCCCCTCTCACCTTCCTCGCCCTCCTATCCCTCCCCCTCCTCGTCTCCCTCCTTCCCGCTCCCTCCTCTCCCTCCTCCTCTCCATCCTCTCTCCTCCTCTCCCTCCCGTCTCCTCTCGCTGCGCTGTTCCCCCTCTCCCCTCCTCCCCCCTCCTCCCTCCTCTCTCCTCTCCCCTCTCCTCTTCTCTCCCTCTCTCCTCTCTCCCCTCTCCTCCCTCCCCCTCTTCTCCCTCCCCTCCTTCTCTCTCTCTTCTCTCTCTCCTCTTCCCCTCTCCCCTCCCTCTCATCTCCTCTCCTCTCTTCCCTCTCTTCCTCCTCCCTCACCCACATCCCTACTCGCTCTCTCTCCGGTCTCCCTCGCTCCTCTCTCTATCTTCTCCTCTCTCCCCTCCTCTCTCCTCCTCTCTCTCTCTCTCTCTCTCCTCTCTTCTCCTCTCCTCTCTTCCTCGCTCCTCCTCCTCTCCACTCTCTCCTCTCTCTCACTCTCTCTCTCTCCTCTCTCTCTCTCTCTCCCCCTCTCCCTCTCTCTCTCCTCTCTCACTCTCCTCTCTCCTCTCTCCTCTCTCTCCTCTCTATCTTCTATCTCCTCTCTTTCTCTTCCCCCTCTCTCCTCCTCCTCTCTCCCCTTCTCTCTCCTCCTCTCTCTCTCCTCTCTCCCCTCTCCTCTCTCTCTCCTCTCCCCTCTCCTCCTCTTTACCTCTCTCCCCTCTCCTTCTCTTTACCTCTCTCCTCTCCTCCTCTCTCTCCTCTCTCCTCCTCCTCTCCCTCTCTCCTTCTCTCTTCTCTCTCTCTCCTCCTCCTCCTCTCTCTCCCTCTCTCTCTCTCTCCTCCTCTCTCCTCCTTCCTTCTCTCTCTCCTCTCTCTCTCTCTCTCCTCCTCCTTCCTCTCCCCCTCTCTCTCCCTCCTCTCTCCCTCTCTCCTCTCCTCTCCTCTCCTCTCTCCCCTCTCCCCTCCTCTCTCCTCTCCTCTCTCCCCTCCTCTCTCCTCTCCTCTCTCCCCTCCTCTCTCCTCTCCCCTCTCCCCTCCTCTCTCCTCTCCTCTCTCCCCTCTCCTCTCCTCTCTCCTCTCCTCTCTCCCCTCCTCTCTCCCCTCCTCTCTCCTCTCCCCTCTCCCCTCCTCTCCCTCCTCCCTCCTCCTCTTCCTCTCTCTCTCTCTCCTCTCCCTCTCCCTCTCTCTCCTTCTCCTCCTTCCTCTTTTCCCTCTCTTCTCTCCTTCTCCTCTCTCTCCTCTCCTCTCTCTCCTCCCTCTTCTCTCCTCTCTCTCTCTCTCTCTCTCTCTTCTCTCTCTCTCTCCTCTCTTTCTCTCTCTCCTCTCCCTCTCCTCTCTCTCTCCCTCTCCTCTCCTCTCCTCCCCTCTTCTCTCTCCTCTCTCTCTCTCTCTCTTCCTCCTCTCTCTCTCTCTTTCTCCCCCCCTCTCCTCTCCTCTCCCCTCCTCTCTCTCCCCTCTCTCCCCTCTCTCCTCTCTCTCCTCTCTCTCTTCTCTCCCTTCTCTCTCTTCTCCTTCTCTCTCTCTCCTCTCTCTCTTCTCTCTCTCCTCCTTCTTCCCTCTCCTCTCTCCCCTCCTCCTCTCTCCTCTCTCCCCTCTCTCCTCTCTCCCTCCCTCTCTCCTCCTCTCCCCTCTCCCCTCTCTCCTTCTCCCCCCTCTCTCTTCCCTCCTCTCTCTCCTCTCCCTTCCCTCTTTCTCTCTCCTCTCCTTTCCTTCTCCTCTCTCTCCTCTCTCTCTCCTCTCTCTCCTCCCTCTCTTCTCCCTCTTTCTCTCCTTCTCCTTCCTCTTCTCTCTCTCTTCTCCTCCTCTCTCCTCTCATCTCTCTCTCGTCTCCTCTCTCCCCCTCCCTCTCTCTCTCTCTCTCGCCCTCTTCTCTCTCTTCTCTCTCTCCTCTCGTCTCTCTCCCTCACTCTCTCTCTTTCTCTCTCTCCTCTCTCTTTCTCTCTCTTCGCTCTCTCTTTCTCTTTCCTCTTTCTCCTTTCTCTTTCTCTCCTCTCTCTCTCTCTCTTCTCCAATCTCTCCTCTCTCTCCTCTCCCTCTCTCCACCTCTCTCCACCTCTCTCTCTCTCTCTCTCTCTCTTTCTCCTCTCTCTCTTCTTTCTCACTCTTATCCTCTCCTTCTCTCTCTCTCTTCACTCCTCTCTCTCACCTCTCTCTCAATCTCTACTCCTTCTCTCTCTCCCCTCATCTCTCTCTCCTCTCCTCTCTCTTCTCCTCTCTATCTCCTCCTCTCTCTTTCTCCTTCTCTCTCATCCTCTTTCACCTTTCTCTCTCTTTCTCTCTCTATCTCATCTCTCCTCCTCTCTCTCTCCTCTCTCCTACCTTCCTTCTCACATCCCAATCAACTATCTTTCCCCCTCTCATCGCGTCTACATCTACTCATCTCTCCTCTCTCTCTCTACATCCCTCTCTCCTTCGCCTCTCTCTCCCTCTCCTCTCATCTCCCTCTCCCTCTCCCTCTCTCTCTCTCCTTTATCTCCTCTCCATCTCTCTCCTCTCTCTCTCCCTCCCTCTCTTACCTCTCACCTCTCTCTCTTCTTCCTTCTTTCTCTCCCCTCCTCTCTCCTCTCTCTCTCTTCTCCCTTCCTTCTCTCTCCCTCTCTCTCTCTACTCATCCTCTCTCTCCTCATCTCTCTCTCTCTCAATTCCGCTTCTCTCTCTCTCTCTCTCTCTCTCTCTCTCTACTTATCTCTCTCTCTCTCTCTCTCTTCCGCTCTCTCTCATCTCTTTCTTTTGGCACACATACACAACACACGACACACACACACACACACACACACATACCACACACACACTCACACACTCACACACACTCTCTCTCTCCTCTAACTCTTCCTCTCCGTCTCCTCTCACCGCCTTCTTCTTCTATCTCTCTCCAATCTCTCTCTCTAAATACTCTCCCTTCTCTCCTTCTCTCTCTCTGAGCTCATCCACTCTCATTTCTCTCTATTACTATCTAATTAACACAACTCTTACTACAACTCACCATTGCACTCACATTCGCTACGCACACATTAAGGCATAGCAACTCGCATTCGTTGATGATGCCGGAGTAGCAAGTGTCCTTGAAATTATAGTTGCGTAATCATTTCTGTGATTTATTTATTCTCCTTGTTTAACCATCTGGTCTTGCGTCCGTCTGACTACTAAAAGCGTGGTTGTGGAATGTGAATTCCGACGTGTGGAGTCAGCTGACCATCAGGAACGCGCGTTTGAGTTTTTCCCCGCGTGATGGGGGTGGTAGGTTACGGCCCCTGGGACTGCCTCACCCCCCCCCCCACAACTCGAATCCTTTATACCCCATCGTTAATCCCTACCCCACCATCCGCCACCCGCTGGTCAGATGAAGGGTCGTGGAGGTGGAGGAAGGGGGGGAGGTGACGAGGGAACTGTGGGGAGAGAAAACGGTAAGGGTGGCGGGGAAAGGAGGGAGGGGGGGGGGAAGTGGGAGGGAGGAAAGGAGGAAAGGGAGAGGGTGGCAGGGGCGGGGAGAAACTTCTGAATACGGTGGAAATTGTGTGGGCTTCCTGCCTGCCACCACCCACCCCCTGATTGTGTGTGTGTGTGTGTTAGTGATGTAAAGAGGTAGTTGGAGGTGGGGAAATATACACACACACGCACATATATATATATATAGAGAGAGAGACAGACAGACAGACAAACAGAGAGAAGCGAAAGATGAAGAAGAAGAAACCAAATAAAAAGAGGAAGGAGGTGAGAAGGGTAGAAACAGGAGTGTGAGGTAACGAGATAGAAGGAGACGGGAATGAGAAACATAAACATAAACAAAAGACAGAGGGGAGGGAAGAGCGGAGGAGGAAGAGAGAGAGAGAGAGAGAGAGAGAGAGAGAGAGAGAGAGAGAGAGAGAGAGAGAGAGAGAGAGAGAGAGGAGGAGACGAGGGGGGCGAAGAGGACGGAGAGAGAGAGAGAGAGAGAGAGAGAGAGAGAGAGAGAGAGAGAGAGAGAGAGAGAAAAGGAAGAGAGGAGAGGAGAGAGCAATTTGAGGATGGGCTTACAGTTGTCGGTTA
This sequence comes from Penaeus japonicus, assembly GCF_977035675.1. Taxonomy (NCBI): domain Eukaryota; kingdom Metazoa; phylum Arthropoda; class Malacostraca; order Decapoda; family Penaeidae; genus Penaeus; species Penaeus japonicus. The sequence continues at coordinate 9,849,334 of NW_028234411.1, forward strand.
TAGAGTGTCCTGGGGAGGGGAAAGGGTGGGTGGGATGGGATGGGGGAGGGATCACCACCACGCGGTTTGTAGAGTCGATTTTTTTCTTCGTCCATGACAAACCCCCTTTTTTCTTTTTTTTCGGTTGGGATGGTGAGGGCTTTTGAGGGAGGGAATGGCCGGAGGGGAGGGGAGAGGAGGAGGGGGGAGGGAAGGGAAGGGAAGGGAAGGGAAGGGAGGGGAGGGAGGGAGGGGCAGCCATAATGGCCGGCGTCCGCGTGTTGGAAGAGAAGATAAGAAGAAGAGAACTTTGTGATGTCGTTGTATAAGCGTTGTAGCGGAGCGAGGCGCAAGGCAAGGCCAGAGTGGCGGTTTTCACGGGAGGGACGTGGGACGGTAGCAGCAACTTGGCAGATCGATAAAGGCAGACAACTGGGCAGATGGACAGGGCTAGGGTGTGTGAATGGGGAGGAGGCATGGGGGGATGGAGGGGCAGGTCAGTAGGTCATATGAAGCGGTCATCAGATCATGCCTGTCGTGGGCTTAGTTCAGCTGGGGAGGTCAAGGGTCAGGTCACAACGGTGGGTCAGATCTCGTAGGCCTCTAAACAGCTGCGCGGAATGTTAGAACATATTCACTATTAACCATAGTTGAAATTTCACACTACCATTGTATATATATATATAGTTTATATATATATATATATATATATATATATATATATAGTATATACATTACTATGCTCACACACACACACACATCTCACTACACTACACATCACCACACATCTCACACACACACACACACACACTTATATCATATCTATATAATATTAATATATGTGATAGTGTGAGATATATATATATATATATATATACTGTATGTATTATAAGTAATTTATATATATTATATATATTTTATAGTATATAATATATATATATATATAATTTTTTATATATATATATACTATATATTATATATATTATGTATATTTTATTATATATATATATATTAATATATATATATATATATATATATATATATGTACATATTATATTTATATATATATATTTATATATATATATATATTTATATTATATATATTATGTAATATTTTATATATATATATATGTTAGCATATATAATTTTTATATATATATATAATTATATATATATATATATTAATATATATATATATATATATATACATACATACACGCACACACACCCACACATACACACACACACACACACACACACACACACACACACACACACACACACACACACACACACACACACACACACACACACACACACACACACACCCGCTCGCGCGTTTTCTAGCCAGTGGGTGTTGTGGTCATCTTATCTCATAATTCCATACACATCACTGTCATCATTCATGCGTGGAATGTTAAGTCACACATTATTTAGCTTCCGCGTCCGTTTGCAGTTGAAGCTCAATTTATTGTTTGTTTATCTTGCATCGTTAAGTCATTTCTTGATTTAGATAAAAGTTGTTTATGATAATGCTTTGGTTGTATGTATGTTCTCTAGTTGATGGCGGGAATTTCGGTGTATGTAAAATTGTCTCTACGTGCGATGGTGTCGTTTTTTCTAAGTCCGATTTTTAAATGGCTGTGTTTATTGGTTATCATGCTGAGGGGGGAGGGGGTGGGCGGCGCAGAGTGAGAGAGTGATTGCGAGAAAGAGCAAGAGGAATGGGAGGAGAGGAAAAAGGGAAAGAGAAAGAAAAGGAGAAGGAGAAGGAGAAGGAGAAGGAGAAGGAGATGATTAACCGGATCGGCTACGCAATTACTCTATCACGAATCAGGATAATGTGCTGGTGCAAAAGGACGAGCAGGACCCTTATTCCGTGGACATACACAGCAGAGGAAGAGGGAGGAGCACGAAAGAACAGGAAGAGTAATCGGAGGAAACCACAGGCGAAGGAGGGGGATGGCGCAGGAGAGGATAGAGACCAGAGAGGGAGAGAGCGGGACACGGAGGGGAAACACGAGCGAGGAAAGAACGACGAAGGAAAAGTGCGGGATTGAATAACAGGATGAAGGAGGAGAGGAAAGAAGAATATGCGCTTGTGATGGAGAAACGCAAGCACGCAGGCACGCACGCACACGCGCGCGCACTCACGCTCACACGCGCACTTACACTCGCTCACTCGCCTATACTCACGCGTGTTAGATCACTCGTACACTTATTCATATACCCTACATCTACTGAGAGAGAGAGAGAGAGAGAGAGAGAGAGAGAGAGAGAGAGAGAGAGAGAGAGAGAGAGAGAGAGAGAGAGAGAGAGCGAGAGAGAGCGAGAGAGCGAGAGAGCGAGAGAGCGAGAGAGAGAGAGAGAGGACAAGGGAGAGCTACATATAGAACAAAGGAGGGGAGAAGAATATCGAGGAATAGAAAGAGAAAGCCAAATAGAAAGAGAGAGGGGAGGAGGACGAGGAGCAGGGAGAGTGTCACAACGGAAGCTGGACAGGTTCCCACAACAGGTTCCTGATCGGCGGCCAGCGGACTTCAACATCCTGCCGCCCGTTTGTCCTGCGGGCGTGTGGCTGCTGTCCCACCGCTTACGGGGCATTTCGCCGCAAACTTCGCTCTCGAACTTCGGTGATCTATCGCGAAGATGTCTTTTATTGGGCTTCGCTTAGAGTTGCTTTCTGGGTTTGAAGGCGTACGAAAACGTACTCATCTATGGAATGCTTCGTCGGGTGATGTGTGGCGGCAGTACATGACCTTCTCATGACACGGTCACTTGTAAATGTGCCCACAGAGAACAGCAAGAGATAAGCGGCGCGGGGAAGTTCGAGCGACGGCAGATATCTACAGCTGACATCAGAGAAATATCCA
>NW_028234411.1:9854685-9859685 GCF_977035675.1 Penaeus japonicus
AAGGGTCGTTCAGATTCGGGGCTCCAATCCCCGTACATAGAGGTTGTCTCGTATTTATCGCCGTGCGTACGTGCCGTCGTTGCAGCGGGGTTGGGGGTTTGGGGGGGGGGGTGGCGCTACTTTCCTTGACTACCCCCTCTCTTCCCCCTCTCCCCTCCCTCCTCTCCCCTCCCTCCCTCCTTCCTGCTTCGCTTAGGGGGATGGCCACAGTTCACGTTGGGTTTTGTCGCTCATGGGGCCCTTATGTCACACACGTTCGCGTCACGAGGACTGTGATTGATATTTAAGCTTCATTTGCTGCTTATTAATGTTGAGTCATTCGGGCACACGCTTGCTTTACTACTATAACCAGAGCAATTTGATTTTGTTGGTTGTGTGTGTATATATATGTATGTATGTATGTATGTATTTTGGTATTTGGGTATGTATGTATTTAAGTATATATGGGTGGTTGTTCGCTTGTTTTATTTGTGTTTTTTAGAGGAGGGAGGAGGGGAAGGATGGAGGGGGGGTAGGGAGGGAGGGGGAGGAAGGAAGGGAGAGAGAGAGGAAGGGAGAGAGGGGGGAAGAAGGGAGGGAGGGAGGGAGGGAGGGAGGGAGGGAGGAGAGAAGCATGACTTTTGTTTTATATGATGTTTACATGCCCATGGCTATTCATGCGTGGATATATCATAATGATAAGCACAATATATTATATGTTTAACATCCTGATTTTATGAATAGTCCGGCAAAACGCTCGGCTGTCGAGTCTCCCGGAACCAAATCTAATTTCGGAAGCGCTTGCTCCTCGTCCACCACGACCCCCGAAATTGACACGTCGAGGTCGACATCTGTGATCGTTAGCGCCGGAAATCTCCTCACACTCTGCATTTTGATGCGACATTTTTTTTTTGGTACGTTCTCGTGCGTGTCGCTTTTTCATCGTCGTGTATTTCGGATTGAAATAATGTTGCAATGGTGCCGGTTCGTAGTTTACCGTGGTGAGGTCGGGATCGGGTTCAGTCTGTCTCATTGCAAATCAGACCAGAAATTGCAAGACAGGCTCTTTATGGATTCGGATGTAAATTAAATCAGCTTGGCCGTTTGTGCGAGTATAATTTTGTGGAATAGATAGAACGCTTGTAGTTGTATTTTTCTTTTGATGGGAAGCAAAACAAACTTGTGAAAAATAGGCCAATATTTATTTACAGTTTTCTATTTACACGACAGGTTTGACGTCTTTACTCCGGCAACAGATTTTATGTATTTGCTCATCACGTGTGCTCATCTGGTTGTAAATATAAAGAGTATCGAGGGAGTGTCCTTTGTGTTTGGGTTGGTACGTAAGGGGAGGGGATGGTGGCAGGGTGTGGATGTGGTGTGGTGGAAAGGGTGGGGGGGTGGGGGGGGGCGGTGGTGGTCACAGTAGTAGTGGAGCTGGCAGGGCGGCAGGTCCACCGGAGAAAGTTTCAGGACCACGTGCTTTTCACTTAGGCCTACCAGAACCTTCTACAGACGTTGCTTCTCACTGGCCTCGTCTCTTCCTGCTTCACCTGTTACTTCATAGCAGCCTTAGCACCGCTGAAGTATCTCGACACTTCAGGATCAGCACAACACCTGATTAGTCGTGATATTGTTGTTGCAAGGCGAGCAGGGACAGCTAACATGCTACGTTGTTCGTGTTATGTACTGTTTGTACCATGAGAGCTTAGTGGCATCTCCGGATTCCGCTGCCAAGGTCCATTTCTTCTTTCCTTGCCTGAATAACCACCTGATGCCGCCCAGTTATTAAAAAAAGAAGTAGATAGCCGTAGAAGAGCAAGAGAAAATGGGAATAAAAACACCTTGGACCCCGTCGCGGCGTCGTTGTTGTGGGCCATAGGCCTATACCGAGACCGCGTCCCCTCCCCACCTCCTGTAACGGAGTGACGACCCCCATGACCCAATCCCTCCCCCTCCCCCGCCCCTCCCCCCGCCCCTACTCGCGTCCCCTGCCCTTCACCGCCCACAGCCACAGCTGCCGCCACGCAGCCTGGGTCGCTGCTCTCCTGCCTTGTCTGGTACGGTGTGCGGAGATTGTTGTTGTTCGCCTCCCCGGGCTTCCACGCTTACAGCACGCACGTACTTACGCACACTCGTACTCAAAGTAACCGCACAGACACATTCTTACGGTTTCTATGCATTTTAAAGAGGAAACATGAATATAATTTACTTATTAAATCGTTATGTGCTTTTTCTCGGGAAATCGATCGCAGAATCGTATGCTAATCGTCGTCCGTACCCGAGCGAACCCGTGCCGTGCCCACATGTAGCCTGCATCTGCTCGAAGCCGGAGAAATATATGAAAAATGTTGTTTGGGCTTTTCTTTAAGATCGTGCTTGCGAAGCTTCGATATGGATCTGGAATTCAGAAACAGAGTGGGGTAGGCTTGACTATTAGATTGGAGTTGCACGAATTAGGCCTAAATTGTTGAGGGTTGGACGTAGGTCTTTTTGGGTGTCATTACCATATAAAAGGTGGCATGGTGTCGTATAGAATTAAAAAAAATAATAAATAACGGAAAAGCAAGCTGCAGAGAACAGTAGGAAAGGGAGGAGGGAGCAATCGCCTTAGACCTAGGAGGTTGTTGTGTCAGCTGGCAAGTAGGGCGCTTCGATAATGTTATGTCGGGACGCCTCTTGTGAACGAGAGACAGGGACGTGTCTTGCCTCCCCCTCCCCTCCCCTCCCCTCCCCTCCCCTCCCTCCCCCCCCCTCCCCTCCCCTCCCCTCCCCTCCGCTCCTTTTGCCCAGCGGACACTACCTGGATGGATTACCTGGACGTATTCAGGGTCAGACGCTCCCTCCCGAGCCTCCGGTCCTGCCTGACGGTGCTGGTCGGGAATTATTTTAATTAGATCGTCCGAGCGGCCGTGTGTGTTCCTCGAAGGCGTGCACTTGAGAAAGCCAGAGAGGGGCATCAAGTGTGAAAGCACGCGCGTGTGTCTACTGGCCATACCAGACCGCGTGGGGCTATTTTCCTGTCTACTCTATCACTGGTTGGCAGGCTGAGCACGCGGCGCTGCCCACGCACGCACACACGCAGCCCATCACTGTCTGCGGGACTGACCACATATCGCCTGTGTGCACACGTCGTCACTGTGCCAGCTCGAAGGTTTAAGGCCGAGCTGCGTCGAGATGTGAACAAGTGCCGATTGGGGGTTCATTGGGTCTCGGCAGTCCCAGCCGAAGCATAAGCCTCGACTGGAGGACCGTGTCTTCTCTCGAGAATCGTCTGGCTGATGAGATATTGATGAGGTCCTACTGTGGGTGTCCTATCTCTTCTCATATAGGTTTGCCCTGGAGGAGATGAGACGTATCTATAGGCCGGTCGTGTATACATTAAGGACGCGTCCAGGTTGCTAAAGCATTCTGAGGTGGCGACCATTGGACCCAGCTAAATGAAGCCAAATAGTTTTGGCCTATTGCCACTTTTTCAGGTGGGCGAACCCGAGGGCCACACATGGTAACCTAAGCAGTATCTCCGACCACGAACAGGACCCCTCCGCGTTTTTATGAGAAGGGTTTCCAAGTTTTTATTTGCACCTTAAATATCTTGGCACTGCCTAGGTTCACGTAAGGGAATGCTAAGTGCGTCTCGGTATCGGGAGGTGGTATGGAATGAATAACGGTTGCACAGATAAATCATACTTTTCTTATTGCAAATGTGTATCCTGTATGTGCTGATCGTAGAGCAACGCTTCTCTTGATCTCACAACCCGTGTTACTCTCCCTAAAAACTCCCCACCTTTACAAAAAACGGCAAGTTAAATGAGCTCACGAGGACCTCCAGCACTGTCTTCCTACTGGGTCTTTTTGTGGTGTAGCATCTTCCCGTGCTTGCATGCCATATGTATTGTGACGCCACCTTCGCTCTCACCACACTTGCCTTGTGATGTCACTTTTTATTCCCCTTTTTCTGCGCCCTTTCCCCTCCTGTAGCCTACGTGCGCACCTCCAGCGGGCGGTGTGGGTGGGGACGACGCTGGAGGGAGGTGAGCCTGGTTATAGTGTGTTGGTGCAGGTGGGGGTCGCGGCGCGGGGGCGGCCGTTCCCGGGTCGGCACCAGTAGCCTCCTGCCTAGACCCGACAGCGGTGCCGCAGCCACGACCAACCTCTTCACGAGCTGCCTGCGGCTCTTCGTCCTGAGTAAAGCTCCCGCGGATGCCTATCGCTCGCTCGCTGCTCGAGCTCCCCTCCCCACGGGTGTGCTGTGGTGGGGCCTGACCGCTTGCTTCATTGCTCTCCGGTGGTCAGGGGTCAAGAATCCTCGGGACTTTTACTTGCAAGAAAACGCGTTGGTATCATTGACAGAAATAGGATGTGATACTCGCTTTAGTGCTTGATGTGCGGATCCGATACTTGTGTATTTAAAGGTATAATGTTAGTGCTTTTCGGAATGGTATATCCAGTGATGTAATGAGTGATATGTCTGCGTCATTTTCAATATCACATGCAATGAAAATGAGACTGTAGTGTAAAGACAGTATGAGAAAACAGCCATCTCTCTCGAATAACAGGTGTACTTTAACGAGTGGCGAATAGATCACATGCACATGCACATGCACATGCACATGCACAAGCACATGCACAAGCACATGCACAAGCACATGCACAAGCACATGCACATGCACATGCACATGCACATGCACATGCACATGCACATGCACATGCACATGCACATGCACATGCACATGCACATGCACATGCACATGCACATGCACATGCACATGCACATGCACATGCACATGCACATGCACATGCACATGCACATGCACATGCACATGCACATGCACATGCACATGCACATGCACATGCACATGCACATGCACATGCACATGCACATGCACATGCACATGCACATGCACATGCACATGCACATGCACATGCACATGCACATGCACATGCACATGCACATGCACATGCACATGCACATGCACATGCACATGCACATGCACATGCACATGCACATGCACATGCAC
>NW_028234411.1:9869685-9872185 GCF_977035675.1 Penaeus japonicus
GCGAACATCTTGGGAGAAGTGTGTGTCGGCTGCGGAAGGCATGGGCGTGCGGAGGGGGGTTTGGCCTGTGTGTGTGGGAGGGGGGAGGTAAAGAGAAAGGTGCGGGTTTTTTTCTAGTGTGAGAAGGGTGTTTAGCGAAAGGGAAGGGTGTGAAGTGAGAGGGTCGTAGGAGTTCGATGTTCTGGTTCAGGGTTACCATATGTATTTTTTTGTTTTTTGTTTGCAGTTTGCAGTGTGAGGTTGCATCGGGATGATGAGTTGATAGGATGTTACTTAGGTTCAGGATGTGTTTTTTTTTTCAGTGTGAGACTGATATTAAGTGTGAGGGAGGTGTGTAGTGTGAGGGAGGTGTGGTCTTGGTGACGGTCGATATTGGTGAGCGAGGGTGGGAGGAGGAGGAGGAGGAGGAGGAGGAGGAGGAGGAGGAGGAGGAGGAGGAGGAGGAGGAGGAGGAGGAGGAGGAGGAGGAGGAGGAGGGGGGGGGAGGGAGGGCGAGGGCTGGGTGGTGAGAGAGGGAGGGTCGGAAGTTAAAGGGGGGGGGGGGGGAAGAGGGAAGTAGGGAGGCAGTAGGGTGACTTTCCGACGAAGTAAGTTTCTGATGGAGTTTCGGGGAGGGAGGAAGGGAGGGAGGGAAGGTAGGTAGGAAGGAAGGAGGGAGGGAGGGGAAAGAGGGAGGGGAGGGAGGGAGGGAGGGAGGGAAGGTAGGTAGGAAGGAGGGGGAAGGAGGGAGGGAGGGGAGGAGGGAGGGAGGGAGGATGGGAGGATGGGAGGGAGGGAGGGAAAGTAGGTAGGAAGGAGGGAAAAGGAGGAAGGGGAGGCAGGGAGGGAGGGAGGGAGGGCGGCGAGATGGAGAAAGAAAAAAAAAAGAGAGAGAGATTAAACTTCTGTTCGTGGACGGGTCGAGGGATAGTGAAGTCGAGAAGATAGGTCGAGGGTGGGAAGGGGAACGGAAAAGGGGAAGGGGACGAGAGAAAAGTTTCTTACATAAGGGCGTTTAGAGGGTTATACGAGAGGGAGGCAGAGAGAGAGAGAGAGAGAGAGAGAGAGAGAGAGAGAGAGAGAGAGAGAGAGAGAGAGAGAGAGAGAGAGAGAGAGAGAGAGAGAGAGAGAGAGAGAGAGAGAGAGAGAGAGAGAGAGAGAGAGAGAGAGAGGTAAAAGAGGGAGGATGACGAGAGAGAAAGAAGAGTCGAGGAGAGAGAAATAGAGAGAGAGAGAGATAAAGAGATAAAGAGAGAGGGAGAAGGAGAGATAGATAAAGAGAGAGGGAGGGAGAGAGATAACGAAACAGGGAGAGAGAAAAACGGGAGAGGGAGAGAGAGAAAAAAATAGAGAAAGAAGAAAAAGAGATAAAGAGAGAGGGAGAGAAAGAGATGAAGAGAGAGGGTGGGGGAGATAACGAAAGAGAGTAAGAGAGATAACGAAAGAGAGTGAGAGATAACGAAAGAGGGTGAGAGAGATAAGGAGAGAGGAAGATAAAGAGAGAGGGAGTGAGAGATAGCGATAAGGAGAGAGGGAGAGGGAGATGGAGATAAAGAGAGAGGGAGAGAGATAACGGAAGAGGGTGAGGGAGATAAGGAGAGAGGGAGAGGGAGATGGAGATAGAGATAAAGAGAGAGGGAGAGAGAGATAACGAAAGAGGGTGAGAGAGATAAGGAGACAGGGAGAGGGAGATGGAGATAAAGAGAGAGGGAGAGAGAGATAACGAGAAAGGGGGAGAGAGATAAGGAGAGAGTGAGAGGGAGATAGAGAAATATATATCAATACGGAAAATTATATGTAATTATGTTATTACTAAACAACAAGAAATGCATTCGGACGTCAGTAACCGCGTCCAAGTCAGAATAGCCTGCGAGCCCCGGGTAATTGGCCGGCGGTGCCCGGTGTGCTTCCCAGTGCCCAGCTGCTCAGGCTCCGGCCTCGAGACTTCCGCCGTCTTGAACCCTGTGTTTATTCACCTGCCGCGAGGAAGGTCCTGAAGCGTCGACATCCTTAAGTTGAAGCCGCGTCGACCTGGCGTCTTGGAGCTGGCGGGGCTCGTTAGATGAGGGGACGTCCCTGCCTCCCGCCTTTACGTCTGTTTGTTTATTGATGCATTTTGTGTGTGTGTGTGTGTGTGTGTGTGTGTGTATGTATTTATGTATGTATTTATGCATGTATATATGTGTGGACTTATGTATGTATGTATGTGTGGATGTATGTATGTATGTATATGTTTCGACGATGACCTAAGAACCAACTGGATTTTGCATTCCCGTTCGAGCGAGCCTTTCCGGGTCGAATGGCTAGGGGATAACGGCGGATGAGGTGAGGCTGTTCTGCGGTGGCGAGCGGTGTCTGCAACATCGCGTCCCGTCATGTAGCAGGGGCTGCGGCCGCTGCATGATCGCATCTACATGATCCTGAACAATGCGTGCAGCCCACTTTCCCCTCGGAACGCGGCGCGCCCTCCGAGGCCTGGTCGCCGGCCGGTCCTCGGAGACAGAACCCGAAGCCCAACAAG
>NW_028234411.1:9882185-9892185 GCF_977035675.1 Penaeus japonicus
TCTTGCCCTCCTTCACCCCTCCCCTCCACATACTCCGCCCATCCTCCTAGCCATCCACCACTCCCCTCTTCCCACAGCCCTCCACCACTCCCCTCTTCCCACAGCCCTCTACCACTCCCCTCTTCCCCCAGCCCTCCACCACTCCCCTCCTCCCCCAGCCCTCCACCACTCCCCTCTTCCCCCAGCCCTCCACCACTCCCCTCCTCCCCCATCCCTCCTCCTCCCTTCCTCCCTTTCTCCACTCCTCCACCCTTCCGCTTCCCCTTCTCCTCCCCCTCCCCCCTTCCCGGCCCTGCAAATACCACCTACTCGAGGCCACCTGGCAGAGGTCTCGGACAGCTGGCTGACATAATCTGCCGAGGCACGCGACACGCACGCAGCTGATCCGTCTCGTGGCTCGTGCGCTCATCCTCCGTCTGGCATTTCTTTTATCCTGGTAATGTGTGAGACAGTTTCAATCTGTCTCTCAGTATTCTCTTTCTCTCTCTCTTTCTCTCTCTCTTTCTCTCTCTCTTTCTCTCTCTTCCTCTCTATTTCTCTCTCTCCCTCCCTCTCCCTCCCTCCCTCTCTCCCTCCCTCCCTCTCTCTCTCCCTCCCTCTCTCCCTCCCTCCCTCCCTCCCTCCCTCCCTCCCTCCCTCCCTCCCTCCCTCCCTTCCTCCCTCCCTCCCTCTGCTTCTCTCCCTTTCCTTTCCGTATCCTTTCGGGATGATGACATTAGATAAAAAAAAGATGTTTACAATATCTGAGGAATCGTGTTCATTATCTTCATCGTTTTCTCAAGGAAAGTGTAGTAGCCTGGCGGAATAGCACGCGCCAGAAAGCCTCCGTGGAGTTGAACCTCCGTGGAGTTGAACCTCCGTGGAGTTGAACCTCCGTGGAGTTGTACCTCCGTGATGTTGAACCTCCCCGCCCCTCGGAATGGAGTGCTTTGGCCGTGATCCCCGCAATCGGACGAGTTTGGATCTCTGCAGGGTACGTGTGAGGCGGCCAGGGCAGCAGGACTTCTGTGAACGCGAGGCCCTTTAAGAGAGTGTGGACTGAGAGAACTACGATGAAGGAGTGCGAGGCGATGTGAGATGCAACGGGTGCAAATCAATCTGTGTTGAAGGTACCCTGCCCGTGGTGTAGAAAAGATACAATAAAAGGGGGAAAAGGAGAAAGGTAAACGAACGCTGGCCCGAGCGCTGTTGACCAGGAACTGATGGGCAAACACGGGCGAGGAAGTGAGCCCGCGGATCGCAGGGCGTCGGCAGGATGTCGGGGCCTCGGCTTCGGCAGGAGGAGGAAGAGAGGAAGGCCCCTCGAACGGGAAGAAGGAGAAGTGGAAGGAGAACGAACGGAGATAGAAGAGGTGCGGGGCGAGCGCGGCGACGAGAGGAGAGAGAGAGGAAGCGAGGGGAAAAGAAGAGAAAAGGGGAGTAAGAGCGGGAAGAAAGAGAGGGGCGAGTGGGCGAGCGGCCAGGAGGACGGCGCGAAGGGAAGTGACCCCGGCGCTGACGAAGGGAGGCGAAACGGAGCGCCATCGGGGAGTGCCCAGGGAGGCGAGTGGAGAAGATCTGCGCTGGGAAAGGAGTGGAGGAGTACGTCAGGCAGCGAGAGGAGTGAGTGGGGAAACAAGGAAGGCCAAAGAAGGGAAGAAGAGCGGAAGGGCGAGTGGAAAGGGAAGAGACCGAGCAGTGGTGGTGTTGGCGAGCAGAGAAGCGAGGGAGGAGGAGAGGAAGCGGCGCTGACGGAGACTAGCGGAATGAAACTCCATCTGAAAGCCGTGGGAGGTCGATGCCATCCTTCGCAGTCTGGAAGGAAAAGACGTGAGAGACGAAGGAAAAGAGAAGGACGGGTGGACAAGACACAGGTGGGGATGAAGAAGACAGATAAGGGAAGAGAGAAGTCCGAGGAGGGGAGAAATCGAAGAAGAAAGAAGAGAAGTAAAACGAGAGGCGATAATGGTGCAAGGGATTCCACTGAAGCAGCTGGTAAGAGAAGCCGACACCAATCGGCTGCCGGGAGAGCGACGCCGTCAGCGCAGCAGGGAAGAAGTTGCAAGCCGCGAAGGCGACGGAACAGCAGGCCGGCGCCAGAGCCCCATGGCCTGGCCAGCTCTAATCCCACTTCGGCCACCCCGCCTGGACCAAAACCTGTCCCCCAGTCCGCTCGACCCGAGCAAGAGCTCCTCTCCAAATATCGTACTCACTCAAGAACTGAGCCAGAGCTTCCTTCCAAGCAACCCGCCCAAGACCAGAGACGAGTAGAACCCTTTTCCAAGTGCTTGGTGCAGGCAGTACCCGCCCTTGCGTGTCCCAGGGCCGTGCCTTACGTACCAAGGACAAAATGGACGCCTAAAGGGAAGGAGACGAGGCAGAGCAATCGCGCGCGGGGGGTAATCCGTAGCAAACGAGAACAGATGAACAAACATCACAAGCCTCGAAGCAAAAAGCGAACGCATGGCGAGCAGCCACAAGGAGCCGAGCCCAGACAGGCAGCAAAAAGAATAAGAACGAGAGGAGAAGAAATCGGCGGGGAGGAAAAGGAAGGGGAGGAAGAAGGGGAGGGGGAGAAGGAGGAGGAGGAGGAGGAGGCGGAGAGGGGGAAGGAGGCGCCGCCGCCCCAATCCGCACGTGTGGGAGACAAGAGGCAATGTCTTGTCAAGATAAAGGCTTCCCCGGACGAACACAAGCGGACAAGTGTAGCCGGTCAGGAACAAAAGCTGGAGCAGCGACGGGAGGGTTTAGTGGCCCCAGAGCCTGCAGACCAGCAGACAGGTGCAGAGTGTGAGACAGGTGCGAAGGTGGTCCGCGGTATCTACAAGAGTGCCGCGACCGTCAGCAGCGGCCGTCCAAGGATCATCAAAAGAGTTCGCTTGTGAGTGCGTTCCGCCCTGGCCAGATCCAGCGGAGCGTGTGCGTGTGTGTGTGTGTGTTTATGCGTGCGTTTGGGACCCACTGACCTCGTAGTTAGCATCTAACTCTGAAACAACTTGCTCGTTGTTTGCTTGATGATGTTTGAACTAGTCCCGTCAAAGAGACTCATGTTTCCATAAAACGTTCAAAGCCTCATATTCACAAGGTTTATATGTGGCTTCGTGTATGCCAATAAAGGCCAGGTGTATGTGCTTCCGTGGGTGTGCGTATGTGTATGTGTGTGTCTGTGTGTGTGTGTACACGTGACTAACGCACTAACTGTACCCGGGCAACTATAATCAATATTATCATCACGCCGGAATGCTGCCGCCCTGGGTACTCTACAGCCATTGTTTCGTCTGACAGTGCTGTCGTGCTGTCAGTTGCCATGGCTTCATCTCTCTTGTGATATCAGCTGTTACATTTCACCTCTCATGCAGACGCCTCCCTTGCCTCGACTCCCCGCATGCTTTTAGTTGCCCCGGCGCGTTGCCCTTCGCGCTTTTCATTGCCATGTTTCCTTCTCGCTCAGGCTGCCACCAACCATTTCTCCCCTCTCATGCTCTCCCTTGGTAATTCTCCCCTCTCGTGCTATAAGCTGCCATGTCTCCCTCGATTCCCTTACACGCTGTTTTCGCTTCCCCTCTCTCTCGTGCTGTTCTGCTGTTCCACAAACCGCAATCTCTCTCTCTCTCTCTCTCTCTCTCTCTCTCTCTCTCTCTCTCTCTCTCTCTCTCTCTCTCTCTCTCTCTCTCTCTCTCTCTCTCTCTCTCTCTCTCTCTCTCTCTCTCGCTTTCTCTTTATCTTTATCTTTCTCGTTCTTCTTCCTTTTCCTCTTTCTCCCTTCCCCTCTTTCTCTTCCTCCCCCACCTCCTCCCTTATCTCTTTCCCTCTCCTCCCTCCTCCCTCTTCTTCTCTTTCTCTTTCTCTTTCTCTTTCTCTCTCACCCTCATCATTTGTCTCTCTTTCTCTTCCTCATCCTCATCCTCTTCCTATTTCTTCTGTCTTGTCCTCTTTCTCCCTTCTTCATTTCCCTGTCTCTTCCTTTTCCTCTTCCTCTTCCTCTTCCTCTTCCTCTTCCTCCCCCTTCCCTCTCCCTCTCCCTCTCCCTCTCCCTCTCCCTCTCCCTCTCCCTCTCCCTCTCCCTCTCCCTCTCCCTCTCCCTCTCCCTCTCCCTCTGCCTCTGCCTCTCCCTCTGCCTCTCCCTCTCTCTCTCCCTCCCTCCCTCTCCCTCTCCCTCTCTCTCTCTCGCTCGCTCGCTCGCGCGCGCTCGCTCCCTCTTCTTCTCCCTCTTTCATTATCACTCACTCTCTCACTCTCACTCTCACTCTCACTCATTTTCCTCCTCCCCCCCCCCTCCTTTACCGTCAGTTCCCATGTCTTCCGTTGTCATATGTCAGTGGAATCTTGAGAGGCCACGGCGGGACAGCTGGCCACGCGCGCGCCACATGCAAACGCAACCCAAGTGGTCGGGGCTGATTGCTACTGGCCCTGACTGACGGTAGCAACGCCAGGAAACGTTTTGGCATACAGGTTCTAGAGGCGCTGCGGAGAGGAGAAAGAAGAGGGAGCGTTGAGAGAAGAGAGAGGGGAGTGGGAGTAGGAGTAAGAGTAGGAGTAGGAGTAGGAGTAGGAGGAACAGTAGGAGTGGGAATAGGAGTAGGAGTGGGAGTAGGAGTAGGAGTAGGAGTAGGAGTAGGAGTGAGAGAGAGAGACAGACAGTCAGTCAGTCAGTCAGTCAGTCAGTCAGTCAGTCAGTCAGTCAGTCAGTCAGTCAGTCACACACACACACACACACACACACACACACACACACACACACACACACACACACACACACACACACACACACACACACACACATAGACGTCCAAGGTTTAAAAAACCGCCATTTCAAATCAGCAGTCATTTTAGTACACTTGCGATTATCCTACACGACGCATTCAGGCAGATGCCGTGCTTAGATATAGGTCTAGTATTTGCGTGCGCGTGCGAGGGTGTCGTGCGTTCACCGGGCCCTATGTCACCCCGGGTCCCGCACACGTGCTGTGCAAGCAGCCGTGTCCACACAAGCACACGGGACACCGAGCGCCTGCGATGTCCTCCCCGCCGCGAACCTGGTTCCCCGGTCGGCGGCAGGTCGCAGGATCTGTTAAAACACTCGTGCTCCTTGAGACTCTCCGGGGAAGCAATTATCCCGATTATCCTGAAGGGCGAGATTCCCGTCCTTTTACGTGCGCTGCTCCAGATACTGTGCTCTTTGCCGGATGGCGCTCGCGACGGTGCAGGAGGGGGCGGGGGAAGAGAGTGCTACGGCGTGTCCGTACTTGGCTTTTTCCTCTCTCTCTCTCTCTCTCTCTCTCTCTCTCTCTCTCTCTCTCTCTCTCTCTCTCTCTCTCTCTCTCTCTCTCTCTCTCTCTCTCTCTCTCTCTCTCTCTCTCTCTCGTTCTCTTCCCCCATCCTCTTCCCCCATCTCCCCCTCTCTCTTTTCCCTCCCTCCCCCTCCCCCTCCCCTCCCCCTCTTCCTCCCCCTCTTCCTCCCCCTCTTCCTCCCCCTCTTCCTCCCCCTCTCCCTCTCCCTCTCCGTCAGTCCCAGACACACAGACACTCTCTCATCCCACTTACTCATGTAGGTCACTGATACCGTACCTAGTATTTTGTGCATCGTGTGTTTTTCAAGTGTTCACTCCTCGGTTCGTTATCTCAGATGTATGCTGTGTTTTCTTTCCCGTGGAGTTGTGGAGTCACGCGTGTGCAGTTTGATCCTTCGTTAGCATTCCTTCGGTGCCAAGAGGGGAGGCAGGTTCGGTGCGGGATCAGGCGTTTCGTGGATGGTCACTGCATGCGAGGCGAGGCGAGGTGAGGCATGCGCTGGAGGCTCGACACTAGAGGGGTTTGTTCCCTGCCGTGCATGAGATGATGGCATCCTCCTGCTCCTTGACCTTGACTTGGCGTGCCTGTCGTTACCCGTGAAGGAAAGGTTATCTGGCGAGGACAAAAGGTCGTGTAGTGAAGGAAAGGTCGGCTGGTGAACGAAAGGTGAACAAGAACACGTGCGGCATGAACAAAAGATTATGTGGTGAATGAAAGGGGGAAAAATGTTGTTTGATAACAAAAGTTTTCCACCGTGAGCGAAAAAGGTCATCTATCATGAACAAAAGGTCGTTTGCTGAACAGCAGATCCGCCGGTGAAGGAAGGCCCCCGGGTTGAAGGCAGGGCTTCGTTAGTTCCATATCTTGAGCCTCTTTCGTAGCATCATCGTGACTTCGTCCATATAGTCGTTTTCCCCACCTGTAGTTTTCCTAGTATTCTCCATTCAGTCATCCAGTTGTGATAAACTGATTTTTTGTCGTGCATGATTAAAGTAGGACATTCCTTTGAGTCGTTGAGCATTTTTTTTTTTTTTTTTGCCTAATCTTTCTTCTCCTGATTTCACTTGTGGTTGCCGGGATGAATGTTCTTTGGAAGTTTGATTGGGCAGTGGACTGGTGGATGAATGGGTGGGGGAGCTGGGAGATCAGTTGAGTGTGATTCGGGCGCAAGGAGGACGAGGGACTGTGTAGTCGAATGGCAACCCAATACTTTGCGTTACTATTTGATTAGAAAAAATCTCGTGGTGGCGAAAATACATTGCTTCGTGTCGTTCCGCAGAAGAGTTCAGTTTTTGCCAAGTAGAACGCAGTTGGCACAGCGAATAAACGTTGGCCTTACGAATGTCGAAAGCAGAGATTCCTCGCGTGTTGCGGCGCTGGTAAGGTCGCGATTCCGCTGTTTATGTAGACAGAAGCCCACTTGTACTCCTCGTGGTCCCCGAGCCTGGACTTCGTACCATAATGATACGCTTGTTGGGGAGCCGTCTGTTGCTGGCCGACGCATTCTCACTCGCATTGCCTCGGAGATCGTCTGAGGCGACACTTTCCCCCTCCGGCCGTGCCATTTTTACGTACTTCACTACCTATCAAGATGGCCCTCCCCCCTCTGCTAGCCATGTTTTCGCACCGCACTCCTTGCAACCCATCCTGCCTTGCACAGGATGGGTTGCTCGCTTGTTGCCTGTTTGCTTCTATTATTGTTTTATTGGGTTTACCTCTTTTCTTTACCTAACTCTAATACTACTTGCTGCAGTGGAGGAGCATGGACGTGTATTGTGTTTAATAATTCTTAACGCTTCTTAACGTAAGTTTGTTGTTCCTTGCGTGTGTTGGAGTAAATGATAATCATTTTCTAACACATTTGTCATTTGTCAGAAAAGGAGAAGAGGAGAAAGAGAACGGAATTGGACAGTGAAATAGTTGTGGAGGATATGAAATGAAGACAAAAGAAAGGAAGAAAGGAGAAGAGGGTTAGGGAGCAGATTGGAAGTGATGAGGAGAGGAAAGTCGAATGCAAGGAGGGTGGAGGAAGAAGCATTGGACACTTGTTGGCCTCCCACTTTACCGACGCTTATTTTTGTACAGGTAGTGAGTGAGACGCACCATAGGCGTCTCGTCTGTCCAGGGTCCGCCTTGCCGCGTCTCCGAAAGCGTGCCTTCAATCGCGAGCTTGCAAACCATGAAATATCAAGCGAACACGCATAATCGTAATGGGGAACAAATTGACTTGGCTTGTTCATGGATTTTCATGACTTTGTATTGCAAGCAAACTGCAAAGAAGCGGCAGGTTCGCGAACTGTGTCCAGAGGATGTTGTACTTGGCCATGTCTTTGAAGTTTATGAACCTTTTTCAATTCGACTTTGTGAGAAATTATGTTTGTATGTATGAGTGTCTACTGTATATACGAACTTATTGAACCTTCGTCCTCGTGTGAATCAATAGAGATGGGCCTAACTAATCTCATATTTACAAAAAAAATCTTGTTCTCGTGCAGGATGTGGTAACGAATGGATTACCTCCCCTAACTTGTTCCACTACGCTTCCGTTTCGAGCAGAGTTCTCGTATATTCAATTTCACTCGGAAGATGAGTTGAATGAGTTCCAGTCCGGACGCGGTGGATGTGCACAGACGCGAGACCTCTTGCATCACCGCTCCCGACACTGTCTGACATGTGTTTATACTTGAGGCTTTCAGGATTTTTTTTTTTTTTTTTTTTTTTTTTGGGGGGGGGGGCGGTAACGGAAGATTTGGCGTAAAAGAAGAGTCGGAGAGGGTCGCGTTGCCTCGGGGCACACCATTTACTGTGTAAGATCCTTGTCTTTCCCTGTCTTTCCCCTTGACACTGGGGGCGTTGCCCGCTGAACGTGGAAAGGCTCCAACAGAGGTGCTGTTCATTCATCTAAGTGTTATCAGTAGCATGGCATTCCTTTTTTGTTGTCTTGGTGTCATTGTTTTTATTATTAAGAATACATTTATCTTTTTTTTATGTGTGTATGTGTGTGTGTGTATCTGGGTTCACTAACGTGATGTCGTTTGTTCTTTGCAGCGGTGTGGGAGGAGAGTGGAGCGCGTCGTCCCCGTGTTCCTCCCTGACTTGCTCGCCGCCGCCCCGCCCGGAGGACCTCGACGACTGCTGCACGGGACCCGCACCCCCGCCCGCTGCCCACCCCACGCCCTCGCCCGCGCCCACGCCCGGGGCCCAACCCACTCCAACCCCGCACTCTTACGGAGGCCATGCGGGCCAGCTGACGTGCATGGCGCCCAATGATGGCTCGGGCGTGCGGGTGGGGCGGAAAGGCGGCCACGACGGGGACCAGTTAATGGGCAGGATCGGCCCGGGCGGCCAGGTGGGCCAAGTGGGTCACACGCCACACAAGGACCGCCCCCCGGACACGCCCACCGCGCTGCCCCTGCGGGTCACGCGCCGCAACACCCCGGAGGACGTGGCGGCGCACCGTCGTCGCCGCCTGCAGGTTGGGCACATCCGGAAGCGGACCGGCGAGGACGCGACGATGGGCGGCGAGAGGCGCGCCAAGCTTCCCCGGGCGTCCCCCCCGCCCTCGCCCGTCAACGGCGTGCGGCGCGTGAACGGATGCATGAACGGCAGCATGAACGGCGAGGAGGCCTTGCTGGACCGGTTGGGCGGGCTTGCGGGCGCGGGGGACAAGCGCGGGCGGCACCACACCCGCACGCACGCCCACAACAACCATAAACACAACGGTATCGCGGGTGACGCGTTACACAATGACGTCGACCACTTGTTAGGTAAGAACGGTGTCAAGTGTTTTAACGGTACCCTCAATGAACGAATCAACGGCACGGTAAAGCCCGAGCGCATGAACGGCTCCGCGAAGCCCGAACGTGTGAACGGAACGACCAAGTCTGAACGTTTGAATGGCACCATAAGAAGTGAACGTATAAATGGCACCGTGAGAAGTGAACGCGTGAACGGCACGGTCAGAAGTGAGCGCTTGAACGGCGCTATTCGCCCGGAACGCGTCAATGGTGTGCGGCGAGTGAGCGGCGAGCATCACAGGCGTAAGGCAGACCTCCAGACCAACAACAACACTGAACCGCCCATGGTCTTGCCCACCACGCCCACCCTCCTCAATGACGCCCGGACCCCCCACCCCCGCCCCCACCCCCCCAACGCCGCCAAGCGTGTATCTCAGGGAACCCCACACCCCACTCAGGGCTTAACTTTGAGCTGTGATGCCGGTCTAACGCCGCCCACCACTACTACCCACACCCCCTCCGCGGCCGCCCACCAGCCGCCCCTCTCGCCCACCTCGGCTCGCTGCTCGGCTAAGTCCTCCCCTCCGCCCGCCTACACCAACGGCACCGCCCACTCCACCTGCAAGAGTAGGAGCAGCTCGGCCAGTTCTGGCGCTGGATCCTCTGTTCCTAGCCCCGCCCCCAGCCCCGCCCCGAGTCCAGCCCCGAGCTCCGCCCCCAGCTCCGGAACCTCCACGCCCACGCCCACGCCCACCGTGAGGTTCCCGCCCCCGGAGAAGAAGGAAGCTGCCGACGTGTGCCGCTGGCGAGACTGCAACCAGGTCCTGGATCCAACCACCTCCCTGCTCGAACACATACAGGTACGTGTCGCCTGGTGCGCTCCGGGTGCCCTCGCTCGACCTGTGCCCACTGCTCTCGCGGGGCACAGGGCCAGACTCTATGCAGGTCCGCTATGCAGGTCGCCAGGAGCCATTATATAGCAGTTGTCTCAA
>NW_028234411.1:9904685-9907185 GCF_977035675.1 Penaeus japonicus
CTTCCTCTCTTCCTCTCTTCCTCTCTTCCTCTCTTCCTCTCTTCCTCTCTTCCTCTCTTCCTCTCTTCCTCTCTTCCTCTCTTCCTCTCTTCCTCTCTTCCTCTCTTCCTCTCTTCCTCTCTTCCTCTCTACCTCTCTTCCTCTCTACCTCTCTTCCTCTCTTCCTCTCTTCCTCTCTACCTCTCTTCCTCTCTACCTCTCTTCCTCTCTACCTCTCTTCTTCTCTACCTCTCTTCTTCTCTACCTCTCTTCTTCTCTACCTCTCTTCTTCTCTACCTCTCTTCTTCTCTACCTCTCTTCTTCTCTACCTCTCTTCTTCTCTACCTCTCTTCTTCTCTACCTCTCTTCTTCTCTTCCTCTCTTCTTCTCTTCTTCTCTTCCTCTCTTCCTCTTTACTTCTCTTCTTCTCTTCCTCTCTTCTTCTCTTGTTCTCTTGTTCTCTTGTTTTCTTCTTCTCTTCTTCTCTTGTTTTCTTCTTCCCTTCCTCTGCTGTTCTCTTGTTCTCTTCTTCTCTTCTTCTCTTCTTATCTTCTTCTCTTGCTCTCTTCTGCTCTTCTTCTCTTCTTCTCTTCTCCTTCTCTTCCTCTCTTCTTCTCTTCTTCTCTTCTTCTCTTCTTCTCTTCTTCTCTTCTTCTTCTTCTTCTTCTTCTTCTCTTCCTCTTCTTCTTGTTCTTCCTCTCTCCCTCTCTTCTTCTCTTCTCTTCTTCTCTTCTTCTCTTCTTCTCTTCTTCTCTTCTTCTCTTCTTCTCTTCTTCTCTTCTTCTCTTCCTCTCTTCCTCTCTTCCTCTCTTCCTCTCTTCCTCTCTTCTTCTCTTCTTCTCTTCTTCTCTTCTTCTCTTCTTCTCTTCTTCTCTTCTCTTCTTCTCTTCTTCTCTTCTTCTCTTCTTCTCTTCTTCTCTTCTTCTCTTCTTCTCTTCTTCTCTTCTTCTCTTCTTCTCTTCTTCTCTTCTTCTCTTCTTCTCTTCTTCTCTTCTTCTCTTCTTCTCTTCTTCTCTTCTTCTCCTCTTCTCCTTCTCTTCCTCTCTTCCTCTCTTCTTCTCTTCTTCGTTCTTCTTCTCTTCTTCTTCTTCTTCTTCTTCTCTTCTTTCTTCTCCTCTTCTTCTCTTCCTCTCTACCTCTCTTCTTCTCTACCTCTCTTCCTCTCTTCTTCTCTACCTCTCTTCTTCTCTACCTGTCTTCTTCTCTTCCTCTCTTCTTCTCTTCTTCTCTTCCTCTCTACCTCATTACCTCTCTTCCTCTCTACCTCTCTTCCTCTCTTCTTCTCTACCTCTCTACCTCTCTCCCTCTCTTCTTCTCTTCCTCTCTTCCTCTCTTCTTCTCTTCCTCCCTCCCTCTCATCCTCTAATTCCCCCTATCTCCTCTTCCTCCTGTCTATCTATCATCCCTCTCTCTCTCTCTCTTCCTCTCTTCCTCTCTTCCTCTCTTCTTCTCTTCTTCTCTTCCTCTCTTCTTCTCTTCTTCTCTTCTTCTCTTCTTCTCTTCTTCTCTTCTTCTCTTCTTCTCTTCTTCTCTTCTTCTCTTCTTCTCTTCTTCTCTTCCTCTCTTCTTCTCTTCTTCTCTTCTTCTCTTCCTCTCTTCCTCTCTTCCTCTCTTCCTCTCTTCCTGTCTCCCTCCTTCTCATACTTTAGACAGTCTAATGTGCCAATTATATCACATCCAATTAACATTACAGTAATGCCAAATGTCATACATTTGAGAACAGCAACAGGAAAGCACCTTTCTTGTAAAATACAATTCATTCAAAATAGAAAAAAAATGTATATATTCCCAGAAAATTAGTGAATTGCCAGTTTTTACCCATTCAGAAATGAATATATATGTATACATAAATTTAGTACCATTCAATGAACCTGATGATTTATAAGAATATCTTGATAATAGTAATGATGATTATAATGATAATGTATTGATAATAATACTGATGATAATAAGAAAACAAAAATGATCATAATAATAGTAATGGCAAAAGTGATAACTATTATGATAATACGATGATACTAGCCAAGAAAATTATAGATTCTTTGATTGAAAATGAACATTAGACCACATTAATGACCATGTATTCTCAGTCTCCTGTCTCTGAGCATGGTGGTTTTAATGTCACTGTCACTTGAGGCTCCTTCTACCATGAACCTCTCTGAAACTTTATATGTGCAAAAAAAATTTACTTAAGTTTGTCTAATGACTAAAATCATCAGGTGATTAATCACATTTATCACCCAAACAAATTGCTACCTTTAAAGAAAAGAAAAAGATATACACATCAGCCGTCAACCAGTCCATTGTTGAGGTAAATTGGAAAGAAGGTTTTTCCCTTGATGGACAAACATAGAGAAAAGTTATAAAGAACGTTATTTACCATTTCTCTCTCTCTCCCTCTCTCCCTCTCTCCCTCTCTCCCTCTCTCTCTCTCTCTCTCTCTCTCTCTCTCTCTCTCTCTCTCTCTCTCTCTCTCTCTCTCTCTCTCTCTCTCTCTCTCTCTCTCTCTCTCTCTCTCTCC
>NW_028234411.1:9924685-9934685 GCF_977035675.1 Penaeus japonicus
ATACCTAAAGGAGAATTTTACCAGTTTCTGGTAAATACAGCGAAAGTTTTTATTATCTTTTTGTATTGCATCTCTTTTAAAACCTAACATGTAATGTGTTAATATGATGTATTTTCATTGTTTTATTTGTTAATCACATTCTGTTATCTTTAGAATTTCTTTTATAGTTTCTCTGCTTGATAATTCTGTCATTTACTTCACAGAAGGTAATTTGATATTTCTATGAACATTTCCAGCCTCCCATATTGTCGTAGCCCAACATTGGTGCCATATTTACAAAAGTTTGCCCACCCGTACCCACATTACATACCCCGCCTCACCAACAGATACACAGCAGTTATGCTCAATGTGATCTCTTGTAGGATGCAGGGACTGTGAACCCTGGCCCCGTCACTGAGTTTGGTGGAAGAAAATTGCTGGCCTGAGTTGGGAACTTTCTGTAGAGGAGTTTTCTTTTCTTTTTTTTTTTTTTTCGAAAGTAGATTTGATTATTGTCGATATTTGATTTTCACGAGTGATTGAATTGAAATTATTAATTTGCCAGCCTGTGCTATAGAGTAATTTCCCCAATTATGATTGCTTTGCTTATAGTGATTGATTTTAAAATGTAAAATTTACTAATACCATCTTTGGCCTAAATTATCTTCTACTGGACCATTAGAAACCTGGTTAGCTCAGCAGAATGCTTGCTGAGCTGCTCCGTTGTACTAGTCACTGTGGGGCGTGTAGGGTTGCTACCTTGTTATATGATAGGCCAGGATTATTTTGTTATTTTTTCCTTTCCTTTTTGGGAAGAGCTCTATCTGATAGCCAGAAAAAGGTAAGGATCTCAACTGTTGTTTAGGGGGAAAGAAAAATGCAGCATGTTGGTGTTAATGCGACAAACAGTCGTGGTAGTTATGGATCTGCTGTCTCAGGTTCCTTATGTGATATGTATTACCTCAGCTGTTCTAAATAGTTTTTTGGACAAAACTTGGGCATTTTTTACCTACTGAATCAAACAAGCCACTTGAATGCTAGTTCCAATGAATATTAGAATAGATGAGCTCTTCCTAAGAATCAAAATTTTACTTACTATTAATCTGTGGTTGTTATTGGTGCCTGTTTAAGTTTTAAAGTTAATGAACTGCAACCCTACACACCATCCCCTCTGCCCTGCCCCCCCTCCCCTCCCCATGGGTCCTCCACCTCTGTCAGGCTCACAGTTGCACTCCTGTGCTGATATTGATATACCTGTTTTTCATAAAAGATTGATTCTGGTTAAGATAAAAGAATTGCCTTAATTGTCTGGAATGCAAACAAATATGTTAAACTTTCTACATGACTGGTTTCAAGAATCAAATCTGTTTGCCAGTGCACCTCTTGAATAATTATCAATTGTACAACATTATGGCATATTTCCAGTTGGCACATTTTCTGCTGTATCAGCAGCCTAACCATTTTGCACAAAAAAATGAGTTTATGCATTTACATGAAAAAATTGCATCAATTTTTTCAACCAGTTTTGTTGTGTGCAATGAGTGTGTGAGAGTGTAGGATCCCCTTGGACCCACCAGGTACACCTGCAGTATTCCCATACGTTGGCATGTTCATCGTTAATTTTAGTACCCTGGGGATGGCTACAGCCTATGCCATATGCAAAATATACATCCATTTTCACGTTTGTTTCATATGTTTTATCCTAACCTGTTAGGATTAGGTTATTCTTGTATTTATTTATGTATTTCTTGACTATTGCCTTCAGTACAATGTAACTTATCTTCTGTCAATGTCATGTGTTTGCCATTGACACTACTGCTGTTATGTTGATTTTTTGTACTTTTTTATATTATATACTCACCCTCAGTGTCCATAGCACAATGGGAAGCAAGGCAGATGAGAAAGAATACTGTACAGTATATTCTTCATTTTGATGAAATGTAACAGTAATGGGATACAAGAAAACAGATGTAATAAGAGTTGCCAAGACAGATGTGTGAGACAGACGTCATGAGATAGGTTTAGAAAAAAGAAAAAAAAATACTATCACATATGTAGAAAGACAAGACGTGCCAAGACAGACTTAGTATGAGAGATGTTCTAAGCTAGATATACTAAGGGAGCTGTAATAATAAACAGTTAGCATTGGTCAGACAGTGGATGTGGTGTTTGGGCTGTCACAACATGGGCCAATTTGAACATGTTCTGCTTGTGGTAGATGATGCCATTAATATGATGAGGTTGTATTTTTAGGCAGTACTAATTGTAATGACTAATGTTCAAATACTATTTACTTTTTATTTATTTATTACATTTTTTTCTGTGTAAGTTGCAGGGCACAGCTCCTGATGTACTTAATTTAGGGGTGCCCCATAATGGTTTAATGATATCCAAACATCACTGTTAAAAGGGTGGATATATATCATGTTTACTGTTGTGTTAATTGTGTAACAACCATGCTAGTACTGGTTAAGTTCAGAATATCCTCGTTTTTGTAATTTAAAAAATCAGTAATTATTTATTCCTTTTTTTTATGTTCAGTTCGCTCAAGTACTGTGTATTGAAAAATCTTTTTGTGCTCAATTTAGTTTGATTCTCATTATTATCTATGTGGCTGTGTAATCCCTGAAAGGCCGGGGTTTGTTACACAATAGCTAACTTTATACACATTAATGATATTGATACACATAGTTATTTATAGTGGCAGCAGTACAGAAAGTATTTAGAATACCAATCAGGCAACTCGGAAAAGACATGTAATTCATGAATTGTACAGTCACTGATAGTTAATGAAGGTTGATCCTTTGGCACATTTATGTACATTTGTATGTGACTTTATTTAGATTTCCATTAGATACATTCAAAGACTGTAGGTGAATAAATAATTGTTTTGTAGGAAAACATAAAAAAACACACAAAAAAAAAAGAAAACAAAGGAACAGTCCATATTACCTATCATTCTTGGCTGCATTAGTTGAATTGTTAAAATATAGCTAAATTGTTGCCATATTGCTACCAATTATAAAATATTTTCCATGACTCATTCCTGGATCCCATGACATAAACTTTCAGACTTTGTCATGAGATACTGTCTCAATACCTCCCCTCCCCCCATAGTTGTTGATACACTCATAACCCTGGCCACAGCATATCCAGTGCCTTTCCTCTGCAGTAGGGAACATATCACAGCTTCTTATGTTCAGTTGGGTCCCTACTTGTATTATAGGGCTGGAGCAAGTTTAATACACATGAATCTTGGGTGCTGTTGAGAAATGTATGTAAAGTTTTCTTAGTACAGGTCATCTGTCTACAAAGCAGGTATCTTTGCCATGTAAAGTTAAAGATGACAAGAAACCTTAAGTGAGGGGCCATCGGTGCTAGGGACATGTTGAACCTGTACTCAGAAATTTGTGGAACATTACTGTCTATACATTTTTCAAAGCCCCTTATCTCAGCACGTCAGCGCCCAGGAGCTGAAAGTTAATGGTAACTGCGTATAAGTTATTCATCACATGTAATCCATAAAACAAGAAACAAAAAAAAATACTGACCATTTCCATGTACCGGTTGTTCAAAATTCATCCCAGTATATATGTATCCCTAAAACTGGAGATCTCAAACATTAGATGGTTTGTTTGAATGTTTAATTTTAGTTATGTCTTGAGTGTCTGTTCCAGATACCTTTGTTAATATAGTGATACTTGAAACTAGCACTGCCAGTAACAGTCAGGTTATGGATTAATATTAACACTAAGGATATCTGTCGTTAACAAGTGTGCCAGCTACATATTCTGCCTATTATTGCAAATGAAACAGCTCTTTTGTGATGCAAGTTTCTGATAATTTTACTCATCTCATGGTGCTTGTGGTGTGCAAGGAAAAAAAAAACATTCCATTGCAAAGGTGCCCATGAGGTGCCTTGGAGATATGAGAAAAACCATGCATTTGAGTTTTATTCCAACTCATTTTCATAGTTCTCATTGATTGAAAAATGTGCTTAACAGAAAAGGAAGAAAAAATAAAAAAAAAGTTGAGTTAAGCTGCCTGCCTGGGAAGTGTTGATAATGTTCATATGGAAATCTGCCATGGTGCGCTGATGTTGCTTGTGATGTTAATGATCTCTTACAATGATTACTAATAGAGGCTCATTGTAGGTCCATCACTGCCAAGGTTTGGAAGCCAACAGTGTACCCACTGCCATGCATACAAGTGAAACTAATGTTAATTAATATTAATTTATTTTGCTGGACCATGGTGTGAGAAGGCGTGTGTTCCTTATACTCAGGGTTGTGGTATGTTTGTGCTCTCAAACTCAGGAAATTAATAAGTTTATCAATTCTTCCCGTGTAAAATTTGAAGCCTAATCATTCAAGAGCATGAGAGCACAGACAATGACATCAGTTAGCCCTGTGGTACAGTGTGTAGAATAAATGTGACATGAAGAGAATCTGTATATTAATCTTCCTTATTTTTAAAAAAAGTGATAATTGAACAAGTCTTGCAGGAGGGCCACTACACGAAACCTGCCTTAACATTTATTTCTGAATATAACACTGCATCTGCATCTATCACCTCACAAAATAAGGGGTTAAAAATTGCTTTGAGAGGCTCCGTGCAGCCTCGTGCCTTGAGAAATCTCTCGGGGAAAGCTTCTTATCTTGCTAGCAGGAGAGCTACATATCTATGTCCTATCTGTTCAAAACCACAAACAGATTATCAAGGTATCAGACCTAACCTGATCAATATGAACTTTACTTCTGAAGTCACACAAATTTTGATATGCATAATTTTTTTTTTTTTGTTTTAAAGAAATTATATTTGAAGATATACTTCCAAAAACAAATCTGAGAATGGCCACATATTTAAATAGTGCAGTAGGCATAAACAAAAAAGCAGGGTCAGGTAAAAGGATGTCAGAAAAAAATATGCACTTGATAAGTTAAAATTACTGATACTTTAGAAATAGTGGGACATATTTCAATACATTTTGCCCTTTGAGATATTTACATTGTACATATATAATCTCCAGTATCTAACTAATAATGATATCAAAATTTGGAACTGACATGAAGTGCAACATTTGTATTATATTGGCAAGACATGTTCCCAATTATGCCTCATGCACATAAACATGTGGATGAGGCATAACTGGGAAGGTGCAAGCACTGCCCTTACTCGGCAAATTCTGTTGAGCATGTGTGACTGATTAACCCATTTGCACTGGTTGACGTCCTGTCATGTGGTCGAAAAATATCCTGACACTAGGTGACATCCGGAGACAACGTGCATTTTCTCGCCTAGTTTCAGGTGGGGTAATTGTGACGTGCTGAAACGTCAACAATAGATCGCTAGATTGTTCTTATATATAAACATTTTACATAATTTCTTAAGGCTTACTTTAGTTTAGGGGTTTGAGTGTCATAAAATGAGATAAAGTAAAAAAAAAAATAAAGATGTCACAGAAAACTACATGATACTGATATCATGGTAATTTCTGCTTCTAGATCGGTTGAATAAAAAAAATCTGAGTCAAAAAAAGTATTGTAAAATCAAATGTGGTTGGCCAAGAAATAGATAATAAAAAATTACTAATGCAATACTTATAATTTGTTGATTATTTGTGATATCACGTCATGACATGTCATCAGGTATATGTATATACTCATAAGTATCATTTTTCTTTTAACATAGCGAAAAGTATAAAACATTTTTTTTGATGCCCTACTACGAGATTGCCTCCACTTTGGTATTTTGACAAAAATGAAGAATATAGGCAATGGAAATTTCAATAAAATAAAACTAAAAAGGCATTACTGTAACATATTTTTCTACTAAAATAACTCCTCTGAACATGGCAAAATTTTTACATGCCTTTACATTGTAGACAGTCATGAAAACCATATGAATAGGGTGGGTGAAAAATGCTGAGAGGTTCAGCGCTGCCCCGCACAGTGAGAAAACACCCCAGCATGAAGCGTTGTGTGCTTGTTATCTTCCAGGCATAAGTGGAAGTAGGCAAATACGTCCCGTCATGAATGGGTTAATCATCAATTCAGCCATATCGACAGCAGACACCAGTAATACCCTGTGGGTGGTTGACTGGTAGAACTATTAGTCTTGGAAGGAAGTAGGTTTAGCTAAAATATTCTTTGTTGAAAAGAAGTTTAATTTATATAAATGGAATAACTCTGCAAAAATGTCAATTTAAAAATACTCTTAAGAAAATTTGATCAATATGATTTCCTTTATATTCATATTTTATTTAAGAAAATTTGATCAATATGATTTCCTTTATATTCATATTTTATACTCAAAAAGATCTGAGTATTTGAAAAACAAACTTTGAGCAGAAGTACATAAATGCCTCTGTTGGAAAAAAAAAAGAAAAAAAAAAGATGGATAGATTGTTCTTTGGTCAGTTAACCCACTCACGACGGGGGCATTCCAGCCTTGAATGTCACAATGCCGGGGCGTTCGAATTATTAGGCCTAAATCAATTAAATGGCTGGCACAATACTGTGCTGCCCGGCCACTGGGCTTTTGAATGAGCGGTACAGTACTGTACCACCCGTCCAGAGAGGGTTAAATTCTCTTTACAATGCCAAGGGACATGAGAATTCTTGATTAAATTATTAAATTATTTTTTAGCAATAGTCCAGCAATAATTGCTAAAATTCTTCCTTTCCTACAACAGCAATAGCTGTACCATACTAAAAGGGTCACTCTCATAACCTAGTGTGGGAAGGTGAAGAAAGCCTCAGGACTGTTTTTTATTTAATAAAGAATCTGGTTTCAAAGAAATTACCATTAAAGTTAGTTCATTAATACATTGCCAACAGAGTGGTTTTGCCTCCAAATGGTCAAAACATGGGAATATTTCAAGCCCGTAAGCCTGACACTGAGCTATTACCCCAATCTAGCTTTGTCCATGTATTACGTGCCTAATCACCTGATGCACGGGCCAGAAGGATAGCCACAACAAAATATCTCGTCCCTGGTGGGTGGTCCTGCCACCACCTGTGGTATCTTGTCACCCAGTGTCAATGGGTTAAGCCATTTCCATGTACACTGCAACACAAATGTTAAGGTAAAGACAGCAGTGATGCACAAGATAAAAATTATATTGCTGTGTGCTTTGAGTTGACATCAACTGCAGAAATCCTGTAATAGTTGGACAATATTTAAATCATTAAATAGGAGTGAAGAACACTAATAAACACTAATGGAGAACAAATTTAAAAAGGACCTTCACAATACTGGGCATTCCACGTGTTTGGGTAAATCAAGTATGGCCACTGTCTAGTGTTTCATGGGCACCCATTGATGATACTGGCTACTGCCAGTCATGTCTAGCTGCTCATCAGCTCAGCCTTTGAGCAAAGTTCATTAAGCATAACCACAACTTGTCCACGTGTGGGTACTACTTACTGGGCACAAGTAGTGCCTTATATTCATCAGTCCATAAATGTTAAATCTTTCCACAAAATGAACTTTTGTAGAACCAGTGACAAGTACTAGGCAAATAACTTAAAAGTTAGACCTTGTCCACATGGGCAGTTTTTACTTGGAAAGAAAGGCTTGCGATAGTAAAACCACAACTTTATAATAAACATTTATTTCAACTTCCACAACAAGGAATGTTTCAGTGTAACACTGAGAACCCCATTACCAACACTGACAAAAGCTTGACAAACCCTGACAAACTTGTTGGCTCAAAACAGCTGCTGCTGCTGATTATGCATTTTTACACAGTCTGCTATCAGACTAACGAAAATCAAAATAAATAACAGACTAGATGTTGTGATTAAGCTAATCATAACACTTTCAGCACAGAAATATGCAGTCTTGCATTCTCAAACCTCATGAATGCTCTATACTATAATGCTATAATACAGCAGAAATATTGTACCAATAACCCAAAACTAGCATGTCAGGCTATGTCAAAACAAGTAAAACAGTATTTGTAGTGGTATTCAGAAGAATAACCATACAAGACTTAACAAAATGTTCACATATAAAATGAAGTCTTTTTACTCCTACGTAGGAACAAAACTGACGAAACTTGTTGATCAACAACTAACATTGCTATTCAAGTAGATAAAAAGTTGTATCCAAGAAACAAGAACATTCAGGAAGTCACTTCATAATTGCTTCTAAAGTTTCTTCAATAGAATCAAATTATTCTACATGACACGAGATACCTCAAGATTTGAGGAAAAAAACTGCGTTAGCCTAACTTCCCCAAAAAACAAATTTTCGTTATCCAGTCAGAAATTAGTCATTAACCATATATGGGAATCTTCAATTCTCAAACTAGAAAAAAAATTATTCAAATGACCAACAAGCTTCTAACTCAAGAATCTTTATTAGAAAGATCCTAGAAACAAATATTTCTGAAGTATACTTCCTGTACTAATTCATAATACAATGCTGCCTTAAAACGGGCCAATAAACAACAGCAAAAGTTCATCTTTCTGAACATTTGTACATTATCTAAAACAAGAAACAAACAAATCTTTTTCCAACCATTTGTACTATGTCTTTAGGTTTAAGAGTTTGCTTACATTTGTTGAAATTGCAAATAACTGACATTTGCCAGATCTAAATTTGTAAACACTTGCATTGAATAATTTTATGAAATCTGATATACTTATGAACAGAGTTAGAGAAAAAAAAATTACATATATATTTTTTCTTGGGAAAAAATAATTATATATATATTTTTTCCTCTCCCCCCCCTTGTTCCTTCTTTTTGTCTCCGACTACAACTATGTTGATGACAATTACAGCCCATTCTTGGAATGATAAAATTAATTTTATGTAAAGTTGCACCATAATCAACGTGGTAAATAGTCAAGAGATTTTTTAAACTTTCTCTTCATTTAAATTATAGAATGGTTTAAATCTAGATATATCTAGAAAAAATTTAACAATAAAGAAAAATTAATCAACAAGTTAAATAAGAAATGCATCAGTTCACATAACTGAGATGTCACAGGAATCGATACTGCACATGATCTATGGACGGACATTAAATATCCTATAATACTTCAAAATTATTGCACAAAATCCCACCTAAACCAATACTTATGGAACTAGGCTATTGTAATGAACACAATGCTGTACTTTATTGGAAAAATTATTTATCAATTTGCTGCAAACTGTGCTGCCAAACGTCGCTTTGTGCGGAGTTTTGGTGCCATCGGTGTGGAGGTGGTGTTAACCTCACCCTTATCTGCATCACTGTTGCAGCTGGACCACGTGTCATCTGCCTCTTCACAGATTACACTGGTTGATGCCTGTTAAAAAGGACAGCTTACTTTATATTTCTTTTCAAGACTTATTTAGACTTTCTGCAGCAAGTAGGTAACAGGTTTTAGTCAATCATACTTGTATATCCTCTCACATTCTCCACCCTCTATTCATACTTTGACAAAGAAAATCATTCTGGGATATGGTAGAATTCATTTCAAACTTGAGGGAGAGGGAGAGAAATGCTTGAGGATTACTGAATGTATAAAGTGCTACTCTGCAGTAATCTTTCTCAAATTTTAAAAGGTTTCCATTTGTGTAATGTGACAATATGAACAATGATGATGCAATTCCCTAAAAAACGGTATAAATATTGTGTCTACCTCTTATGCAAGTTTTAATTCTCAGGATGGAGTGTGGACAAATTTGCTTGATATACCCCAAGATACTAGTATTTTTCTCGATACAAATTACATCTAATGTATTAAAGTTGTTCAATTTGCAATACCTGCATACTGATTATTTAAGATGCATTCAAAGTTTAAACAGTAATGCTACAGAATAAACTATATCAAGATGTGGATAAAAGGTGCTACCTCATAACTCAGTTTACAGATCACAATACATGAACCTTTTCTAGTCCTTTTGCTACCCGTCATAATACACCGAAAAGTAACGTCTACTTGACAAGAAGACTAAAAACTCTAAAAACCTATGAAATAGCATATCATCAATGTCTACAATATAAAGTTCCACACATCATAACATT
>NW_028234411.1:9939685-9949685 GCF_977035675.1 Penaeus japonicus
ATATATATATATGTATATATATATATATGTATATATATATATATGTATATATATATATATGTATATATATATATATGTATATATATGTTTATGTATATATATATATGTACATATATATGTGTATTTATATATATGCATATATATACTTATATATACATACATATATAGATAGATGTATGTATGTATCTATCTAATGAAAAATGAAGATTAATCCACAGTGGATGGGTGTCATGACATACACGAAAGCTCCTATCAGGCCTAAAAGATGGGTGGTCAATGTGCACAGGACATGACAGCGGGAACTGCTCACAGTTGAAGCGCACTTACAGCTATGAAGTATTATGGCTGTAACAGCACTAAGTTCAGAGCTACAGCTTTCAAAAATTAGCATATACCCTTGTTTTGTGATAGATTTAAAAAGGGAAATATTCATTAGGCAAGTCTGTGCTAACCGGAGGGCAGAGAAAAAGATTTCCCCATCCCTCTAATTTTGTCAGTGCCAGCTGCATCAGAAATCACCCTTCCTGTCTGCCAGTTAGCTGGTTCGGCGCCCTGTCTACATTGGGTTAAAACCCCCCTACACACTGGTAAAATGGAGATAAAGTCTATCAAGCTATTTGTTTGACACTTTCTATACTTTTAGAATCAATTAGTATCATTAGTGCCTCAAAAGAGGGTCCAAGGTTAACCTCTACACCAAGCATCAAACTGGAATATGCCTCTTAATACTACAAATGATGCTCATGAAAATATCAGTTGATTTACAACCCTGTCTCTTCAAACTTTTTTAATCAGCTTTTCAATGCTGCAATCATGAACAAAACAGGCTCTCCAGTTTCTAGACTAGGCCCTTAAATAGTGCAACTAAATTCAAGATGCCATTACAGGAGGCCTTGACATACCTGTGTATGGGATGAATAACATCATGCAGAGAAGGGTATTGTTACTAACCCCACCCTTTTATTGGCATAAGCCATACATCATAAATTTATACACAACTATAAACTATAAACGAAAATGCACAAGTGCAAAATTTAAGACTCCTAAAAAAAAAAATTGTACTGCTGAGCTTTGACCTTTATAATGCCATAATTGGACTTTATAATATTATCAATGGGTTGCCTCCCAGAACAGTATCAGTTTCCATCTTGTCAAGTAGCTTCTAAACTAATTTGTCTCTGGGATTGTTGATCAGTTTGCTTCAATAGACATCCTGCTATAATGCAATGAAGTTTAATCCAGTTTATGCATCAATGACCATTTTGCCTCAACTTGTTGGATTGGGATAATGCCATTGTTGTTTCAGAAGGTTAATTACATGATCTAAATTCAAACTTGTATTACTTTTTAACAGCCAATGTCAAGAATATGGAATGTATAACTACACCAATTAATACTCAATGTGTCATTGTTGTTAAGAGGTTAGTATACAAGCATATCAAAATATAAAGTAACCAGGTGCATAATGGCAAAGTAGTGTAACAGGCAAAATGGTTGTAATATTACTGCTCCTACTTACACTGGAACAAAACTCAAAGATCTTCAAGGAGAACTCAAGTACGTACAATGAAAACCAGGACTTTTCTCCCAAGAACATTAGCAGCAAGATCTGGCGTGCAGGACGGAAATATCTACAGAACTTTGCTGGACTACGAGTCCCACCACCAGGGCAACCCCAATTTTCTTTCAAGACCCGAGTTGG
Source organism: Penaeus japonicus (assembly GCF_977035675.1). Lineage (NCBI taxonomy): Eukaryota > Metazoa > Arthropoda > Malacostraca > Decapoda > Penaeidae > Penaeus > Penaeus japonicus. Next base: position 9,941,388 of record NW_028234411.1, read on the forward strand.
TCAGATCATCATGCCCTAACATTAGGCTGCTTTACTTCAGCAGACTGTACCTGCTTGGAGAGCTCATCGAGCATATGTATGGAGATCGGGGGTGCCATGGTGCCCAGCAATGGGGCTGGGGGAGTGGAGGATCCAAGGGGAGCTGCAGGGGAGGCTGGCATACTTCCCCAGCTCATGGGGAGTGTTGGCACCTAAACATGGAAATGCATTTCATCCCATGCATACAATTCTCCTTTTCATCGTAATTCAGTTGGGAAAATCAAAGTACGAACAAAATTTATAAAAAACCCTTTTCCCCCTTTAATATGTTAATGTACTTACCATGTAGTGAGCAGGGGAAAGTGGGGGCATAACTGGGTACTGAGGAGACCACATCTGTCCCCACATGACTGAACCCCCTGTTGGTGCAGGAGAGCCAGGATACACCTTTGAAGTGGGAGAAAAAAATTGCCATATGTACAGAATGGTTTATGATCATCATTACTATTAAAATACTAGTAAAAAAGAAACCTTCATGCCTGAACTTCAAACTTAGTTAAATACAGTGTTGGTATTTCCATATGTTCAAAACTTCAAGACATACCACTGGTGATGATGGCTGGTAGGTGGGATGGGGCGTTGGGGCATTCATTCCCATCATGAGGTGACCGTTTGAATTAGCTTCTGAAAAAGAAAAAGGTCAGTCAAAATCTAGCCTACATTTTCATTCTGATTAAATAAGCATACATACTACAGTAAGAAAAGTCTATATGAATTCCTATACAAACTGATTATGTATCTTCAACAGTTTGTCCTATGATAAAATATTTGTCTGCCAAAATAATGTATTCTAATGTTTTTGGTGTAAACAATGAACAATCTAAACTTTTTAAAACTTCCCTATTGAGGTTTTATCTAAACTTGATGCATTTAATTAACATAGTATAAAGCAAACCTTGCATATAGCGCTGGTAATCACACTGCTGAGGTGGGGTGACCTTGCTTGGAGGAGGAAGATGACTGGGAGGTGGTGGCTTGGCATCACCAGTTGCACCCTCAGGGTTGTCTCCATAGAAAGATGAACTGCTAGGAAAAGGAGGTAACAAGTTGATGCAACATCTAGTAAATAAACCTGAAGATGACAAGCTGAACATTTCAAGAAGGAAACAATCAACTTACTTTGATGTAGGAATGTGGAAACTAGGAGGGGAAGGAGCAGAATCCCTGTTTAAGACTAGTATCCTTTTTGTTCCACGGCCCCTAACGGCCACCAGATCTCCCAAGGCTTGAACAAGGGCCACTATGTTGGGAAAACCATAGGTTGCTGGACGACATGCAACACCTATTGAAAAGAAAACCACTTTTCATATTCTAACGTACAGAATAATATGGATTTATTCTTGGTGCAATCATCCACATTATGAATATAATAATTTCACAATACACAAGAACCTAAAGCCCAAGAACTCACCAAAACGGTCAAGATAAGCTGTATCAAAATTTAAAAGTAGCATACGTCCTCCAGCTTCATGAAGAAGTGTCAAGAGATCTCGTGCAAACATCTGTAAGGGCACCAGGCTAATCTTGGCTTCTTCACCTTCACCTTCACCATCACCATCAATCTGAAGACAATGAAAAGCATCAAGATTTTTTTCTTTGTACAAATATTCATACACTTTTAAAAAATTATGTAAATATAGATAGGATAAAGTAGCATCAACCCATTCATGGCACATGGAATAGTGCAATATGTCATTGCAATGCTTCCCACATGATGGACAATGTTCTATCACGTCATGGACTTTCCAGGTATATACATATTGTAAATACATTTTCGTTTATTAAAAAACAAGAAAAAGAAAAAAAAAAAATTACGTTTTTTATTTTTTTATTTTTTACCACCCCTTACAGTAGGGTGGCTGAAAATCACTCCAAGAGGTTCAGCATGGCCTCACATGTTTGCTATATTGCCAGTAGGCAAATATACTCCATCATGAATGGGTTAAGCAAAATGAAAGGCATCAACTTACCACTAGTACATCTTCCAAGTCCCGTTTAATCACATCCAAGCTGGGGGGATGGCCATAACGCTCAGTGTAAGTTTGTACAAATTTATCTAGGGGATAGCTGCAGCTCGAGTCCTCCCACAGAAGTTTACGGGCACGTACCAAGATTTCATGTACATACCCTCGATCAACAAGGGCCACTACAGGTTCGTCCCCAGTCTCCACCAGCTAGAAAAATAAGAAATACAAGTGTTACCAGAACATTTTAAAAATCTTAAAAAAAAAAGAAAAAAAAGAAAAGGGTAATCATAATCTATCCTGAATATCAAACTTACCTTGACATGATTTCTTAGCTTTCCTATAAGTTCTTCCAAGGTGTTGGCACCATAGTGAGTGGGTTTCAGGGAATACCCATAATAACGTGTGAAGACCTGAGTCAAGGCAGAAATCCTGATAGCCTGCCTGGGAGCTCCTCGTACCACTGCTCCAACTTGATCTCCCAGTACACGAACACGTTCCCTTTCCACCAACTGCAGCTGCTTCTCTCCATCATCTTCATCATCATAGACCTGAAGATCCAAATATTACTGGTATATATGCTTATAATTGAATTACTTAGACTTAATTCATATGGTTATACATAAATAAAATATATCAAAATTGTATGAACAATTGCAGGGTCAACAATTTACCTGAAGTACATCTGGAATGGCTTCAAATAGTTCAATGAGCTTACTAAACCCATAGTCAGCCACTCTACACTGTCTTCCAAAATGATGGTGATAAGCTGGAATAAAACGATTGAACTGCATTTTGCACTGTGGAGAGTGCCGGAGTAACTCCACCACCTCCGCTGCAAACTGTCTTGTCCGCTCTATTTCTTCAGGGGTTTGTTCTCGCTTTGGAATAGCAATTGTAGTTTCAGTGCCAGATCGGGTGACTATCACTGTAGTTTCACTAACTTCGGTCAGCAGATCTTCAACATCACATACTCCATAATCAATTACATTCCATGTTCTGGTCAATGCCTTTTCATAAGCAACTGGAAAGGCTTCAAGTGTAATGGCTTTTGTTGGCTGGCCTTTTAAGACTCTAAGAAGATCTGAAGAAAATCTTTTGACCTGAGCTTTGTGAGCCAATGTCAAAATGCGTTTATTTCCTTCCCCCAAGACTTGTACAACATGAGGGAGAGCTTCAAACAGGTCGGCAAGTTTGGTAAATCCATAATCAGCTACCCTACATTGTCTGCCAAAATGATGATGGTATGCTGGTATGAACCGAGAAAAAGGTAAACGGCAGTAGGGGAAGGTTTTAAGGAGATCTACCAATTCCCTTGAAAAGAGTGCCAACTGTCCCACTAGTGGAGGACTCACGCATCGGGCTAGCTCTTCAGCTTCATCTGTTACTTTATTCTCAACCCACTGTACATATTTGAAACCCCCTGTAGCTGTCATTATGCACACTCCTGGCAAACAGGAGACCAAGTGTTCCAAAGGTACACCATCCTCTGCTTCTTCAACTGGGCCAATTTCTGCTTCATAACAGTCTACCAAGCTAGCCAGTGGGAGTGAACCAGAGTGGGACTGAAGCAAAGAGTGTATGCTCCCAGCCAATGTCCGCAATGCCAGATTGACATTTGGCAGACTAGAGCTTTGATCACGTTCTGCCCAACCAATGGAATCATCAGGGCCAGTACTATGCATCTTACAGTACCTGGACGAAATGCTACCACTTACTTCCTCTTGTGCCGACTCTGTCAAGATTGGGGAGCTCATGTGTCGGAACTCAGGATGGAGGGAAACCATCCTACCAGTACTATTATCAGATACAGTCACAATATCCCGCATGTTATACATCTCCGATACGCCAATCGTTTCATGAAAACGTCTCTCATAGAGCTCTCGAAATTTGAAAAGAGGAAGCTTTTTCCCAGGAACTTCCTGCAGTAGAGCTATGACCTTTGATCTGAAAAATACAACTAAAATAATTCTTCCATTACTGCATTACTTAAATTTCAATATTCAACTTTCATATTTATACAATGTTAATTTGTATTGCAAGTATCATACCTCTTCAACTCTGGTGATGGCTGATTTTGATTGACATAGGATATGATAATCCTCTTGGCACCAATCTTTTTACGGTGAAGTTGAGAAATAGCATACTGAGCATCTTGCTGCGAGGGCACCCTCAAGGTAGCAGCCAAGTTGCCATCAGACTGGACAAACACCGACACATGCAACACCTGAATATAAAAAAAAGGCAATCTTTGAATTAAAATATGTTGCAAGAGTTTTGTTTTTTATCTCACTTGTATAGGTATTTTACCTACAAGACAAAGTTCCGTAGAGCCACCTACCATAACATGGTCTCTAAATATTGTGAAAAGGATGCGTTTCATCTCCCTGGCATCAATATTTTGATCAAGGTTTGTCACTTGCAATTCTACTGGGACTTGCTGGACACTAGCTAGACTTGTATCCTGAAGAAAATATAAAATTATTAATATTTCTAGTAAAAGTCAAACAAGTGTGCATATATGTACATCCCCCCCCCCCCCCCCATTCATAATACATTTTTGAAGAGGAATTAGGATGTTAACCCAAGAAGTCGGGGTGCTACATTTTTATTATTTATTTAAGAGATGATACCTTGCTTGTTTACTTTCAGATTTATGAGGGAGGGGGGGGGGGGGTGATTTATTGCACACCATATATGATATGATGAGCTCAAGAAGGGCCAAGTGGATTCAATACCAAATACCAAGAAATCAACTTCTTGATAAATGTGGTTAGATCTTAACATCAACTATTTTAGGTAACCTCTTAGATATAAATCAAAGATAGTGCCAATCCAAAATTCAAGCAATTGAAGTAAAAGACTTACTATGACTGTTCCTTCCCCAAGTGACAGTTCTTTTAGTCCATAAAGAATCTGCCCTTGTGCATCAACTGTAGGTGAGGGACTCCATACAGGCTTCACAGGACTCATACCACTCCATAACAAAGGAGAAGGACTTCTTGCCCTGAATATTAATAATGCTCAGATTAATTTTTCAAAAGGGTAAAAAATTATAAATTCCATAATTAGCTATTTGATTAGCTTTAGCCCCTAATGTCTGATGGAGCTCAATCTTCTACTCTTGAAGTCTGTGCCTTAAATCCACAGTGGCTTGACTATGCCAAGGACATCATAAACTAGAGTGAAATGGAGATGGACTGGTTTAGGTGCAACCTTGATCTACTATTTATTGCAGCATATTATTCTTATTCTTATTCTTCTTCTTATTATTATTTCACTTTTTTCCCTTCACCTCCAAACTTTTTTCTTTGGGGATGCTGATTTCTTTCAAAATTGTTTACAAAAAAAGTCATCCCATAAAAGTAATAGGGCTGTCAGATTAAATGTAAAGAATATAATCCAGTATGTACTAAACCACAACTCTAGTCGGTCAAAATATTGAAAAAGCAGCCTCATAATATATTATTATTCACTTATGATACTAGTTGTTTATTATAAGTACAAAAGGCTTTGACATGTCATGTGGCTCTACTTTGCTCTGAAATTGAATGTCTGGTCTGCTGCACAGGTGGCATCAGTGCCTAACTTGCAGGAGCATGGAGATATATATATAAAAAAATATCAACAGGTCAATGTTACGCTTTCTAATACCTGTAGTATTCAGAAAGTATGTAATTATGAACATATATATTGAATATAACTCCTTACTGAAAAGCTTACCTTAGTGAGGAATCCAGAGTATAGGAATCTGGAGTTCGAGTGTTGAACGAAAAGCTTGGTGGGGAACTCATCCGAAACTGTATTCCTAAAAATAGTAAAAAAATGTAAAATCAAAACATTAAACTAGAGAATTAGAGAACAGTAATTCTACAAATATCTCTGGTATTGAACAATCAAACTTACTTTGGGATCGTCCCTTCTTGAACTGTTCTGGAGTCTTATCCAAGTATAATGGCTGAACTATATCACGACTGTTTCCTTCATTGTGGGAATTGCAGTCGATTCTTGACAAGCCACCAAAATGTGAATTGGAACCAGACACACTTGACTGACTCTGAATCCGACAATTATTGTTCCTAAATGCACGTTGGCTGAAAGGGATTTGAAATATTAATTAACTTTCACTCTTATATCTATCAAGAAAAAGCTAGAATGATGCACAGTTCATTACTCTCTCACATTACTTAATGTCCCTGTCAGCCTATTCTATCTGAAATGAAGGGGCAACTTCTTAATTTGTCCCTATCCTATGAAAAATAATACTTGCACTTCAACATAATGAAACTAAGAATAGGACAGCAGAGCCAATAGGATGGTGATATTTTGATATAATGAAGAGTTAATCCTACAATAGGAAATGGAAAAGTATCCAGCAAGATCCACATTTCTCACCATGATCCAAAGTGCTGATCTGCAAAAGACATGGCAGGATTCTTGCCATAGCTCTTAAAAGCGGTGTAGGGTTGAAGAGCCGAGTCATTGACAGGGTCTCTCACCCTCCATGACAGGCTTGCAGTGCCAGTGTCACCCATGCTTGGCTGGGATGGGTTTGGGAAGATCTGTGAATTGACTGGCTTCCACGTATCCAGAGCTTCCTGTCCTCTGTCACGCTGAAAGTGCTTAACTGTATTCAGGAAGGACAAAGGAGAAATTAATTTAGGGAATAACTTAATAAAATGGCATAAAGATTTCTAATTGCAAAATTTCTAGACACTCATATCAATTTTTCCCATTGAGAAACATTTGTACACAATAGCATTACTTACCACTATCTACTTTAGGTGATCCTTCCTTATCAAAATTCTTACCAAATGTACAATATATCTTGCTGCCATAAACGTCTTCACCATCTAGCCTCTTTTTGGCCCTAGAAATAAAAATAGTATGCCTGAAATTCTCTGCCAATACACATGTCACAGGTAGGTTTCGTCTAGCCCTATGATTTGTAATCAATATACAAGTGTAAAATGTAGAGTGCAAAATATTTCTGTCTCAAAACTTATGGCGTCATTATTGGTAACAAGGGAAATGGCAAATCATTCATTACTTTGTGTAATTAAATACAGAGAATGATGTATTTCAACTTTTCAATAACATACTACAGAAAGATGTATGTATATACAGGAATTACACGAAACAAAATGTTGACGATTTCCAGAAGAGCAATGCCTGTCAAAAAGCTCAAAACTACCGAATCGAAAGATGCACAGGTAGAGCTAGCCCATTCAAATCCCTCGCATGCGGCAAGTTAGTCAGGCAACTGAAAATCACAAGACGTTGCAGTTCATCTACAAACTGTCTGCCGGTCATACTCTAAGGCAATTTCAAGCAAATTGCTAAACAACAAAGACCCACACCCTCCCCATAATTACGCCGTAGCTAAAATAGTCGTGCTACAACCAATGCAGTCATTACCGCGTATACCTGCATTACGCACCATGAGTCGTAGTAACATCCTTCTAACATGTCAACAATATAGCTGACGTTTCAATTTAAAAGTGTTGTCACGATTCACTGACAACCTCGAAGTAGGACGAACACTCACACACGTACACGTTATCTGCCCGCTCGACCGGGCAAGTGTGACAGGTTGGTGCCTGCCGCCGCGTGCACGCCTTCCTCAAGCGCTGGTTGGTCACTGTGCGCGGCCTCGGCCAATCACAGCGCCGCCCCGACACTTGCCTCGACGTGTGCGCACCAATGGGCGACGCGCCAACTCCAAACACCGGGGTTGCACGACGCATGGTTGTTAGCGCCCGAACGAGCCCTAAGTCGTTTGTTAGGGTTGTTAGCGGATCGTTAACATGGCGGTCGATTCAATTATTTTAAAAAAGACACCCGCACATGATTTACTTACGTACCGGCATGAGACGACACGAATTACGTGTTACGTACAGCCCCAACACTCTCTCGACGTGTATCATGCATGCAACTGGTACAAGACAAAAATACTGTATATTTAAGACGCAACATACAAAGTAATGTAAAAAATCACATGGAAAACATTGAATGAATATCCGATGATTTGTATGAACAATACTAATTCTCCCTAGATACTGTATGCAGCAAATGACTTGTCTATGAAGAATATAATTTAACGAGGTAATATCAAACATTAACAATCAGATCGCGTCAACTACTGCACTATACGCGATTTTGAAAGATATGGAATACATAAATGATAGATTTAATGAGATGCGAATATACTATATATAACGCACGTAAAATACGACTTGAGGGTATTAATATAGCAGAGCACACCGAAATCGGAAATTGCATCCCGGCGGTCATG
>NW_028234411.1:9954685-9959685 GCF_977035675.1 Penaeus japonicus
CTTGCTTTGTTGCATTCCAGTTACTACAACTTCCTACATTAGTAGGAACTGAAAGAATTTTCTGCGGAGCATTAGATATGACACAACTTCCTGGTGCAGTGTTTGATGTAGTTAATGTTACTATTTCCTTTCCATCCATTACTTCAATCTCTGGATAGAGCCTATCATTACTTTTCACATAGCTATTCCTAGCATAGTCAATGCTATCATTTCTCTTAAAAGACCACTTGCACTCAGCTGAAGTTGCTTTACTTTTATACAGCCAAGACTGCTCTACAGTATCCACTGTAGGTTGGCTGTTGTCATCGTTAGAGTTATAAAAAAAATTATCACTATTTCTATCTGGAACAATGTAAGTGGATGTATTTTCTCTCCTTCCAGAACTTTCTGGAGCCATAGTAAAATCCGTTGGTCCAAGAAGACCTTCTGCTGCTCCAGAAGGGGGTGAAGGTAGAATTTCTGGGAAGTCTGCAATGACAAATCACAATTACTTAAGAATTCTACATTCTGATATCCCAGATTAAGAAAACAAAGAGGATCATATAAAAGACACAGAATCAATACCCTTCAAATAACTAAAATCAGATGATAAATGTTATACATCTGAAATGCAACATTAGTTCCAAGAAAGTCAGAAAGAATACTTACCAGATTTCCCAAACATCTTGAAGTTGAACTTCAGTACAGGACTCTGACCCTGAGAATAATGAAATATTATTATTCATTGATATCAACAGCATCTCTATGAAGAAAATTAGCAATTAATTTTCTTGTTCAATTATAAACATCCATTACTAAGGTATCAAGGATGGTATAGTGCTGTATATCTCAAAAAGGCTGAACCTCACTAGCCTAGTCAGGTGGTTACAATGGTTTGGGACAGCTATTTAAATCTGGTAGTCTTTAGTTTGCATGTCCACTACTTTGGCATCTGCCTGGTCCCATACTTGTGTTACTTATGATAGTCAACCTGCAGTATCTATAAATGATTAGCTGACAATTTCTTTAACCATTTAACAGACCCATGTTAGATCTTTATCATGTTCTCTATTCTCAAAAAGAAAGGACATTTTCTCCTAACATAAATAAGTCTATTAAAAGTCACTATAAATAAAGTACAAAAATATAATGAATAATAAAATCCTCCTTGAGATAATATTAAGACATAGTGATATTCTTAGCAACCTCTAATGAGTATAATCAAAGTAATTAAATTTTGGTGATATGCAATATGCTATTTCTGACTGCATTTGACATGTTTAATATAAGGACAATGCATATACATGAAATGTTTAATTAAATGATAATGAATATGAAAGTAAACATGATGAGAACACACATGAAGCACACGTACGCACACACTCTATCTCTCTCTCCTCTCCCTCTTATCTGCAAATGCACAAAAATACACACAAATACACTAAAGTAATACATATCAACTATGGTGATATCAGTATCTTTTTAAAAAGTAGCAAGAATAATAATGGGAAAAGTAATTATCCAAGAGAAAACTGCCCTCTGCTAATATACACTCTCAGTCCTATCTCCTACAAAGCATGAGATAAAAGTTTAAGATATTAAGCTAAAGTACATAATAACAGGTGGTGATGAAAGTTAGGTAAATCTGGGTACTTGCAATCTAGCCACAGAGAAAAGAAAGAATGACACATCCTTGTTTGAATGGGTAAAATCCAGGTCATGTACTTAGAATATAATCATGTATCAACTGATGAGAAACGTTTGTAAATATCTAAGATTCACCTATGCTTTTGTCATTAGCCTCACGCAGACTCTGAACTGACTGGCAATCTAGCAATGGCCAACAAATGTCAATCACTTACAATCTGGCAAGGCAGAGCTTGTACACCTACTTGGTAATTAACTGAGGGTGATATGACCAGATGGGCTACTGCCCCAGTGGGCCTATAGACGGGCCGGGGGAATCGTGACGAGCTTGAACGTCGGGGATTGGATGGAACTACTTTTTTTATCTTGCTATGAAAAAGGAATGGGGAAGGGATGGCTTGTCCAGTCCTATTAAAAACATTTATAGTAATTAGTGCCAGGTCTCTGCAAACCACTGTCTCTATACTTTTATGGCAACACACTTAGTTGATAGACCCTTGCTCTAAGTACGCCGTCACCCAGGAAGATATGTCATGCAGTGTCTCACTACAAACTAAGCACATGGGTGACTAGCTCTACCTTCCAAATCATTACCGCCGATGAAGGGATAGCCAGTAGACCTGAAGAGGAAGGACTGACCCAGTCTTTCAAATGTGCACTCACAGTGTGCCACTGTCTTTCATCTTTCACTCGTCCCTACTCTTCTTCAAGCACAGGTTGTTTTCCTCACCTATTCTATCGTATTCGTTCTGTGAGGTGGGGTTATACGTCGGAAGATTCGCTCATGACAGCACAAAAAAAAAAAAAAAATAAAGTTGCCTTTTGTCCCACAAACAAACACAATACTTCTATCACATTTGAGTATAAGAAAATAAATTTTAGTCAACTGGGATACTATACTACAATGTCAACTGCAGCACAGGCAGAGCCTAAGACATATCTAAACTATATAAGTCACAAAAAAAAATAAAACAAAACAAAAAAAAAAAAATAAAAAGAAAAAAATGCTCTATTTTTACAATGATTGACGAAAGAGTTTATTGCTTCAAGTGGGCTTATTTTGCTTGGTCTCTCTCTAAAATAAAACCTATCCTGGAGGCTGGGCAAGCAAATTTATCTCCGTCTGCAATGGGTTAATTATAATATAAGGGACCAGTACAGACTTTATCCTGCCATGGGGGAGTGTGTTGGCCTTTGTTTTCTACCACAGATGACAAGTTTCTAGTTAATATAGTCATGAGAAAGGAGTTTCTTTTTAAAATTGGCTGTGGGTGTCTTCTAAACATTTACCGAAGAGCTGCATATGCACTCACAGTTATGCAGTTGATTATACTACTGGCAAGAACTCTGGGTTTGTTAGAGCTAACTCTCTCTCCGCAGTGGGTATGATTCAAGGGGTCAGATTGCTTTCACACTGCATTTTACCTTTTGCTGACTTTACAAGCTATCTGCCCCTTCAGTTATGATGCCTCATCCTACCAAATACAAATTAGTATCACCTTACTTATATATCATAAGTCTAGAAAATAATAGAAAACATATACCCAGCCCAGGCTGAACATCTATGCAGCCCATCTATGAAGAGTTAAAAATATAATGCTAAATAATCTGCTCTGGAAATATATATGTCAAATAATATTACTTTTAAAGTCAATGCTATTCTTTAGTACCAATTCCACTAGCATATAGTTCATGCAGATGTACTATATGACACCTTGGGTTAAAGGGCAGTCTCATGAGACAAAGGTATAAATGGTATCTTAATATTCACTTCAATAGTTCTGCAGCCTAATCCCTATGATTGGTAGGCTTGGGGGCTAAGCTATCCTAGTTAGTGTAGTGCCCATGCGTCACATAGCCCTTGTTTGTGAACACTGCTTGGCAACAGTCTACCAGCCCCACTGTGTTGTTGTTTCTACCCTGAAATTCTACTTTCAAACCAGCCCTACCTTTGACCTAAACAAACTTTCGACACAAATGATTACGAGCTTTGAAAGTCCAGGTATTCTCCTCCAAATATGAATTCATTTCATAGTAATAATCGCGAACTTTCCCACACTCAAGCCAAATTTGGTTTGGCAATTCCTACTGAGCTCTCCGAAAAGTATTGTCCCTATCAACTATCAAACCCATACATAGACTAACTCACTCGCGACAATATCACTATCATAAATACGAATTTTCAGGAGCAAATGTGTTACCACAGTTGTGTAATGAAGCTACACAATACGACGCCGCAACCTCTCTCGACTCTGACCGCTGATACACTGAGGAAACGTAAACAATGAACAAACGTAAACACACCGAATCAATTACTTCGCTTATACTTCGATTTGAACTTTTATCCCTATATTGGAAATAAGATTATTTAATAAGCAATAAAAACACGGTTTTATTGTAAACGAGACAACAATAAGGACTGATTAAAATACCCAGCGAGGGATAACGGATTTAAATGTATTCTGACGTGAGAACCGAATGGAATATTTTCCCACAATGCTTAGTTTTCTTCTTTCAATGTGTTGCATATATGCTGAATTATTGATTGAGCCTTATACTCACAGTCATAGAATTACTTTATTCAAAATTCACTTGCGGTTAGGAATACAATATATTTTTTAAAAACTAAGTGATTTGTATTCGTACTTGAAAAAGAATTAGTAATGGTTATATGCAGTGCGAAAATATTCGTTGAATTTATATAACTGTTTTCATAATGTGATTAAATAACGTACACAAAAAAACTTTAGAATTGAATAACGTACACAAAAAAATCAAGAAAGGCTTGTTAGTTGCGAAATTCACAGAAGCCGGAACTGGCTGAGGTGTGACACATGAATATGCATACGTCAAATAATATTGTTGTTTGGTTAAATAACTCTGATAAGAGTTATTAATAGGAAACAGTGGACAGTGGTGATGTATAATCTAATTTTAATGATGGTGTTGAATGTGCAAATAATAGTAATTTCTCTATAATGAATTATGACAGATAAAATGCACTTCATAATGGCAATTCAGTCAAATATGGAATAACGAAGAAATGGAAATAATTTGAATCGATTAAATTCCTCGAGAAAATGTTCGTGATTCATAAAAAAAAGAAAATGTTTCAGAATCCTCTCTAGGAAAAAAATTACAAATCCCTTTTTACTTCCAGAAAGTTATTTTATGAACGATACAGTTCTGTTGTGAACGCAAATCTGATGAGCGAGTTTATTGAAGAATATTAAAGGATATAGATTTAGCAATGATGTCTCAGTCAGACCTGGTACATGTTTCGAACACGACAGTATACGTTGTTTGGTTTCGCCATGTTTTGAATTATTTATATCTCAGAAATTACTTGTGCGTTGGTTGCTGGATATTTATTT
>NW_028234411.1:9964685-9967185 GCF_977035675.1 Penaeus japonicus
TGGCCCATTTTCATGTCCCTTAATATATATATTTTTTAAATTCATCAGTCAAGGCTATCACGCCCCTTTTGTTCGTTTGTCAAGTCTTCAATGTTGGTTATTATTATTATTATTATTATTATTTTTGTATTATATGTGACAAAACAGTCCATAAGAGATTCTTCGAAGTCTGTCCTAATTTCTTTTCCGTTTTCTTTGAACCTTCTAACGGATTACGATTTGTAATGAAGGGCTAACTAAACTAATTTTAAGCTGTATTTTACAGGATCATTTGTGTAACAAGATTTCTATTAATAAATTCTGATTCTGAAAGTCATGTATAAAAATCCATGCCAATTATAGGAACTTGAAGAAGTATAGTATATTGTACAATAACAATAGTACGAAATACTGTTCACAAACTGACACAAGTTTTGTATCTAGATATCATTCAGGAAAATGGCCATATAAAATATTTGCTTTCAGTCTCTGCAGTTATCTATTTAGGAAGTATAGATGTAGTGAAGATCGGATATTCCTATCTTGCCGGATCTCGTTTGAGGTTCACATAGATTTTCTAACACGAAGGTAACACATCATTACACAACAGATAGTTATATAACTTACGAAAATGGCACAGAAAACTTGAATTATGAGTCATAAAGCAAATATTTATTCATTGACTTACTGATTATTAAGGGTGAGGTAGTCAGGTTAGAACGTACTTTTGTTCAAGGTGTTTTTTATATATATATATATATATATAGAATGAACCCTCCTGCTTTGATTTCTGGGGGTCTGCTCGGGATATGCTCTTGCGAAAATTATATTTTGGGGAATTTATGTCAGAAGACTGTGACGAAAATTGACTTCAAATTTCGGGGTAATTGATCATTTCACTATCATCGCTAATGAAAAATCATACGTTATTGGTATCATTTTGAAGGGTAGGAAGTTGAGAGTCTATAGGTCGTAAAATATTTTAGCTGGGGTCAATGAGTGCAGCTCTAGGGGTCAAAAGGTCACGTCGGAAAGGGTGCGCTCAAAAACAAGGGGTAGAAATCATAGTTACCTCATGGTGGCCAATCCAATTGAGATAATTGAATGCAACTCGTGCTCATTTTGAGAGGGCTATATGTGGCAGTTTTTTAAAACATAAGTAAAGTGATGGGGTTTATGTTTTCCTAGATTAACCCTTTATGAGCCGCACACAAAAATCGAAAATCGACAAAATTGCCGTCTTTTCTCGGATGAAGTCAATCATGAATAAAGGTATATGAGCTAAATGTAATTATGCGTTTTATGTCATTTTAACATCTATCGGGAATCTCCGCACTGTTATGCGTAGACCAACATAAATGCGATGCATTATACCCTTTAATGCCACTTGATGGCGAATCTATACTGGATTCAATCTCCAATCTTTGACCTTGGCAGAGGGCATCGCTTTGCTTTGGGTGCACGTAGCGTCATTATAACATTGTGCATATTGTTGGTGACAGATATTACTTCAGCCCAGAGTCAGGCCTAGAGGTAGAAGAAAGACTGAGGCGACAGAGATTATCAAAGAAGGCAAAGTCCTTCCAACCACACGACAACCGGCGGCTTCCACCATGGAAGAGATATCTTGAAAGCCAAGAAAACAAGTAGAACCTCGAGGAATCCCTTTTGGAATCATGGACATCTCATACAGAATGGATCCCACCTGGATGAGAAATCGGTCTTGGGGGTATGAGGAGTGGACCGGCAAAACTCTTGTCTGCTCTTGGTGTCTGGGACTTGAAAGCTTTGGAATATAAAGAGCACGAAGAGGCGGACACCAGAATCTTTGCCCACATTGCTTTATCCGCCCAGGACCAGAGTTGCAGATGAGCAGTGATCTAAGCAACGGACACAGATATTCTTGATATCTACCATTCTGCAATGATTCACGGCCTAACAGAACTCTGGATGCAGAAGCTAGGACATATTCATCCCATGCCATTGGATATCACAGAATCTTTCCAGTAGTTACTCCAACTCCACAAGCTCCACCAGTCTTTCTGCTTATACACTTACTGGTTGTGACACAGTAAGTTACATTTTCAATTGTGGAAAGAAGCGTGCCCTGAAAATAGTCCTTGACTGTCATAAGATTCTGGAGCCATTTGCAGAGTATGGTATATTCTCCCTGAATCTTATCAAGATATGTCGGAAGGAATCCTAGATTCTGCATGCAAATACATATATGCACTTTATGGGAAGAATGACGTTGTCACCTGTTCAAGACAAAAAGGCTGATATTCGATCCTTGCCGCCAACTTCAGATGCCTTTTGCCTGTACCCCAAGAGGGCCTTGTATCAAAGATTCATTTGGAAAAGACTACTATCCCTACGCTAAAATATTTTACGATCCATAGACTCTCAACTTCCTACCCTTCAAAATGATACCAATAACGTATGATTTCTCTTTAGCGATGATGGTGAAATGATCAATTACATTTCTCCTACCCTAAAATTTGAAGTCAATTTTCGTCACAGT
>NW_028234411.1:9977185-9989685 GCF_977035675.1 Penaeus japonicus
GTTTCAGACTCTCGATCAATTAAATTTGAGGTGGACCTTTGTTGACCTTGTCTTTGGAGTCATTGAAATGTATATATACTTGCACGATGCAACGAGGCCAAAGTTGCATTGGATATCATAGATGATTGTCTAATTGGCTTATTTGTTCCTTTGGCACTGTTGATTTTAACGCCATGGTGCGATTTAGGGAAATTTAAAGATACGTCCCACTAAAACACACACTCACACACACACTAGCATACACACACACACACACACACACATACACACACACACACACACACACACATTCCAGCCCATGACTCCTTAACCAAAGGGTTACTTCCAAGAATCCAATACTCATCCTCATCCTCCATCCTTCCCCCTTCTCCTTACACGTCGCCCCTAGGATGTCATTTTCCATGGCTGCCACCGCTGACTGTGCGTGAGGAGGGATTACATCCTACAGTGCTTGACGTTGACTGGGCAGGAAGTGCTGGCTTCTCCTGACTCCTTGTTATGATAATCTTAATTTGGTTTGGGTTGTGTTTCTCTCGGTCGGGAACCTCAGGATATCTTACCATTATTCCACACCTACTTAGATGTGATGCATACAGAGCACTCTACACAGAACCGATATTGCTAACACCGTCTCGCAAAGAATCCATTCCCAATAAAATAAATAAAGGCCGACCATTTTCTCCTTCCTTTTTATCAGACTTATCGGTTCTCAGGAAGTCGACCGGAAGTGTCGCCTTCCATATCATGTTTGGTATTAAGGCGATATCACAAGCCTGAACAATGGCAGGGCCACAAAGCCTCCAGCCCATCAGTCTTCAGGATGCAAAACTGTCGTGGCTCGGTGATGGATGGGCGAGGACAACGCCATCTATGTTCCGATAACCGCACTGTACGTGGTTTATCACGTGTCCGGGAATTTTGTTTCTCACATCTTTTTTCGGTTTCCACGCGAAAAATACGGATTATAAAGGAACGGGCACTTGTAAAATAGGGAAAATTGGTAGAAATATATGACACACGGCACGGTAGGGTTTCGTCCATGTTGCACAGACTCGAATTGCTTCTAAAACCAAGGCATTTGATCACTACAATTGACAATGGACTATGACAGGGTACCAGACCATCAATCATCCCCAGAAAAAAAGCGTATATCAATTCATTTTGTTTTTCAACGTATTTCAAGATTTATTAGTATTAATTGTGTCGTGATTTAGTATTATGATTACTTATCATTAATCGGTAATTTTCCATTTTAGTATTATTTGCGTATTATTGGAAACAAAATATACGAAGAATGGGTTTCGAAATTATTATCACTGTTATCATTATTACCTACATTATCATAATTATGATCATTTTATTATCCCTAAGATTATTAGAACCCACATCCTTTCATTATCAAAATTATCATTATCGCCACAGCTGCAATAATAATGATAGTGCAACAGTGATAATGGTATTATAATTATCATTCTTCTTCTTATTATTACCATTTTCATTAGTATCATTATTACTATTATCATTGTTATTATTATCATTGTTATTACCATTATTATCATCATCACTGTGATGATGAAGATGATGACGATGGAGATGATTTTCATTGTTTTTTATTAGTTTCACCCATTAATGATCATATTAGTAGTTTCAATTAACGGTGTTAACATCATTATTATTAGCATTGTTGGCTATTATTCTTATCACATCCTTATTATCAATATCATTATCATAATTACCATTATTATCATCAACATTTTTGTTATCACGATTATCATTATTATTATCATCACTATTATTATTATTATCATTATTATTATTATTATTATTGTTATCATTATTATTATTGTTATTGTTATTATTATTATTATTATTATTATCATTATCATTATTAAACTATTATCATCATTAACATCTTAACTGTTGTTATTATCATAATCATTATCTTTATTATCAGTATTGTAGCTCTTACCACAATAATGAAAATAATTATGAAAATAAATATGATGGTGATGATGATGATGATGATAATTCTGATAATAACAATCATGATAATGATACTAATAATACAATATTTAATCTTGTTTTATCATTATTATTATAATTGGCATTACCTTTATTGCAAACCTTTTGTAATCATCTTAATATCATTATTATAATTATTGTTATTATCTTCATCACGATTATCATTAATATTATTATTAGTATTACTATTATAATTTCTATTATTATCATTATCATTATTATCATGATAATTGTTGTTATTATCAAATGATCATTATTATTACCATTACTATCAACATCACCCCATTATCATCATTAATATCATTATCATTAGTATTTCCGTTATATTCATTATGACCATTCTGTTCTTACTATGTTATCATTTTGTTATTTTTACCATCACCATTGTTATTAACTTTAGCATTGTGATATTAACATTATAAATACATTTACCATTACTATTGTATTAGTGTCATCAATATTACCAATATTATGACTTGCTTCTATTATTGTTATCTTTATGATTATTTCGGTTATCACTTAAGTTATCACTAATTGAATGGTTATTGTTGTTGTTATCATTTCTCTGTATACATTAATATTGTTGTTTAAGTTTTTCATTCATAACTAAGTTTCATTTGCATTTTCATATATTTTTTTTCTCTTGTCACTGTTTTATTGTTGTTACCATCTTCATCATCATCATCATCATCATCATCACAGTGATAATGATAACAACAATGATAATGATGGTGATGGTAATAGTAATAATGATGGTCGTTATAAATAACAATGACAGGCATAACAATAATGAAAGTGATGATTATAAGGATAAGGATAATCATAATGATAATGATTATTACATTAATAATGATGATGATAATGATGATAACAATAATGGTCGCGATAGTAATAAAAATAATAATTATTATATTTTTAATGATCGTAGTAATAACAATAATGATAACAATAACATAATGATAATGATGATGATAATAGTTGTTATAACAACAATAATAGTAATGATAATTATCGCAATGACAATAATATGAGTAATAATAATGATAATAGGTATAATTGAAAAAAACGATAATTCTGACAATGATAATAGAAATAATAATTTTATCAATAATGATGATAATGATGATTGTGGTGAAAATACATAATGATAATACCAAGAATCATGATAATGATAATGATACCAATGATAAGATTAATAATAACGATAATAATAATGGCGATTAAAAGGCTATTAAAAGATGAAGATGAAGGTGAAGATGATAATAATAATGATAATATTAAATATTTCTAAATCTTCGCTATAATTCTTCATCTTTTCACTATCATCCTCAGATTTATTTCTAGCATTATCATCATTACATTTACGCTTATTCTTACGATTATTACGATTATACCATTAATGTCACTTCTTTCACTAAATCATCACTTTTATCATAATCAGTATTATGAACGAGGGAAAAGTTGCCTATAATGATGATATAGCTATTCTTAAAAACGTTTAACACCATGAACTACCATTAATACGATATCCATATTAGTAAGAATGACAGTAAACAAGATAGAAAAAAAAATGATGACGAAAACTCGCATTACATTAAAAAGCGTAAAAAAAACAGAAAAAATAGTGTGATGACTCTACGGTCTCAGCACGCCCCTGTTGGCAACATCGCGGACAGCCCTGTTCTCCAATGATTAATTACGTGCGCGCGAACAATGGTATCGCTCTATTGACCTCTGATACACCGTGGCTATTGATTTTTGGTCGGGGGACAGAGAGAGATGGGGAGGGGGGAGGAGTGGGGGGTGGGGGAGGGGGGGATGTTGAGAACGAAGAGGAAGTGGGATAGGAGAGAAAGGAGAGGGGAGGGAGAGAGAGAGAGGGAAAAAAGGGAAGGGGAGATGTAAAGAGGGAGAAAAAGAGGAAGGAATGAAGGATATATATACATATATATATACACATATCTATATATACTTACATACATATATATATTTATACATATATATACACACGCATTCATATATATATACATAAATATATATATATATATATATATATATATATATATATATATATACATATATATGAATGTCAAAAACACTCTACCGTGCTGATAATATGGCAGAAAAACCCACCATACACAAAATAGATTTATTTGAAAATGAGACGACCTATATACATACATACATATATATATATATATATATATATGTATATATATACATATATATACATATATATATATATATATATATATATATATATATATATATATATATATATATATATAAACACACACACACACACACAAACACACATATTCATATACATGTATACACACATACAGGCACATACAAACATGTATATCAATCTATTTATCTATCTATCTATCTATCTATCTATATATCTATATACGTATATATACACACATATATGTATATATATATTATATATATATATATATATATATATATATATATATATATATATATATACATACACACACCTATACTTATATATATATATATATATATATAAATATATTTATATATATATACATATATTTATATATATATATATATATATATGAACGTGCGTGTGTGTGTGTGTGAGTGTGTGTGTGTATGTGTGCGTATGTATGTATGTATGCATATATATAATAATGACAACAATAATAATAACAATAAAAATAAATATGATAACAACAACAACTTTAATAGTTATGAGAATAATGATACTGATACTGATTATGATAATAATGATAACAACAAAAGGAATATCAACTGCATGAATGACGAGAAGGATAATACGACCAAGGCGATAATGACTTGTCGTTTTGTAAAATAACTGACTCGTGCTGTCTGCTTATTAAGCTGTACAAAGTTCTTTCTCTGGTAAAGATCGCAGGATTAAAGTTTTTGTTGAAACAATCTTCTCTCATTTTCCCGAGACCAGATTAGTAAAAGCAATCAGAATATAAGATCTAGAGGCGAGCCACGCCAATAAACAGGGAGATACAACGTGCCGATAATAAAGACAGCCGAGAAGTCAAAAATAATACGACGCCCAAACGATGATAATGAGGCTGCTTACGGACGCAAGATGGTACGTCAACCGCACTCCCTAAGTCTCTGATAGGAAAAAATTCTAATTTTCCCTCTCAAAGGATAAAAAGACAAAGTTTTCGAAATGAGAAACTTTTTGAAAGGCCCGAGTTTCTTCATAATTAAGAAGAAAAGCCCAGGGAGTTTTTATCTAGCTCTGCTTTGCATTAGGGGACATCACTTTTCAAAAGGCGACGTTCATTTCGGTTGGGACTTACCAATACAGCGGACCCCCGCTAAGACGAACTCCTTGCTATCCGAAATGCTCGCCCTCTCCGGGTTCTGTGCGGCGGGGGGAGAACCGCGCCGATCCCCTGGAGAACCATGTGGCTGGCAATCGCCTCCACTCGGTTCTGTTCAGGGAGAGTGATGTCTTCGAGATTGAGGGCGAGGTAAGGGAGGGGGAGAGGAAAGAGCGAGCGGGCCCGAGGAGGGAGAAGAAGGGTAGGTAGCTCTGTGTCCTTTATACATATACTTGAAGATAATTTTTTAAGCCTCATCTGAAGGCAGGTTTCATTAGCGAGAAAGAGAGACCGCAAACCTCTCTCGTCTTATTGAAGTTCTTCTATATACACACGCATCTGAGGAACCAGTCAGGAGAAGAGACCATAACCAGCATCCCAGGACCATGATATGCAACCACACTAGACCTACTGCAATGAATCAGCATATTAGGAATTGTAATATAAATAATTTGGCAATACGGACTTACTAAATAAGACTCTCAATCGTGTAAATAAGGCAAAGGGTGAAAAGGAAAGATAAAAAAGAAAGAAAAAGGAAGAAAGTAAGAAAGAAAACAAGAAAGACAGAAAAAAGAAACAAGAAAAAAAAGAAAAAAAAAGAATATACAACAATAATTGATATAAAGCATCCGAGCAGCCGAGTTATCTTGATGCCAACTGTAACTCTAACGTTTGTGTTGTAGGAAAGGTGCCGAAAAAAAGAAGAAGAAAAAAAAAGAAAAAAAGCGATAAAAAAGCAAAATCTTGACATTTCGAACATTACGCCATTTCCTGTACATAAAAGCAACAGCAACAAAACACCGGAAAGCCAAAAGCCATTCGAACCGAGATACTCTACAGCTGTTAGTCTCCGATAAGCGAGTCTTGCGAACCGACATCTGTTTCGATTCCAGCCGAGAATGAACCCTGAAGTCGGGCTTCGAAGCACAGACTCCGGGTTTCGGCTTCGGAGACCACGTGTCAGAGGACGGTAGGGTCACCCATTTTGATTCGCTAGGCTTTAGTTTTTAGTATTGTTGTTATTATCATTTTATTGGCATCGTCAGTACTGTTATTGTTGTTATGGTTGCTGTTGTTGTTATTTTTATCGTTATTGCTATTACTATCATTATCATTTTTATTTTTGTTATTATTATCAATATCATTATCAATATTGTCTTTATCATTATCTATATTATCATTATCATTTTTATTTTTGTTATTATTATCAATATCATTATCAATATTGTCTTTATAATTATGTGTGTATGCATATATATGTATATATATGTATATATATATATATATATATATATATATATATATATATATATATTTAACAATTGATGTTATTACTACCATTGTCATAGATTATTGATGTAATAATTGTAATTATTATCAAATATCCTTTTTGTGTTATCATTATCAGTTTCATCTTTATCAATCTTTATCATTTGCATCGTTAGTGACAGCAATAATGATACTGACATTGGTAACAATATTGGTGATAATAATTTTAATGTTTTTGATGATAATGATGATGGTGTAATAATAGTAATGACAATGCAATTATTGCAATGATGATGCTAATGATAGTAACAATGCTATTAAAGCAGTAGGAATGATGATAATGATAAAAAAATAAGTAATTCATCAACTTTATTGTCGTTAGTGCTGTTGTTTCTTTGCAATTGCTTTTATCAACATCATCATCATCATTATTCATTATTACTTTCAAAATCTTGTTCTCTTTCTTTTCATCTTCCGTCATCATCATGTCACTATTATCATCATTATCATTTTATTTCTTGTTCAAGTAATTAATGATGTTGTTTTATCGCTTTTATCATTGTCATTGTTATTATTATCGTTACTGTTATCATTATTACTATCATTGTCTTTATTGTTGTTATTATCATTATCATGATTTTCATAATTGTCGTTATCATCGTTTTGTTAATATTCACTATTATTATCATTACTATTATTCGTATCATTATTATGATTGTCTTTCCATTATTATCATTATTATTATTATTGTCATTATCGTCATTACTATCATCATCATCATCATTACTATCATCATCATTATTATTATCATCATTATTACTCTTATTATTATCATGATTATTATTATTATTGGTATTATTATTAATATATTTATTATTATTGTTATTATTATATTAATTATTATTATTGATATTATTACTATTATTATTATTATCATTATTATTATTATTATCATTATTATTATCATTATCATTATAATCATCATTATCATAATTATCATTATCATTTTATAATTATTGATACTATCATCACTATTACTATTATCATGATAATGAATATCATCATTATTATTGTTATCATCTTTATCATTGTTATCATTATCACTGTGTTGTAATCATTATCATTATCATCATCATTGTTATCATCACTCTTATTATCATTATCATCATTATTGTCATTATCAAGATTATAAACATCATTACTATAGTTATTGTTATCATGACATTATCGTTATTAATATTATTTTTATCGTTATCATTATTTCTTTATTAGTAGTAATATTATCATCATCATTATCTTTATTATTGTTAATGTTATTATTGTCATTGTTACCCTCATTACCATTAATGTTGTTATCAGGATTGTAGTCATCATCTTTATAATTATTGTTATCATAATTATTCTCATGATTATTAGTATCATCATTATTGTTACTGTTGTTATCATCACTGTCATCCCTTTTATCATCATCTTCATCATCATTATTATCATTATTGCTATCATTATCGTTATCATGATGATTATTTTTATCTTTATTTTCATTATCATTATCATTGTCTTTATTATCATTGTTGTTATCATTATTATTAGCATTATTATTGTTATTATCGCTATCATTAGTGTTATTATTATTATAATTATTAATATTGTTGTTGTTATGAGCATTGTTAATATGATCACTCTTACTAAAATTTTATGTCATTATCATTATTGTTGTTATTATTATTATTATTATTATTATCATCATCATTATGATAATTGCTATTATGATCATCATTAGTAGTAGTATTGGTAGTGTTATCACTATAATCAGTATAATGATGAAAATGATGTTTGTATCATTATCATCATATTTCTTTTTCCTCTTATAATTGTTATTATTATAATTTCGACAATTATCATAATTTGATTTTTGTTATAAACTATTATTGTAATCATCATTAACATAATCATTATCATTGTTATCATTATCATTATTATTATTAACATTATTATCATTATCATCATCATTATTGTCAGTACTATTATCACTATCATTATAATCATCCTTATCAACAGTTTTATTACTATTTTTATTATTGTTATCATCTAAATTATTATTACTTTTATCACCACTACTATTATTATAGTTTCCATCATTATCATTATGACAATTAATAGCATTGCCGTTGGCATTGTTGTTATCATCATTATTGTTATTAGGACTATCATCACTATTATTGTTGTTATAATTTTTCTACATCATAATCATAATCATCATTCTTAGTGCTATCATTCCTATGTCATAATCTATATCATCATAATCTTAGCTGTTATTATGGTCATCCCTTTCATTATTATTTTTTTGGTGTAATCATCATAATCATTATTATCGTTTTTATTATCATAATCATTATTATCGTTATTATTATCATCATCATCATTATTATTATTATTATCATTATAATTATTATTATTTTCATCATTATCAATTCCATTATCCTTATCCTTATCATTATTATTATTCTTATCATCCTGGGACCAGAAGCAGATGTAGAGACAATCTGTAGAAGTCAGACTGGGTCAAAATTTAGAGACAGGTCAGGCAAGGTTACATCCTTTCGAGTGACTTATTCTCCCTATGTGGAAAAGGAGGCATGGAAGAGATTGAGGATATGGGTGGAATAAAAAAATAGGGGGCAAGAATGCAAATAATGTTAGATATGTAGATGATACTGTATTAATGGCTGAAATAGAAGCAAACTTGTTAGAGCTGTTTGTTAGGGTTGTAGCAGAGGAGAATTGAAAATGAACTTAAATATAACAAAAATTATAGGTATAACTAAAAGAAAAGTGATAAAAGGAAAGAGGATAAAACAGGGGGATAGTGTCCGAAGAAGTAGATTTTGAAAAAAAGAGTTAATTAAAGAGAAGAACCGGCATTACAAAGAAAGAGTATTTAGAGGGAAAACATCCAACAAATACAAATATACGTTTGGGGATAAGAAGGTGAATATTAAAATGCTTTTGTGTGTTATTTACAGTGACGTATGAAAATGGACAAAAAAATGTGAGAAAGAAGTGGGAAGTTGCAGAAATGTGTGAATGCAACCCTAATAATAGCGAAATGATCGTAAGAGGACGTGCCTACTAGTGAAAAATAAAGGTGAAAAGCAAAAAGGAGGCATATAATGAAATATATGCAATGCCCGCTAGAGCAAGGGGGCGGCAGAAAAAAAAAAAAAATAGTGGGGCGTCGTTATCACGAGTGTGGTTATTAATTCTATCATCATTATTCTTATTAGAATTGTAATTGTTTGTATTGATATTGTTGTTGTTGTTATTATTATTATTATTTTTATTATCATGATTATTGTTATTATTATTATTATTATTATCATTATTATTATTATTATTATCATCATTATTATTGTTATCATCATCATCATCATCATTATTATTATTATCATCATTACTATTATTATCGTTATTATTATTATTATTATCATTATCATTATCGTTATTACCATTATCATCAATATTATTTTCATTATCATGGTTATTGTTATAATTATCATCATTCTCATTATTATTACTATTGATTATTATCATCATTATCACTATCATTTTTACTGTTGGTATCATCCTTATTAGTTTTATTATTATTACCGTTATTATCATTACTATTATCAACTTTATCATCATAACTTTTGGCATAATCATTATCATTACTACCACCATCATCATCATTATCATTGTTATTATTATCATTATCAACATCATTATTGTTATTGCGTTATCAACATTATTATGAGCAACTTTACTGCTATCATTATCATTATTATTATTGCTGATATGATTGTCATTTTTTATTATTAGTATCGGTATTATTATTATCATTGTTATCATTATCATTATTATCTTCATGATCATCATCATAATGACAATGATCATTACCATCATAATTACTATCATTACCACGATTGCTATTACCATCATCATAATCGTTATTATAATCATCATCATCATTACTATTACCATTCTCATCCTATCTATCAACGAAAAAGAAAAACATCATTATCGCCAAAATCATCAACGTCATTACTGTGTTGATGATGATTCCCCTCATGATGAGACGACCCCTCCGCAGTTCCGAAGGGCGACGTGAGACGACCAGGACCTCCTCGAGATGCCTTCTGCTGACCCTCACTCTCCTGCTGCTACCGTCTGTCCTGCTGATCTGCGGACTTGAGGACTACTCGCCGACAGATGCTCCTCCTCCTCCTCCTCCTTTCAGATCCAGGAACCCGAGAGACCTGGAAGAGGCGAGGGAGAGAGCCGAGAGGGACCAGACGAGAAAGGGGGAAGAATCGGAAGGTCTTGAGGACTACTCGCCGACAGAGGCTCCTCCTCCTCCTCCTCCTTTCAGGTCCAGGAAGCCGAGGGACCTGGAAGAGGCGAGGGAGAGAGCCGAGAGGGACCAGACGAGGAAGGAGGAAGAATCGGAAGGTCTTGAGGGCTACTCGCCGACAGACCCTCCTCCTCCTCCTCCTCCTTTCAGGTCCAGGAAGCCGAGGGACCTGGAAGAGGCGAGGGAGAGAGCCGAGAGGGACCAGAAGAGGAAGGAGGAAGAATCGGAAGGTCTTGAGGACTACTCGCCGACAGAGGCTCCTCCTCCTCCTCCTTTCAGGTCCAGGAAGCCGAGAGACCTGGAAGAGGCGAGGGAGAGAGCCGAGAGGGACCAGACGAGGAAGGCGGAAGAATCGGAAGGTCTTGAGGGCTACTCGCCGACAGACCCTCCTCCTCCTCCTCCTCCTTTCAGTTCCAAGAAGCCGAGAGACCTGGAAGAGGCGAGGGAGAGAGCCGAGAGGGACCAGACGAGGAAGGCGGAAGAATCGGAAGGTCTTGAGGGCTACTCGCCGACAGACCCTCCTCCTCCTTCTCCTCCTTTCAGGTCCAAGAAGCCGAGGGACATGGAGGAGGCGAGGGAGAGAGCCGAGAGGGACCAGACGAGGAAGGCGGAAGAATCGGAAGGTCTTGAGGGCTACTCGCCTACAGACCCTCCTCCTCCTCCTCCTTTCAGGTCCGGGAAGCCGAGGGACCTGGAAGAGGCGAGGGAGAGAGCCGAGAGGGACCAGAC
The DNA here is from genome assembly GCF_977035675.1 of Penaeus japonicus. Classification (NCBI taxonomy): domain Eukaryota; kingdom Metazoa; phylum Arthropoda; class Malacostraca; order Decapoda; family Penaeidae; genus Penaeus; species Penaeus japonicus. Next base: position 9,988,943 of record NW_028234411.1, read on the forward strand.
GAGGAAGGAGGAAGAATCAGAAGGTCTTGAGGGCTACTCGCCGACAGACCCTCCTCCTCCTTCTCCTCCTTTCAGGTCCAGGAAGCCGAGAGACCTGGAAGAGGCGAGGGAGAGAGCCGAGAGGGACCAGACGAGGAAGGGGGAAGAATCGAAAGGTCTTGAGGCTCCAGGAGACAGCATGGCGAAAGCAACAGACGTGAGGAGTGACGACCTGCCTGATTCCTCTGATTTCAATTGTGGATTTTTTCATGGGTGTGGTGAAGAGTATTCGGGTGGTTATGGTGACGGTAATGATTACTTTTCATATGATGATTATGGTGACAATATGTCTTACTTTAACAATGATGAATATTCCAATGAGTATAGTGACAACATATCTTACTTCTACAACGATGAATATTCCAATGAGTATAGTGACAACATATCTTACTTCTTCAATGATGAATATTCAGATGACTATAGTGACAACATATCTTACTTCTACAATGATGAATATTCAGATGACTATAATGACAACATATCTTACTTCTTCAATGATGAATATTCAGATGACTATAATGACAACATATCTTACTTCTTCAATGATGAATATTCAGATGACTATAGTGACAACATATCTTACTTCTACAACGATGAATATCCCAATGAGTATAGTGACAATATGTCTTACTTCTACAATGATGAATATTCAGATGACTATAATGACAACATATCTTACTTTTACAATGTTGACTATTCCGATG
>NW_028234411.1:10042818-10045318 GCF_977035675.1 Penaeus japonicus
TATCTATACCTATTTGTCTCTCTATCTATACATATCTGTCTATCTACTTATACACATCTATCTATCTATCTATCTATATCTATATCTATCTATCTTTCTATCTATCTATCTATCTATCGATCGATCTATCTATCTATCTATCTATCCATCTCTCTCTCTCTCTCTCTCTCTCTCTCTCTCTCTCTCTCTCTCTCTCTCTCTCTCTCTCTCTCTATATATATATATATATATATATATATATATATATATATATATATACATACACACACAATTATCCGTCTATCTACCTATAAATATCTCTCTATCTATCTATATCTATCTGTCTATCTATTCATACACATCTATCTATCTATATATACAATTATCTGTCTCCCTATCTGGCTTTATATTTATACACATCTGTCTATCTATCTATGCATATCTGTCTCTCTATCTATACCTATCTGTCTATCTATTTATACACATCTATTAATCTATATATACACCTATCTATTTATCTATATATACACCTATATATCAATCTATCTATACACTGTCTATCTATTTATAAACATCTTTCTATCTATTTATACACACCTGTCTATCTATATATACACCTATCTGTCTATCTATCTATACCTATTTGCCAATCTATCTTTACCAATCTGTATATCTATCTATATATACCTATCTGTCTATCTATCCATCTATCAAACTGAGGATAACCATCTATCCATCTGTCCCTACGTGTTCAATCGTACCTACATCCATCTATCTATCCATCTATTTCTACCTATCTGTCTATCTATCTATCTATTAGATAAACTGTCTACTCCTTTATTTCAATGTATTCACAGTTGCAGCTGATCTGTCTATCAAACAATCTATCTATTCATCTATTTCTACAATGTATTCCCTATTATCTATCTGTCTGTATGTCTATCTAATTAACTATTACAAAAAAAAAAAAAAAAAAATCCACTTATTCAGTTAATGCCTACCTACCTAAAAAAACAAACCTATCCATCCATCCATCCATCTATCTATCTATCTACCTATCTACCATTCAAACTATCTCTCCATCTATTTCCACCTATTCAGTCAGAGTCGAAAGAAAATCCCAAGTCACGCCCACCCGCCCACCGCCTTACGCAGCTCGCCGTGTCCCGAGATAAACAAGGATATATGTATCTTAGGGTAACTTAGGCTTATTGCCTGCTCGCCGCCGCCGCCGCTTCTTGTCTGGGACGGGACGGTCGACGGTCGCTTTTACTGAAATGTGGCGGCGGAGTTCAGACGTGCCTATTCAGGGGGATCGATCAATTCACAGGCACATTCACAAACACGCACGCACGCACGCACATATGCACGCACGCACACTCATGCACAAACTCACACGCATATATGCACAGACACACACGCACATATGCACAAACACACACGCACATATGCACACGCACGCACTATATATATCTATATCTATCTATCTGACTATCTATATCTATCTATCTATCTATCTACATGTATCTATCTGACTATCTATATGCATCTATCTATCTATCTATATCTATCTATCTGTCTATCTATATACATCTATCTATCTATCTGTATACATCTATCTGTCTATCTATATCTATCTATCTGTCTATCTATATCTATCTATCTGTCTATCTATATACATCTATCTGTCTATCTATATACATCTATCTGCCTATCTATATACATCTATCTGTCTATCTATATCTATCTATATGTATATCTATATCTATCTATCTATCTATCTATCTACCTGTATATCCATATGTGTATCTATGTATGTATGTAACTATGTATCTATGTATGCATCTATGTATCTACGTATCTATGTATATCTATCTGTATTTATACATGTACCTATCTATCTCTATATCTCTAAATCTATCCATCTATCTTATTCTCCCACAACAGAGAAGGAGAGATAGCAAGGAGGAGAGAGGCAGACGCAGCCAAAGGTGGCCGCAGCATCTCGTCCTGCGGTCTGCTGGACGAAGCCATCACGGCCGAAGTTCAGTCTGCTGATAACGAATCAAAATTGAGATCTCTAATCACGTTCCTTCGTTAATAGACGTCCTGCGTAATAGCTATGTGACCTGTGGCAACGCAGATGTTTCCCCTGTCGTTTATTTTTCTCTTCCTTTCTTCCTCTCTCCTCTACTCTCTCCTCTTTTCTCTCTCTCTCTCTCTCTCTCTCTCTCTCTCTCTCTCTCTCTCTCTCTCTCTCTCTCTCTCTCTCTCTCTCGTCCCGCTTATTCTAACCTTTCTCTTTCCTTTCCCTTTCTCTCTTCTCTCTTACTTTCCTCTTTTCTCTTCTCTTCACCGCCTCCTTCTGCTCTTTCTCCTTTCCCTCGACATTTTCTCTAATGCCACCTACCTCTCTTTCCCCTTCCTTCCCCTTCCTCCTCCTCCCTACTCCCCCTATCACCCTCTTCCCTTTCCCCTTCCTTCCCCTTCCCTCCTCCGCCCGTTCCCCTCTTCTCCATCC
>NW_028234411.1:10062818-10065318 GCF_977035675.1 Penaeus japonicus
CCCCTCCCCTCCCCCCACCCCACCCTCCCCCCTACCGTCTCAACAGGACACTCCGTAATTATAAGAGTCTGAGGCGTCCCTAAGCCTTCAGTCTATGAGCGATAGTGACCGATTGTATCCTCTGCCGCCCCTCTCCCCTCCCCCCTCTCCCTTCCCCTCCTTTCCTCTTTCCTCTTCGCCCATGCCTCTTTTCTTTCCTTCGTTCTTGCTCGCCTCCTCTTTCTCTTTTTTTTCCCCTCTGTCCATGAGCCTTTCATTTTCTTCTTCTTCTTCCGCCTCCTTTTTCTCTTCTCTTCCCCTCTATCTATGAGCTTTTCATTTTCTTCTTCCTCTCCCGCCTCCTCTTTCTCTTCTCTTCCTCTCTGTCCTTGCCCCTTTCCCTCTCCTCCTCTCCCACCTACTCTCTTCTCTTCCCCTCAGCCCATGCTTCTCCCTCCTCCTCTCTTCTTCCCGTCTTCCTATGCCCTGTTCTCCCTCCACCTGACCATCTCTCTGCTCCTCCTCCTCCCCTTTCATCCCCCCTCCTCCTCCCTCTCCATCCCCCCCCCTCCTCCTCCCCCTCCATCCCCCCATCCTCCTCCCCTTCCCACTCCCCTCTACAGCCTTATCTTTATTCAAATTCTCTCTCACTTACTCGTCACTGCATAATAGTGGTGATAATGATGATGATGATAACAGTGAGGATCTTTGTAATAATGATAATCAAACGTTAAAAGTATCGTAGTTATGACTTTAAATTATGGTGAAAAAAATGTTGAAAAATAGGTAGTATGATAATGAAAATAAGATGATTTGTGATATTAACAGTGATTGCAACACTATTCCATTGCGATTCCTATCCAATACAGAATATCCTTTTCTTCTTTTATTTCTTTTTTTCCTTACTATTAACTTTTACCGTATCTAAAACAACCTTTTTTCTTGTATCTTTAACCTCTTCTTGTATTTTTTTCCAGTTGTCGCTGTGTTTACTCAGTGCCTCTCACCAGTATTTTGCCATTGGCACTTGGCATCTTCTGCTTCTATGTGTTGTACATATATTTCGTGTGTGTTCATGTATTCAGAGTCTGTGGAGAAGAAAGGGTAACTTATATGACAGTGATAAGGATATTGATGATAATAGAAATTGTAATGACAATGATAATGATAATGTTAATATCAATAATGGTAATAATGACGATAAAAATGATGATATTAATGATAATGGTAATGATAATGACAATGATGATAATAATAACAATATCAATAATGATAAGAATAATGATAATAGTAATAATGATAATAATAACTTTACTGATAATAATGGTAGTTATAATGAAAATCATTACAAAAAAATATTAATACCATGTTTTTACGTTTATTTGACGGAGCACTTGCCTCTTTGCCTTTTCATATCTCTAACAATTATCAATACATGACATGACACTGACAGTAAGTGAGAGTCTGTGGTCATTACTTCCCAAATTTACATTAGCCAACATTCCTTCCTTCGACAAGATTCTAAGCTTATTTAGAATCTTCACACACGCATAAATGATACATGTAAGAACACATGTTTGACCCTTTATTTCCTGGTTTCACCCTATGAACGTGATTAATCGCGAAACTACAATGTGAATAAGTTTTCATTAATCACCTCAGTATAAAAAAAATAAGAATAAGAAGTAAAAGGGGGAGCGAACGGATGCCTTTTCGCAATAATTAATCAAAGACGGCAAAGAAAGGGATCGAATCGTCCCCACCGATTATAAATTCCTTACGTCTATTGTGCGAGTCGTTCTTCCGTTTATATCAAAATGGTTCCGTAGACACCGACCACTTCAATCTTTTTTTTTTACATTTCTTTTTACACTCAGTTTTTTTTTTCTTCCCACACATGAACTGAATGGAAACGTCTCAAATCATTAATCAAATATAACCATAAGGGTGGTAGCGACAAGGGAAACTCACAGTAGCACACGGTTATTGTGTCCACTCTATCGCTGACGTTCAAGGCGGTCTTTGTGTTGGAGATGTGGCAATTGCGCATATTGTGTCCGCGATTTGGCAACAGTGGAATGGCAGAAGAGAAATAGCAAGATTTTTATTTTTCATCATATATATCTCAAAAGGTTCATATGCATTTGATCTTTGGTGTGTCCATGTAGCCAGCGATGCATGAAATATGTAGCAACCACTGTATTTCCACCTCATGACGTCCCAAGCCGATAAACGTAATATTCATAAGCGATGCCTAGCGTGAGTTCGGAGCTAATGAGGAAGAAGAAGGAATGATGGCCGGTAATTCAGACGAAAACGAAGACAGCGAAACGAACAACGAAGGAAATATAAATGGATGAAAATAAGGAGGTGGATGAGAGTTTGGTAAAGTGTGGATAATGTGTGAAATGCTTTATAAATATGGGAGTGAAGAATAAACCGACAAAAGTAGATTTCGAAGGTGTGGTTCTTCTTGTGCCGAGGCGGGAACACAGATGGCGCTGGGTGACTGATGTGGGAA
>NW_028234411.1:10072818-10077818 GCF_977035675.1 Penaeus japonicus
ATACTTTCTATTCATAAACTTTATTATTTACTGATAAACGACTCTCCTGCAATACGCTATGTTTCCCTGCAGTCTTTGGTTGTTGACACAAGAGAAAATATACACCAAATAAAAGCTACTCTGTGGCTAATGCAGAGCTGGTTTGTTCTGGTAAAGTGCTCTGTATTATATTTGTGTTTCTTTGTGTATTGGTTTGTACGTTTTCATTGCAAAGGTGTCTAAATTTACATGTTCGGTTCAGCTTTCATATACGAAGCTTGCTTTTAATCAGTAGCACTTGAACAGACTGCTAACAAGCCCCTTGTGAAAATGAATGTTGCATCATACTGAGAGGAAATAGTAAGAGTGTGCAACAATGCATTTCTTACGTTCCAGTGTTGGAAATTCTCCCACCGTTCCATGTCAACAGGATAACCTGCTCTGTATTCCATACCGGACGATGAATAACATAACATGGGTAGTGACTGGGTGGCACGGGAGGGGGTACTAATCTAACTCTCTCTCTCTCTCTCTCTCTCTCTCTCTCTCTCTCTCTCTCTCTCTCTCTCTCTCTCTCTCTCTCTCTCTCTCTCTCTCTCTCTCTCTCTCTCTCTCTCTGTGTGTGTGTGTGTTTGTGTGTGGGTGGGTGCATGTGTATGTGTGTGTCCATGTCTGTATGAAATATGATTGAGAAATGTTGGTCATGTGGTTTATGTGAGGATGAAATGTGTGGGTGAAATATGTCGTAAATTATGGTTAAAACACGTGTAAAATTATTATTCATGAATATACATGGTGGTATGAATTGAAAAATGAGCTAAGGTAATTGCAATACATGACCTTAGCTAAAGGGTATGGTTATAATTCTGTGCAATAAATTTCAATGGAGAACTTTAGTCCAGTTCTTAGCATGTTGCATTGTTTTGCTATATGTATTTTCAATCACCTTAATATCCATTAATGGAAATAATTCCTCAAATTCGCTCGTATCCACTATATTTTTTTAAAGTTAACAGTTTCTTCATATCAAAAGAAACGAATATTTCACAAGTTCAGAAGATTCAGAAAATTTGACATTCCTAAGTTTAAAAGCTAGGAAATGCAAGTATACAGAGGCACTCATGGTAAGTATGCAGATGAAATAACGGACACGATTTTTTTTATCTATTCATCAAGAACGAATGTAAAAAAAAAAAAAAAAAAAAAAAAAATCATGTGAATAAATAAGAATGGAATAGAAAAGAGTAAAGGTATGGGAGTGAAGAGTTAGATATGGGACAAGTAACAGTGACTTGCACATCTTGGCACAGCCGGCCCAGGTGTCTGTAGACCTTCTTTCTGATTTACTATTATGGTATATTTATATATCACACTCTAGAGTTGTGGAAGATGTAATTATCTTGATGCTGACATTTATAATAAATGTTGTCATATAAATGTGAATAGACAGCTGGTTACAACACACACACTATATACCAATAGGTCAAGGAGTCAATCGGTTATTTGACATTTGTACTGCACCATTTTCTAAAAGCTGTTACGTTTACTTGTGAGTCAGTCCCTAATGACCTCTATAACTAACACACTATAATCATCTACCATGCCACTCAAAAGCAATTTACATTTACGTGCTCGTACAAATTGGAAAGCCACGTGACGCTGTCCATTCACAAAATAATTACACAAAAGTAGGAGATAAGTATACATAATTCCATCCTCTCAATATTTGCAAAGAAAGAGAAAGGAAAAGTGGGAGGGACGAACACGACTCCCTTGTAAACATTGCAAATAAAGCGAAAGATAGATAGATAGAGAGAGAGAGAGAGAGAGAGAGAGAGAGAGAGAGAGAGAGAGAGAGAGAGAGAGAGAGAAAGAGAGAGAGAGAGAGACAAAGAGAGAGAGAAAGAAAGAAAGAAAGAGAGAGAGAGAGAGAGAGAGAGACAAAGAGAGAGAGAAAGAAAGAAAGAGAGAAAGAAAGAAAGAGAGAGAGAGAGAGAGAAAGAAAGAAAGAAAGAGAGAGAGAGAGAGAGAAATTGAGCCCCGGCAGCAATAGACACAAAGTACATAGATCCCCGCACTTGTATAGACGCAGAAATCCGCACACCCCACACTTACCCCGCCTAATAATCGACAATCGGCCGAGGATCGACCACAGGTGCCTGAACACATCCCCGCTTACAAGAGTCCGGGGAGTGGGATTCTTTTATTGAAATTTCGGTTCCATCTTTGATCCCCCATATCAAGTTTGCTCTCCAGATCATCTGGCGTGATACGAACCCTATCAATGAGCCGCGTCTTTTGCCATCAAGTCAACTGAGGTGGAGATTTTCAACTTGTATCATTTTGAATTCTGCGATCGTTTTCTGAGCTGATGAATGAGGGGGGTGAAGTGGAAGACCCGAGCGACCTTACGGTAGGGGAGCGTAAGGGCGAGAGTCGCGGTGCAGCCCGTGTGTCCCCTAGGCCTTTTCCCTCGGACATCTGGCCGAGACACGGTCGTCAACCTCGTTACAAAGAACTCGACTGTTTTGTCATATTGATGTGTATCTCTATCGATCAATTGCGACCGCAGGACCGTGCATTTCACGAACTGGAGGATGGGTAAGGCCAGTGCGGCTTAATGAAGGGAAGGCGATGCGGAATTCCAGACCGCTAGTTCAGAAACTCAGCCGCAAAAATGGTGAGGACAGTGATGGGAATGGCGCCGGTCTCTCTAACGGTAACAAGGAGAGCGAGACAGCAACAAGGACAAGAATGGTGGTGATGGTAATGATGAAGAGGCAAGAATGGTGGTGATGGTAATGATGATAAGGCAGAGCGAGAGAAAGCGGTGCTATTGTCAATCACTTTAACCAAACGGAAGTAGAAGTATATTACAACGCGTAGACGAAAATGGGAATCATAACAAAAATGGGAATCATAACCGTTGAAAAAATAACAGACAAAAAAACGATTTCTTTTTCTTTCTAATCATAATTATATGCACTAACAAACATTAACATGAACTAACGTCACTAAATATTATGCCATTCAAATATATTGCAGTTAACGGTGACTTTCCCGGCATATCAATTCGATCAAGGGCATTGGCCAACTCCGTATTAACTTTATCGAAAATCAGTATCACACTTTTTCAAAAATCAGACTCAGTGACTCCGATTTTAAACAGAATTATATCAGGTAGTTTGTTATTCATTTTGCTACAACGCTTGTTTATTACTTGTGTCAGATTTACGATATTCGAAATAATAATAATATTAATAATAATAATAAAAAACAAAACAAAACATAGTGAGTGTTGTTTAACAGATTATAGATATCATCATAATCAGACACCATAAGTACCATGGACACTATACTTGGACACTATACCTATACACATCAAAGGAATCACCATCATATAAAACATCACTATCAACCGAACGTCACTGTAATTGTGATTGCCACAGCGTGCAACAACAACCCGTCAACGTTCTTTATTAATAAACTATCAAAACCATTTCGATAAAACAAATACCAAACAAACAAACAAAAAAGGAAAATTGATCAACAACAACAACAATAACAACAACAAAAGGTCTCTGGGGCTTTTGTTTCCCGGTCGTATACTGCCGATTGTCTGTGCCCCCCCTCCTCCCCTCCCCACCCCCTCTCCCTCCCCCCCTAAAAAAAAGAGGGCCATAAAATGAATGTTTTAAATATCATCAAACAACAGTAAGTGCACATAACAGAGAACGGTCATTGATACAGCTAAAAGGTTTGGCAATCATTGTTTTTGTGCCATAGTATTTGATAGTCGGGGTGTGTGTATATTTGAACATTTATCTTGATAAACATGCATGCATATGCATTCACTCAAATACTAATGGCCACACACACGCGTAAATAAAACACCCACACACACACACACATACGCACACGCATACACGCACACACACGTACACGCACGCACACGCACGCACACAAACATACACACGCTAAGATGCAATAAGGAGTTACTAGTGATCATGTTGTATCAGAGAAGCACATATATTAAACCATAATGTAAAGAATATTCAACACATAAATCACTCATTAGCATAGCAATTAGGGAACCGAATGCTCCAGCTCCCATGCCTCGTAAGGTGGAATCTTGCTCTTTTTGTTCTTTCAATGAGAAATGAATTTATTGCACGATTTATCCCCAAGATTTTTTTTTTTTTTTGTGCGAGACAGAGGGACAGATACGAGTAGATTGGGTGAATCCTTTAAAGATGTGAATCTCGAATATGATTAGGTTTGTTGCAAAGGTGACGTCCCTGCATTGCAATATCCGGGATAATCAAATAGTTTCTTGTGCCTCGTTCTACTTGGTGTGAAAGGCTGTACTACATGGCACTGTCAGATGTTCCTGTGTTATCCATGTCAGTGTTCTGGCGTGGGCAAGTTTGATACATATAATGCCTGTATGGTCAGAATGTTATATTGTCATTTTCCAATTTATAATCTAACACTAATATGCCTTCCAGTACATTAGATGAGATAAGGGTAGTCACAGAAATCTGTATCTAATATTAAGATGCATTATAGTTTTGTACAGTCTTTTATTTACTGCCCTGCGTAGATATATTCGTTTTATAAACATATTTCGTTGTATTGTTATATTACAAATTTAGGATATTCCAGTACATCAGTTGAAATTTATAAATAACCATGTAATTTTTTAAAATCGACCACCACGGAGCATTCATTTGAAACGCGGCAATTTAGTTCCTTAGACTTCTTTCCCGGCGTAGGCGAGGAAGCTGAGCGCCTTCGATTGTTGCTCCTTCAAGAGCCTCAGAGAAGAATACAAGGAGAACCTTTTTCTTTCCTCCGCCTTTATCTCTTTGATCTGTTCATCGTCAGCCAAGACGGGATGAAAAGCGCCGTCTGTTGTTGTCGGTTGTTGCTGTCCTCCATTGAGGTGTGAAGGCGAGGAGTGTGGGTTCCGGCTCTTTCAAAAAAATCGGGGAAGACAAAGGGGGAAGAAGAAGGGAAAT
>NW_028234411.1:10113153-10115653 GCF_977035675.1 Penaeus japonicus
AATAAATAAAAATAAAATAAAAGGGAAAAAAAGTCACCGCAGGAGAATTCAGAAATTTGCAAAGTTAAGGAAATCTCAAATGAAATCAAAATTGCAAAGAAACCACGAAAGGTGAACAGCAAAAAAAAAAAAAAAAAAAAAAAAAAAAAAAAAAAAAAAAAAAAAAAAAAAAAAGAAAAAAAAAAAAAAAAAAAAAAAAAAAAAAAAAAAGAGAGAAAAAAAGTAAAAAAAAAAAAAACACTCTGACAAGAAAATCACAACCAAAGACAGGCTAAAACAAACAAAAGGAAAACCTGTGAATAGGTCAAACAGAGGCTGATCGGTGAGTTGCCAGTTATGCAATAAAACATGCAAAATCATGAGACCATCCCGTCACAGCATCGAGGGAATGGGAAGGGGGAGGGGGGAATGGGAAGGGGGGGAGGGGGAGGAGGAGGAGGAGGCGACAGCGCGTTAAGGAAAGTCCATGCTACTAAACATACAAGGATTATACCCAGAAGCAAACCAGATAACAGTTATGTACTTATAGGATATTACAACAATTCTTTAGTGATTAGTGATAGCTGAGGGTAGTTATAGGCCAAATGTGAGCTCTTCCAGACATTCGAAAAATGAAGAAATATTAGAACTAGAGGAAGAGTTAGCTCGTTATATCAGAAATAAGGTTATAACTGCAAAAGTGGATGTTGCAATTGAATACTCAAGCAATATTGTGGAAGTACTAAGTGTAATGAGATGCAAGAAAAATAAAAGTTAAACAAACAAACCACCTGACTTAACGGAAGCGTTTCATTGCATCATTTGAATATATTAAAGCAACAATAGGAATCCGATGCAATATAATGTTAGTCAATATAATTTCCTCCTTCATCTACTCGAGAAAAAAAAACAAAAAACAATACGACCAGATGCTAGCAGAGATAGAAAACGATAAACAATAAAGATTTTTCCCAATGCCAAATCAAGAGGAAGAAATGTGCTAGATCTTGTCAACAATAACATATCGTTAGATAATAAAATACATTTAGACTACAGCATCAATTAAATCACTTTAGATGAGCTAAAGACACGAGTAAATATCAATAAAAGACCAGCAGAAACAGGAATCACTCTTAAATCTCTGTAATTCAGTAACTGGAAATGACAAATTAGGGACATTTACAACTTGATTTTATGCTTAATATGATATAATTTTATATGTAAAAATATTCAGTGATTCACTCAGAGATGTTTATATAAATTTTGTGCCAAAGATAACAAAAGTCTTATCAAAGAGATCGAAAATTATTGGCATTTAAGGGTGATATTAGGGAAAGAATCAGATCAGAAGTTAAAGAATTAGAAACATGAACAGAAAAAAACTATAAGTAACCAAAAAAAAAAAGAAAAAAAAAAAAAAAAGAAAAGAAAAAAAAAAAACATAAACACAAGCTATCAAAAAGAACGCAAAGCATTTCTACATCTATGTTAGCAATATATGAAAAAAAAGTGAAATCTGAACTTCTTGTGAACGAAAAGCAACAGCCGAACTCCTCAGAGAACGAGACTAGGAAGTATATTGAGTGTCCCTAAAATAGAGACACTGAAAACAAACCCTAAGTTTTTCAGAAACGATAAGGATGAAAATCAAATCCTAATCGACATGATTTCCAACGAAAGAGACACCCACGAAGCTACAAAGGACTGTATTAAAATCAAGCATTCAAATTCCTCACTGAACCTTTAGCATAACCTACATCAAGAGGAAATCCTTGAGCAAGAGCATTATTTCGAGTATGCTGAAGGAGCGAAGTATTGATCTCACCTACAAAGATGGAAATAAGACTCCGGGCAAAAACTTACACAGACCGGCAGCGCTAACGTCTCGCATATTTGAAAGACTTGTGAAACGACCCAGCATGGCTTCCGTAAGGGTAATATTTTGTCTATCCCAATATTCCGAAAAACACTGTGATATCGTGTTCAATTGAAGACGGTTACATGATATAATTTGATTTCGCATAGGCTTTCGATGAAGGTAAATTACTTTTTAAAGAATCAGAGGCTTGGAGATCAGGAGAAAATCTCAGGCAAGGAGGACTGATCGACGGATTATTTCTAGTAAATCCAAAATCAGAGGTGGAATACTATACGGGTCAGTATACGAGACAGTTTTTTTTCATGAATGGGAACATTAATAAAAGTAACAAAAGTTTCAGAGCAATAATTTTTACAGATAATACAAAGATTACGCAATTAACTTTAACAAATGGAAAAGGCATAATCAAAAAAGACTATTATACAAAATACTTATTATTATTGGGCAAGTGAAAAAAAGGAAAATCATCATCAGGAAAGTAGAAATCATATATGTAGTTCAAATGGAAATCAAGTCAAGCCGTATTCAGTTGAGACGTCGACTGAGAGGATTTTTTAAATTTTTTAACACTCAGGGTTGTTTATGAGTAAAGGCATGGGTTATAGGCATCATTCTGGGCAGGCGGTTAACAAAGTGAAAGTT
>NW_028234411.1:10143153-10145653 GCF_977035675.1 Penaeus japonicus
GGGTGAGGGGTGTGATGAAAGAGGAAATGAGGGAAGGAGAACAGGGAGAGAGAGATGAATGGGGGAGAGGAAAGGGAGTAGGAGAAGGTTGAAGAGATAAAGAGAGAGAGAGAGAGAGAGAGAGAGAGAGAGAGAGAGAGAGAGAGAGAGAGAGAAAATGAATAAAAATAGAAAGAGAAAGAGATAGAGATAGAGAATGAAAGAGAGAGAGAAAGAGAAAGATACAGAAAGAAAGAAAGAAAATAGAAAACCGGGGAGAGGGAGAGAAGTAGAGAAGTAAGATATACAATGAAGAAGAAAACGAAGGGAAAGAGAATAAACACAGAGAAAAGGAAAAGAAGGAAGGAAAGAAGGTGCTGAGGGGACAGATAGTTACCGAAGCTAAGAGATTCTAGGAATTCACGGATCGCACTCAAACAGGCTCTCGAGGGAACGTTCGAACCGAGTCTTCTTCCCGCCAGGTGTTGGGTCGCGTAAAATCGATAATATTAATAGACAGTGTCTCTCCCTCTCTTCCTTTGGGGGGGATGGGGGGTTTGCTCCTAAGGGACACGGAATAATACAGAGGATAAGATAATAGATAAGTTATCATCAACGTTTTTATTTTTTTATTTTCTTTTGGGCGTTTCTGTTGAGGATGGTAAACACGAGGAGACGAGTCCGCGAGAAAGAACGAGAAACGACGAGAAGGAACGAGAAGGCGAGGTATGTTTATTCATGTGACTTTGACAATGACTAACTGCCTCTCCTGCCTATTGAAAAAAACGCAAAAAAAAAAAAAAAAACGTAAAAAAAAACATTAATTGGTAAATAAATGGTTCGTAAAGATCTCACATGTAGTTAACGGTTTAGAACACTATAACCATAATGGTGACAATAATGATAATGATGGTGATGAAAATAGTGATGATATTAATAACTACGATAATGATGATTAATATTACTAATGATGATAATGGTATTGCCTATAATAACAACTGTGATAGATATATTCATGCCTATAAACTAATGATGTTTATAATAATAGCCAATTAGCAACGATTCCGGTTGTGATAATTGTATTAGTTATAGAAATAGTGATACTAAAAATAATGAGGATGATAATAATAACGATAGTATAATGCTAAGCCTAATAATGATAATAATGATAATGATAATGCTGAAGATAATGATAAAATAACAAAAATAAGGGTGATAACATTAATGATAATGATAATAAAAACGAAAATTATAATAGCAATGAATTTAATAATAATGATAAGAACAACAACAACAACAACAATAATAACAATAATAATGAAAGTAATGATAATAATTACAACAACAACGATAAGAAATAATGATAATGATAATAATGATATGAATGATAATGATAGCGATGAAAACGATGATGATAATAATAATGGCAATAATAACAATAACGATAATGATAATAATGATAATGAAAATGATGATGAAAATAATAACAATGATATCATAACTATGATAATAATGCTAATCATAATCATGAAAATTATAACAATGATCAAAATAATGATAATAAGAATACTGATAACAATAACAACAACAATTAATGATTTTATCATTATGAATATCATCATAACAATAGTAATGATACAACAATGATAATAATGATAGTAAGACCATTAATGATGATGATGATATTATCAATGACAACAACAAGAATAACAACAATGAAATAAAAATATAAAGGAAAATAGATAATGATGATGATGATGATGATTATTATTATAATGACAAAAATATAATGACAAAAATATAACAATAAGGATTGCAATATCAAAGATGAAAATTATATAATAACGAGATAGAAATAATAATGACGGGGATAATATCAACATTAGCAATATAATAGCAATATCAAAAACAACAATTATGATTATGAAGATAATTACAAAAGGGGAAATGATAATAGTAGATATAATGATGATAAAGATGGATAATACTAATGGTAATGATAATTATAATATTGATAAGGAATAGTGATAATAATATCATTGATGATAATAGTAATGATAATAATGATAATAGTAATAGTAATAATAATAATATCAATAATAATAATAATGATAATAATAATGTTGATAATAATAATAAAAATAATAATAATAAAAATAATAATAATAGTAATAGTAATAATAATAATGATAATATTAATAATAATAATGATAATAACAATAATAGCAATAATAATAGTAATAATAATGAAAGTAATAATAATCATAATAATAACAACAACAACAGCAATAATACTGATAATAGTAATAATGATGATAATGATACTGCTAATAATGATAATAATAATAATAACAATGATGATGATAATGCTAAAAATAAAGATAATGGTAATAATGATAATGATTATAATAACAATGATAATGCAATGATGATAATGATAATGATAATGATAATAATAATAATAATAATGATAATAATAATAATAATAATGATAATAATAATAATAATAATAATAATAATA
>NW_028234411.1:10153153-10158153 GCF_977035675.1 Penaeus japonicus
CAGGCGAAACCACCGGCGGGAGTGTGTGTGAGTCCGGGCGGGCGGGCGGGCGGGCGGGCGGGCGGAGGTCGCGCTGCCTCTCCGACAGCCTTCGCACGGGCTCGATCTCTCGCACGTCCGCAGTTTCACACTCCGTCCGAGCCGAAGGGTTCCGAAAGAGCGGCGATCACGCGGGAGTTAGCGCCGGGGGGAGATCGTGTGCGCCGCTCGTGAAGGAGGACCTGGTAAGCGCGAGGAGGTGCAGGTGGTGGTGGCAGCGGCAGCTTGGGCGAAGGGAATGGGAAGTGTCGAGGAGAAATTGCAAAGTTGACATGAATATGTAAATTCCGGACGATGGTGATGTGCGACCAATAACGGGAAAATATGTTGAACTCACATGTGGACTCGGGTGATTACGTTCGACCCGCAGTGATGATTAAGTTCCGTTGCTCAAAATTTAATATCTGGCGTAGTGTTTATCCCTTGATAAAAGCCGTGTGCTGATGAGGTAATACATATGCAGAATATCGGCGCACTTGTTTTCTCTGAGCAGTTTCAGTGTGGAGTTTCAGCTGGAAATTAAGTAAGTCCTTTTAACGAGGTCAAGTTTTTGCTTGAGGAATTCTTGCTACGTATGAGCTTAGATAAAACTTGTAATGTCGAGTGGAAGTTAAGTACATTCTGGATTTTATTGCATTTGCAAGGTTGAGTTGAAGCCGACATCTCTGATAAAAGTTAAACGCTTACTGTCAGCTAAGGCAAATTCAGTAGAAAACCATCAGGTGCTTTCTCTCTGCAATTGACGCTAGATCAATATGTTAAAAGTGGTTTCATGCGTTACGTTACATCAATTTATTTATTTCATTTTGTATATACGGTGTTCTCAAGATAAATGTAAAGTTGCGCAAGGACAGTCATGTGTGAATATGTATGTATGTATATATGTATATATGTATATAAATATATATATATATATATATATATATATATATATATATATATATATATATTAAATATATATATATACATTTATATATATATATATATATATATATATATATATATATATATATATATATATATATATGTATGTATATACATATGCATGTGTGTTTGTGTGTCTGTGCGTGTGTCTGTATCATGCCTGTGTCATTTCCCTTTCTGATATGCCGGAAACGCGTAAGGGGTAACTTGTATATCATAATTTATATGTGCCGTTTATAGGCGGTTAATTCCTTGCAGTATCGTGCTCAGTAAGGCCAAGGATTTGTACTCCACGTACTTAGCGTTAGCATGTCCTTGTGACGTGATAGGTATCCTTTCTTCACTAGAACCGACGTGTACCCATGTAGTGTATATTATTTGGAGAGAGAGAGAGAGAGAGAGAGAGAGAGAGAGAGAGAGAGAGAGAGAGAGAGAGAGAGAGAGAGAGAGAGAGAGAGAGAGAGAGAGAGAGAGAGAGAGAGAGAGAGAGAGAGAGAGAGAGAGAGAGAGAGAGAGAGAGAGAGATATGAGAGGAGGGGGTACCTGCCACTCAACTTACCGTGTGTTTATGGTACGCGTGTATACATCTCGCACCTGCTCACCATGTTACCCCCATCTGGCTGTACCGTTTGAGGTGTGCCAAGTGTACCGCCATCTCCACATGCCCGGGTGAGGTTCGGGAGAGTGGGAGGAGGACAGGCGAGCGAGGGGAAAGAGAGAGTTAGAGTAAGTCTGAGGGAAGACAGCTTTGATTTTCCGTTTCGCAGCGGCGGCGACGGCGGCGGCGGGGTCGGGAATTCCTCTGCTTCTCCTTGTCTCTCTTTCCTCTTCCCCGCGTCCTCCTTCTCCAGCTCCTCCGCAGCCCTTTTTGCAATTCTTTCCCCTCAGGCTTAATGTTCCCCTGCCCCATTAAGCGACGGGCTGTACAGGCAGCGCTGAATATTCCATTAGAATCTCACAGTGTTGCTTACGTCATGTCGGGCGTGACGTCACGTGACGGCCGAGGCAAGGCACTGCGACGGTCACGGGGCAAAAAGGAAGATAAATGGCCAGGCACTCTCAAGAATAGGGCCGGGCGCGTTACCAAAGGAATTGTTTAGCCGAGCCTCGCAAGTTCGAGGATCGATTGAGGGAGAGACAAGTGAAGGCGGCGGCTGGCGAGCGGCCGTACGGGATATCAAGGGATTATAATCTAATCAAAATTCAAATTTCACTTAGTGAGCTCCTTCGCTGCATAGTGATGAAGGAATGTTGCTCGCCTCATGTCGGATTAACCAGCAAGGAAGAGGGACTTTCTTTTTTCGTCTTTCCTTTTTCCTTTTTTTTTTTAAATAAATGTCGCTTGACGCGGGCGGCGGTCAGGCCTGGACTAAGAGCTGAGGTCGAGGAGCTGAGTTCAGGAACACCGGAAATCGGGGAAGGAATTCCGTAAAGCGATCTCGGCTTCCTTCTCTCCGCCGCGTCCGTTGTCGGGGATCGCGTCTTCGGCGTCCTCGGGTACCGCCGGAATGGCAAATCTCCCTGATAAGTGGAAGATGTGGATGTTGCATCTCCCTTTTCACTCTCCCGGTGCACCCACGCTAGAGAGAACAAATGCACTAAATTTCTAGGAGGTATTATACAAACGTTTTACAATCAGCATAGGTTCACTTCCATGCATCGAACGATCAGCTGTCTGCGGCGACATCTTCCTTCCTCTCGAAGTCCTCTTCATCTTGCGTAATTGTAAGGGAGAAAGCGACTCGGCGCTGACGCTACGCCCTGAGGTATTTACGGCCTATGTATCATCTTGTCACCCGGCCTACCTCCGTGGCACGAGCCGTAGGCCTCTATGAATCACCGGTAATCGCCGCACGCCCAAACGTCCGGAAAATCGAGGAAAAATTGTCGTTCCCCGCACCTGGTTCGTAACTCTCGGTTCGTATCGGAACGGCGGGGCGCTCTCCATCGCTAGGCGGCGGTAACGAAGCTCGCACGGAAACATAACGTTCGGGTGACGCCGAGCCGCTCGGAATGATCCACAACCGGTTGACGTGTCCGCTATACATTCAGCTCGTTGCCGAAGCTTCTGCAACACATAGCATGTTTTACGCCTCACTCCTCGGGCAGACGTTGCAAAAGATACATTATCTCATCCAATAGTATTGATCTTTGGCTACTTGGTGTCAAGGAATCTCTGAGAGAGCCAATTCAATGCTTGCCGCGTTTCTTTGCTTTAGGCGCCCAAAGTGATATTACTTGCCTCGTGGAGAGCAATGAAAGAGTGCTTGTAGCTGCGATATTAAGAGGCTGCTTATATTACGTGCTTGTCTATAAGTTTTGCTCTCGATATTATGTGCGTGTCTTTATTATCGTTTTTACCTGTATTGTTGTTATTATCATTATTATCATTATTATTATTGTTATCATTTTTATCGTTATTATTATTATTATTATTTTTATTATTACTACTACTACTGTTATTGTTATTATTATTATTATTATTATTATTATTATTACCACTATTATTATTATTATAATGATCGTTATTATTATTATTATTATTACTACTACTGTTATTGTTATTATTATCATTACATTTATTATTGATGTCGTCATTATCAGTAGTAATATCATTATTATTATCATTATCGATATAACTATTATTCGTTGTAATTATAGCTGTCATTATTATTATTATTATTATTATTATTATTACTATTATTATTATTATTATTATTATTATTATTATTATTATTATTATTATCACTGTTACTATTATGATTTTTATTGTTATTATTTTCATTATTATCATTACTAATGTTACTTCTACTACTATTGTTACTAATACTTCCGCTACTGTACTAATGCTATTCCTACTACTACTACAACTATAACTACTGCTACCTCTACCACTACTACTACTGTTGCTGTCGCTACAACTACTACTACTATTACTACTGCTACTACTACAACAACTACTGCTACTAGTACTACTTCTTATTATTAATGTTATCAGTTTTATAATTATTATTCTATAATATCATTTTTGTTAGTATTAGTATTAGTATTGATATTAATATTAGTATTAGTATTACTAGTAGTATCATTATTATTATCATTATTATTATCATCACGTGAAGTTTATACACCTTGAAAGTTTTCATTCCTATAACGTCATTCGTCAATTTGTTAGCGCCAGGCAGATTGCATGACCAGCGGGGAAAAGCCAGACTGTCGTAACGCGAGCGACTAATTGTACGAACGCGATAAAGTAATTCGCACACAGTCGCTAAAAAGGGAATCGCATTGTATTATCAAATTTAGATTCATACGGATATCAATTTATTTTTTTTTTTAGTAAAGGGAAGCGGCGAGCGATGTCGGTCGGTTACGCTACCATAACGGTAGGCAAATTCAAGTACTTTTTTTTTTCTTTTTTTTCTGTGCCAGGGATTTTTTTTTTAATTGATGTAGCGCGATGTTTCATAAACCATCGGTGTAGTTTCAACTTGATTGAAGATTTGGATGCATGTGAATCTTTAACGGGTTGCATCGGGATTTTTTTTTCTTTTTTTTTTTACGTAGATAAATGACATCGATGTTACATAAATTCTGTTCGGGGTGAGGGAGAGGGAGAGGGAGAGGGAGAGGGAGAGGGAAGAGGAAGAGGAAGAGGAAGAGGAAGGGGAAGGGGGAAGGGGAAAGGGGAAGGGGAAGGGGAAGGGGAAGGGGAAGGGGGAAAGGGTGAGGGAAGGGGAAGGGGAAGGGGAAGAGGAAGGGGAAGGGGAAGGGGAAGGGGAAGGGGAAGGGGAAGGGGAAGGGGAAGGGGAAGGGGAAGGGGAAGGGGAAGGGGAAGGGGGAGGGGAAGGGGAAGGGGAAGAGGAAAGAGGAAAGAGAGAGAAAGAGAAAGGGAAAGAATAAGAGAAAGAGAGAGAGAGAAAAAAAAAAGAGAAAGAGAAAGAGAGAGAGAGAGAGAGCTATCAAAGTGACACTAAACAGGCAAACAGTTTATAGTTTACATGCGTTTTAAGAATTTCCTCTGGATTATGAAAATT
>NW_028234411.1:10163153-10168153 GCF_977035675.1 Penaeus japonicus
TTCTGCTGCGTGTCGCCGAAGATTGCGAGGGGCAAGTTTATGGGCATTTCGATTATCGGTAAATTATCTTTGTGTGGTAATACTGACTTAATCTAACAGAAGGAAAGGCCAGAACCCATAATTCTGCAATCTTTATTTCAACAAGGAAACAGCTATTATCATGGATGCTAAAAAGTAAAACATACAAGATATCCACTGCGAGGGCAATATCTTCTTACCCCATGTGCACAGATGGCGGAGGTCGTAAGTGTACATGTGTGTGTTTGTTTGTGTGTACGTGAGGGGACAGGGAGGAAACCCACTCGTAACTGAAGGCTAAAACAAAGCCTCCACTTAAGAAGTCTTATCACATACTCTTGTTTTGTACCACGTAACCCGAGCCGAGGCGGTCGTCGGGGCCCTTGCGTGACCCTCCTCGCCCCCTCGGCCTTGACTCTTACAGGGCATGGTAATAAGGGCGAATTTCCCTAGCTCATCTCTCCCGCGGGTTGTGCCTCCTTCGCCGCCGGTGAGTGTTACGTTGTGTGATAGGCGATTGTTAACTCGGGTTTTTTTTTGCGCTAATCAGGTGGAAAAAGAAATTGCTGTTGTCGATGGCACGACGGAATGTGGTCGAAAATTCCTCGATGGACTTTCTTAAAGACGCGTCTGTTCCGGCTTTATTACCAGGTCATATCTCATTAAAATCAAGGATATGGACCACAAAGCCGTGTTGTCGCCCGGCCGGTCGTCCAGAAAGTTGGAGACGCGAAGGGCACAGAGGAGGTCATGTTGTCTGCCTCGGGGATGGCGCTGCTCCCGCGGGAATGCATTATGCAAGAGAGAGAGAAGGAGAGAGAGAGAGAGAGAGAGAGAGAGAGAGAGAGAGAGAGAGAGAGAGAGAGAGAGAGAGAGAGAGAGAGAGAGAGAGAGAGAGAGAGAGAGAGAGAGAGAGAGGATGAAAGAGAGGGATATAAAGAGAAAGAGAGACAGGGAGGAAAGGAGAAAGAGAGGGGGAGAAAAAGAAAAAGAGAGAGAGAGTGAGAGAGAGAGAGTGAGAGAGTGAGTGAGTGAGTGAGTGAGTGAGTGAGAGAGAGAGAGAGAGAGAGAGAGAGAGAGAGAGAGAGAGAGAGAGAGAGAGAGAGAGAGAGAGAGAGAGAGAGAGAGAGAGAGAGAGAGAGAGAGAGAGAATCTGACCCACTCGCTCTTTATCCTCCAAAAGAAAGCCAAGTGGTCACGTTCATTTCCTTTTTTAATCATTATTTTGATGCCTCGCCACAAAGACATTAACCGCTGGCGTATTCGTGCTCGCGCCCGCGGCTGAGTGAGCGGGCGGCGGGCGGACGAGGACGCAGCGTGACAAAAGACACCTCGAGACGTCCTTTCCTGCGGCCGTGTCCCGGCGGCCCTCGCGAGCAGGGCGTCCATGGTGATGCAAAGCAGCCAGCGTCGCGGAATAATAAAAGCGACTTACGCGTCGCGCCATTTGTCAGGCAATTAAGGAGCGCGGCGTGATGTGGGAGCGCGGGCGCGGGCGGCGGGCGGCCCGCTGCGTCGCCGGCAGACAACCACCGCCGTGATTGTCCATAATGTGTCGACTATTAGGAGTGATTTGCCTTCTTTCGAGATGCAAGTTTTACAGTACATGCAAATGATTTATGGAGATTTTTTTAGCCTTCAATAGCGACGTGACGTTACACATGCGGGGTTTATTTGGTGTTTTTTTTTCTGTATTGCAAAGGTGACGCTGCACAACTGGCAGAGCAAGTGCTATTAAAAAGCTTTCTGGCGAACGTGAATAAAAAAAAGATATAAAGAAATCTTTGTAAGATAAAAAAAAAAAAACAAGATACGAATGTTATAGAATATCACTCGGAGATCATGAATCTATTTGTCCTCCGTTTAAAATGATCGCTTCATATTCTGAAACCGTTCGAAGCTATTAAAACCGGTTAATTGGACGCGTAATCATTATCATTCGTTTCCTCCCCGCCCGATCGTCCGGCACGAGTCTCGAGGGCGGGCTTCGTTCAGGCTTCTGCGTTCACGCCCATCTTGCTCTCGGGGCCCCGTCTGCGGCGTCGGGTGGCGGGCGGCCTCCCTGCCCCGCCCACACCGCGCGGCCCACACTGCCAAGGTGGGCGTGCTAGTCGGCAACTCTGTGACTCGAGACAACGGGCCATTCTTATGGACGATTTATGCACTTGCTCTGGAGTTTTCAATTACTCGGCCGCAGACGCCGCCCGCGGGCCATTGTTCCTGGCCTTTCTCCCGCGGAGGCCGAGCGGAGGAGCGAAGCCACTCGGCCGATGCGCTTACCGCGGGCTTCTGCTTGGGTATAGACGTGTGTGTGTGTATAAATAAATAAATATATATATATATATATATATATATATACACATACATTTATATATATATATACATATATATATATATATATATACATACATTTTTATATATATATATTTATTTATATATTTTATATATATATATATATATTTATATAAAATATATATATATATATATATATATATATATATTATATATATATATTATATATATATATATACTGTATATATATATGTGTGTGTCTCTGTATCTGTGTGTGTATGTATATATATATATATATATATATATATATATATATATATATATATATATATGTATATATATATATATATTTACATAGATGTGTGTGTGTGTATATATATGTATATATATGTATATATATATATTTATATTTATGTTTTTATATATATATTTATATTATGCTTATATATATTTATATATATGTATGTATATATGTATATATATGTATATATAAAAATATATGCCCCCCACCACACACATATATGTGTACGTTTATCTAGCTATCTAGCTATCTAGTTGTGTGTGTGTATATATATATATATTATATATATATATATATATATATATATATATATATATATATATATATATATATATAAATATATATATATATATATATATATATATATATATATTATATATATATATATTATATATATATATATTATATATGTATATATATATGTATACATTTATATATATGTATATATTATATATGTATATATATACATACATATATATATATTATATATATATATATATATATATATATATATATATATATATATATATATATATATATATATATATACATGAGTGTGTGTGTGCGTAAAACACGTTTTTAACTGCACACATACACACATAGTATATTTACACATACACATATTTATCTCTATATAATTATATATTCAAATGAATTGCTGAAATTAAAGTTAGGTGGGAAAATGTTATGAATTACGTTTTTTTCGTTGATTCGATAATATAGGGAGAATATTGATTTGAAATCAGTCAGTAATCAGCTAACGTATAGTACATTAACGATACAAATCAATATATAATTTCGTGCCGTCGCCGGAAAAGTATTTTAGTCTTCATTACGTACGTGTCCATAATGAAATCAACCCGCGTGTCTTGAGTTCGCGGCGGTTGAATATAAAGTAGCAGAGGGTCGGGGCAAAAAAAAACAAAAAACAAACGCGCAGCGCAGTCGGAGAACAAAAAGGAACGGTAAACAGTCGATCGCTTGTTTTTTAAGACCCGATGCCCGTCTGGTTTCTTCCGCGCCTCCTGCGGGTCGGGCCGGTCCTTTCGGGGTATCAGACACTCGGTGTTTTCGGACAAGGGCGGCGCGATCGCGGGCATCCGGGCGTTTCAGCTCGTTCTCGGAAACACACGAAATGATAATAATGCCGATTAGCGCCTTCGTTCAAGCACGAGCAAGCGCGCCAAATGGAAAGCACTGGATGACCACGGCAGGCACTACCGCCACTGGTGAATGGCAGCGTGTTTACTACTTCATTTTTTCCCTCCCGCTCGCGCTGTCTTTCTTTATGCTGAGCCTTGTTCTTTTCCTCCTTTCCTCCGCTCTCCTCGGCCGCCAAAGGGGGTCGTAAACACTCTTGCGACACCATTGAGGAGAGGTGACAATGACTTTAATGCCGAGCCCGCGACGAGCCTCACGTAGAGTAATCGGGGCAAAAAGGCGCATTGTCTCTCTGCGGAAAATGATTACAAGTTCGCCAATCCTCGTACACGTCGGCCACCGTGGAGGAGAATGTCTGGGGGAGGGGAGGGGGGCAAGAGGGGGAAGAAGGGAAGGGGGAATAAAGAGCCTGTTGTTTGTAGCCGGCGGGCGTCAATGGCCCTGTGGTCTCCTCACATGCTTTCGTCCAGCTCAGTGCCAGTGCCAAGCCAGAGGGTCACACTGACCGGACGGGGGACGCTCCAGTGCCCAACAGTGCCCCCAGATGACACCGGAGTTAGGGAGTTCTTAGATTATCCGACGGTGGAAGTGCTTTTCTCGAGGATCAGCGGAGTGCCAGAGCAGCCACCATGACGCTCGTGTAAGTACAGAGGGGGCGGAGGAGGCCGAGGGAGGAGCGCTGTGGACCAAGACATCACAAGCAGGGGAGCGATCGCGCAGTGAGACAAAGTGCATTCGTCGCCAGTGGCCTTTCTCTCCAGTACGACGTCTTCGAGTGCTTTTGTCGTGGTTGGGATGTAGAGCGAAACGCGGTGGAAAGCGATAACCGTTCTGTGAGATTTTGCGACTGATAGCTCGAGGCAATCGTGACAAGTGGAGGATATTTGTATTGCTTGCTTTTGTGAGTTGTGTATCTTGCATTACTCTGCAACAAATTAATTCTCAGTTCGTGCGAATATTTGACAAAATTATACGAAAAACTAAAATATATGAAACTACAACTTTATGCATTAATTCACTAGGAATTAATAAGAGATGCAAAACAGTGGAGTCCGAGAGATAGAGAGAGAGAGAGAGAGAGAGAGAGAGAGAGAGAGAGAGAGAGAGAGAGAGAGAGAGAGAGAGAGAGAGAGAGAGAGAGAGAGAGAGAGAGAGAGAGAGAGAAAGAAAGAAGTAGCCAAGTAGATGTGGTGCGGGTAGCTCGCTTGAGGCAGAACAGACGTGGTTT
>NW_028234411.1:10178153-10200653 GCF_977035675.1 Penaeus japonicus
TTCGCCTCTCTTTGTCTACCTTTCTCTCTCTCTTTCTCTCTCTCTCTCTCTCTCTCTCTCTCTCTCTCTCTCTCTCTCTCTCTCTCTCTCTCTCTCTCTCTCTCTCTCTCTCTCTCTCTCTCCCTCCCTCCCTCCCTCTCTCCTTCCTAATCTCGGCCGCAGATTTCGCTCCTTCCTTCATCCGAAAATTACCTTTCCCACGCTCCTCCTCCTCCTCCTCCTCCTCCTCCTCCTCCTCCTCTTCCTCGCCTCTTTTCGTAGGATGTTCTTTATTCTTTTCTCAGCCCCCAGAGACACTCCATAGGTGGCATACCTTCATCTCAAGAAACTCCACACCCCTTTGGCCTCCCCCTCCCCCTCCTCTCCCCTTTTTTGTCGTTGTCTCGGGAGCGAATCAACCCCTTTATGTAGCCAAGGGCACACCTGTTTCCCTTCCCCCGTCGCTCTTTCCCACGACCTCCGCTTCCTTTCTTTCCCCTTTTCTTCTTTCTTTAAAAAACAACGAGCGTCTCGGGTCTCTCCCCTCATTCTCTTTCCCCTCGGATGGTAGAGAGGGGTAAAGGGGGGAGGGGGAGAGAGAGAGAGGGGTGGGGGAAGGGGGTAGGGATGTACACCTGCTTCCTCCTCCACACTTGTCGGCAACATTCCTGACACGCCGCCCACCATTCTTTCCTCACACCTTGTGTCGCCTCTCCCCTCTGTTTCCCCCTTGTTAACCCCCCCTCTCCCCCCCCCTTCTCCCCTCTTTATTGTTGTTGTCGCCACGCATTCTTCGCGTCATTCCGGTAGGTTAGTTCTGCCCTCGTTGACTCTCGCCCCAAGAGGAGGTGGCGAAGGGAGGGGAATGGTTTAATTGTTTTTTCCCCTCTCTTTTTCCTTCTTTATCTTCGCTTTGCCACTCCCCTCCCCCCCCCTTCCTCCTCTTTCTTTACTTGTTCTTCAGTTCTACCCCCCCCTCCTCTCTCCTCTCCCCGCCCCCTCCTTCCCTCTTTTCCTCTTGTTTGAGTGGCGTGATTTGGGGTTTGCGATTGGGATGTTGACGTTATTAAGAGGAGAGGGTGGGGGGGATGGGGGGTTTTCTTTCTCAAGATGGTAATTTCTCTCTCTCTCTATCTCTCTCTCTCTCTCTCTCTCTCTCTCTCTCTCTCTCTCTCTCTCTCTCTCTCTCTCTCTCTCTCTCTCTCTCTCTCTCTCTCTCTTTCTCTTTCTCTTTCTCTTTCTCTCTCTGCATGATTCTCTCTTCCCTCCCCCCCCCTCCCTGTGTTTATACGTGTAAATTTTAATCAATTTGCATGTGTCTTTAGGTCGTTTATATATTCATTTATTCACGCGTTCGTTGTTTTATTCACTCGTATATCTCACCAGTCATTTATTCATCGCTCAATTAATGGGCTTGATAATTCATTCTCTCTGGCACTTACTTATTCATCATTCGCTCCGTTTCAGTCGCTTACTCAAGTCGTCCTCGGTGTTACTTTACTCACGCACTCAGCTGCACATACCCACACGCACTTGAATAACTCACTCACTCACCCAGTTCATCCATTCCTTTTCAAACTTAACACTCTTCATCCGAACTAAGATCTCAACCACCCCTCCTCCTCCTCCATATCCCCCCCTCCCCCTCCCCCTACCTCCACCACCCCTCCCTTGAGAATCAGTACAATGCTAAGGAAGTGAGCATAATACCCACAGAATACCCTCCCCTCCCCCTCCCCCTCTACTTACCCACCCATGCCACCTCCACTCTCCTCTTTCTTCTACTTTTCTTCCTCTTTCTCCGTCTCTTCCTCCCTTTTTTCTTCTTCTTTCCTCCTCTTCCTCCCTATCTTCTTCTTCTCCTCCTCCTCTCTTTTCCTCCTTCTCCTCCCTTTTCTTCTATTTCTTCTTTTCCTCCTCTTCCACCCTTTTCTTCTTTTCCTCCTCCTCCTCTGCTTCTACTTTACCTGTCGATTACTGTATCGTCCATTGTTATTCTTATTTTATTTTATTCTTTATCTTTTTTCTGGCTGTTCATAAGAATTCATTATTTGTAGGCAATAAATATTATAGTCAGTCTTCTGTCTTTCCTTCTTTTTCTTCTCCTTCTCCTTTCTTCTTTTTTCTTCGTCTCCGTCTCCTTTCTTTCTTTCTTTCTTCTGCGCCTTCTCCTTCCCTTTGTTTCTCCTTCAGCTCCTTGTCAGCCCCGCCTTTCCCATCAACGTGAGAATATATCTCAGGATAACGCTACCCCCCCCCACCCCCCGCCCTTCTTCCTACCCTTCCTCCCCCAACCCTTCCTTCCTCCCTTCACCCCCCCCACCCCCTTTCTTCCTTCCTCGCACAAGAATACCCAAGACGCCGCCTATTGTAACCGGAGAAGCTTGAGAAAAGTGGAAATTTAAATATCAAGAATCTTCGAGATGCGGAAATATGGAGGGAGGGAGGGAGGGAGGGAGGGAGGGAGGGAGGGAGGGAGGGAGGGAGGGAGGGAGGAAGGGGGAATAGATATGGAAAGGGACCGAAGGAAGGGGAGAAGAGAGGGAGGAAAAGGTGAGACAAGGGGAGAATTGTAGAGGGAGGGAAACAGGGGAAAAGAGATTAAAGCCAGATAGAATCAGGAAAAAAAAAGCAGAATAAAGGAGGTAGTGAGGAGAGACGGGAATCAAAATAGTGAGGGGAGAAGAGGGGAAAGGAATGAGGAAGGAAAATAAAGGGGTAAAGAAGGGAGGAAGACAAGAGACGTGATAAATGGACTGGCTGGTTAGTCTCCGGTTTGCTTTCTGCGAATGGACACGCGTCTGGGAGTTTATGCTTCCTCTCCTCTTCCTCCTCCTTCCCCTCCCTCCTTCTTCCTCTTCCTCCTTCTTCCCCTCCCTCCTCCTTCCTCTTCCTCTCTTCTTCCTCTCCGTCCTCGCTCTCTCGCTTTTCCCTTTCCTCCTCCGAACATTTCCGTACGCGATAAAATCTCGGAACTTCATTATATATATATATATAAAATGTATGCGGATAGAAAGATGGATGGAGTGATATATATATATATATATATATATATATATATATATATATATAGATAGATAGATAGATAAATAGATAGGTAGATAAATATATAAATAGTCAGGATATTAGACTGACAGAATGACATACAAGTAAACAGATAAGTATACGACACGAGAAAGAGAAAGAAAAAAATAAAGAGAGAGAGAGAGAGAATCACAGAAGACAATCCCGACTAACTACCAGCTATCAGATGAACCCGAACGCCCCGCGGAGGAGGAGGAGGAGGAGGAAGTCCGTGGGAAAATATGCAAATGAATGGGCCCCAAAAAAGGAAAGAAAAGGCTGATAAAAATTGTGACATGCGAGGCCTCATTTCCCTCGCTCTCCGATCTCTCTCTGGGTGTGGGAGAGAGAGGGGAAAGGAGAGTGAGTGGGTGGGTGGGTAGGTGGGTTTGTGAGTAAGTGAATGTACGAGTGAATGAGTGAGTGCTAATGATAGATAATAGAAAGAGAGAGGGAGGGAGATAGAGATGGAGATAGATAGAGAGATAGAGAGAGAGAGAGAGAGAGAGAGAGAGAGAGAGAGAGAGAGAGAGAGAGAGAGATGCAGATAGAGATGAAGGGGGAAAAGCACATGTTGTAGAAGCTGCTGAGGAAGTACGGCTAATTAAGGTGCGGAAAAAAATCCCCCGCAATGGCAGACCAGAGAAAAACACGAATTACGAGAAAGAGAGAGAGAGAGAGAGGCCCAAAAAAAGAAAAAAAGAAATAAAACAGAGACACAAAAATAAAGAAAAAGAGAACAGAAAAATCCAGAGTGAGAGAGAGAGAGAGAGAGAAAAGATGCGTGAACAAAAGTAAATTTTCACCCAAATATTGTGAAGGAAAGGAGACAACACGCCCCTCGGTCCGAGCGGGGAAATTGGACAGTTACACAATACGTGAATAGTCCTTAGCCCCCCCCCCCACCCTCCCACCGCACCCCCTCGATTCCCTCCACAATAGAAAACGGAGAGATTCGGGAGAGATTGGTATCAGAAGGGAAAAGAACCTGCTCGGACACCTAGATCTAATCTTTCTTTTTCAAGAGTATTTAGAAACCCAACGATGGAACAGCCACCCCCCCCCCTTTCAGTTAGAAGACAGTTAGGAGCGGAATGTTCTTATCGTCGTTCTCCCTCGTTTGTTTGTTTGTTTTGTTTCGTTTTCTGGAGATAAGCGCGAAGCGAAGACGAAATCCCTTATTCTTCTCACGGACGACGTCTCGCTAAGCATCATACAAAGGTAAAAAGAAAGAAGAAAGACAAAGAGAATAGGTAAAAAGGCGAAGGGAGAGAGAGAGAGCCTGCGGAAGAAAAGCCGACGACACACACACACACACACACACACACACACACACACACACACACACACACACACACACACACACACACACACACACACACACACACACACACACATACACACACATACGCACGCACTCCCTCGGGTCTTGTTCCCACATCTCCAGGGCTCGGGGTAAGACGAAGGCCCTTAAAAAAAGAGACGCACAACAGGAAATCCATCTGTCGCTGCATCTGCATAAAGGGCGTAACCGGAGACACCTGGGAACCTGGTGACACTTGCAGGGAGGGGGTAAGGGGGAGGGGGGGAGGGGGGGAGGAGGTGGAAGGGAGGGATTGGGGGTGGGGTGGGATTGAGGTGGATCGCGGACGGCACGAGTGTGATGTGGAAGTATACCGGGGTTTAGGAGGTACTGTTGTTAGTCTGTTTGTTTTCTTTGTCTCGGGTGATTTTTGCATGGGTCCTTCTAGGTCAGGAAAGAAAGAGGGGAAATGTGGGATTAGGGTAAAGTGGAGCCTCTTTCCGCACACGCACACGCACACGCACACGCACACGCACACGCACACGCACACGCACACACACACGCACACATACACACACACACACACACACACACATATACACACACAGTAACAAACACACACACACACACACACACACACACACAGTAACAAACACACGTCAGAATAAAGCCGCGGCACGGCGCCACCCGCGATCTCGGGCGAGCCAATCACCAAAAGAGCATCTCCATTCGAATCACAATAATTCTCCCCAATAATGACTTTCTCCCTCTCTTCCTCCCTCTTTTTTCTCCCCGCCCAGAATAATACGTGAATAAAGTTCAGGAGAACAGACCGCTTTCCATCATGTATTCCTCACTAGACCAATAAAACATGGGTTCTGATCGCATAAAAATAGGTTCGGCTCTCACAAAACATCGAGTCGGATCCCACAAAACACTGGGAATCACACATTCAAAGTCCATTAGTTTAAGTAATGTAGCGGAGTTGCACGATGCGTGATGACGGCGCGCGTTTGTCCCCCTTTCGGTCTCTTATTCTAATTCTACGTATTTCTATCTTATTCATCGGATCGCAATACACACCATTATATGATAGACTAAGTGGCAGGAGAAAGTTTCGGAAACAGCAACGCTAACTCATCCCAAACCACGATAATTTCGGAGCAGAAACAAAAGAAGATCGACTAGAGCCGCCATAACATCCGGCCACCACAATCCTGAATAAAACATGACCTCCACTCCTCAGTGCGGCCAAACTCCTTTCCAGCGCTTTTGTCCCAATCGAAGTTAGTGTTATTTTATATAGTGGGGCCGCCATAAATTGTGAAACTGCCAATAGGACATATTGACCGTGGAATCGAGCTCTTGTTGAGAGAGAGGGGGAATAGCATTGTGGACTTTGGCCTATAGTATTTTATATATTTATATATATATATGTTGATAAATATTTATATACAATTTTCCCTTTCTTCTGTGTTTTCCTTGTGCGAGTGAAGTCTCCCTTTTTTAGTGCCTGATGCATTCTTTGTTATGTTATTTCGCACGTTTTCCTTTTGTGTTGTTTGGGGGAAAGAAAGGTGGGAGAGTTTGCACGCTGGACTGACTTCCTTTGATAAATATTTTGGTTCTTTTGTGGCTGCAAGAATGTTCAATATTTACTCCTGTTTGTCGTTAGAACAGCTATGGTACGAAAGGTACTCGCAGTATCATAAGGATCAAAATAATCGCAATAACGATGATGATGATGATGATGATGAGGAGGATAAAATAATAATTCCCGTTATCTTTGCTTCTCCGTTCTTTTGTTTGGACCGTCTCATCTTCACCTCGTTAGAATCATTTTCCGCCTCTCTTAACTCCCAATCATCTGGCGTTTCAAAGCCTTAAGACAAGACGGGGAACGAGGCCACAAAAGCGAGAAGAAAAGCCGAAAGAAAAGACAGAGAGGGACAAAGAGAGAGAGAAAAAAGAAAACACAGCCCCAAAATCTTTCTTCAACCTACACACAACCGTCTCCTCTACCGCTTCCTTCTCTTTCTTCTCCTCCTCCTCCTCCTGCGCCTCCTTTACCTTCTCTTCCTATGCCTCCCGTACCTTCTTTCCCCTCTATTTTCCCTTACGCCTTCTGCAACTTTAACCTCCTATACTTTCTGAATCCCCTTCTTCATTTCCTCTTTCTTCTTCGCCTCTTCCTCCTCCATTTCATTATCATCATCGTCCTCGTCGTCGTCATAGTCATCCTTCTTCTTCTTCTTCTTCTTCTTCTTCTTCTTCTCCTCCTCCTCCTCCTCCACCTCCACCTCCACCTCCACCTCCACCTCCACCTCCACCTCCACCTCCACCTCCACCTCCACCTCCACCTCCACCTCCCCCTCCCCCTCCCCCTCCCCCTCCTCCTCCTCCACCTCCACCTCCACCTCCACCTCCACCTCCACCTCCACCTCCACCTCCTCCACCTCCTCCTCCTCCTCCTCCTCCTCTTCCCCCTCCGACCGAAGAGAAGACGTGGGTCTCTGTGCCTCGCCATTATCTCCCCTCCTCTATTCCTCAGCCTCTCGATTCTCCTTGGAGACCCCGAGCTCGACTCCCTGCCCAGACAATAATAAAAGCTGGGCCATTCTCCGCTAAAAAGCCCAAACTGCTGAAGAATAGCGGCTATTTGCTAAGGTCAATATGCCTGCGCCGGAACTCTTAAGGGGAACGGCCGGTGTACAAGTTACTGCGAGGAG
Source organism: Penaeus japonicus (assembly GCF_977035675.1). Taxonomy (NCBI): domain Eukaryota; kingdom Metazoa; phylum Arthropoda; class Malacostraca; order Decapoda; family Penaeidae; genus Penaeus; species Penaeus japonicus. The sequence continues at coordinate 10,185,228 of NW_028234411.1, forward strand.
AAGCTGCTACTCCTTAGAAGATTTGGGGAAGGAGTAGGCGGCGGGAGAGGCTGACCATACGAGGAGGGAGAGAGAGAGAGAGAGAGAGAGAGAGAGAGAGAGAGAGAGAGAGAGAGAGAGAGAGAGAGAGAGAGAGAGAGAGAGAGAGAGAGAGAGAGAGAGAGAGATGAGAGAGAGAGGGGGGAGATTTTTAGGGCCCGGGAATAGGGGAGGAAGAGGGGATAAGGAAGAGGATATTGCAGAAGAATAAGAAAAGGCGGAAATGAGGGGGAAGAGAAGGGTGGTAAAGGAAACGATAGGAGGTTATAGGAGAGGATGATGCCCTCGGAGTTTCCCATGGGCGTGGGCGGTAGGACTCGGAAGAATGTCAAAAGATTTTTTTTTTCAATTATGAATATATTTTTTTTATTTATTTATTTTTTATAGCAAATCAACTCGGATTCCTTTTACCTTCTCTTTTACTTTCTTCATCTCTCAATTCCCTCGCCCAATTCTTCTCCCCCATTATCACCCCCTCTCCCTCCCTTCTTCCTTTAAACTCCCCGTCCCTCTTTGTCCAACTCCCCCAACCAAAGCTTTACCCCCACCCCCACATACAACCCCCCCCTACCCTTACCTCCCCACTCATGGTCGCCCACCAAAACCAACCCACCCACCTCTCACATCTCCCTCCTGAAGCCACCCCACCCCACCCCCTCTCTGTCTCTCCCTCGAGGCCCCATCGCCTCGACCATCTGTCCTGCCCGACCAAGTTAGCGGAATAAAGCCAGAATAAAACCCCTCTTTTATGGCGAAATTATGGCCCCGAATTGTTTCCGGCGGCCAAGTGACCATCCGGGACTCCGTGGACGTCTTTGTCGGGCCGCGAGGGGACGGAGAGAGAGAAAGAGGGGAGGCACGGGCGGCAGTGGGGGAGAGAAAGAGAGCGAGGGAGAAAGAGAGGAGGAGGAGGAGGAGAGAACAATGAAAGAGAGAGAACGAGGGGGGAAAGAGTAAGAGAGAGAGGGAGAGAGAGAGAGAGAGAGAGAGAGAGAGAGAGAGAGAGAGAGAGAGAGAGAGAGAGAGAGAGAGAGAGAGAGAGAGAGAGAGAGAGAGAGAGAGAGAGAGAGAGAGAGAGAAAGAGAAAGAGAGAGAGACATCCACCAGTAAGGTATTCCCCGCGCAGAACCGAATCTCACAAAAGGCGGAGAATCTCAGTAAGCCGGAGACTCTGGGATGCAGCCTCGCAGTTCAGCCTTGAATAGAAAGGTAACTTGTAGTGGGAGGGAAGTTTTGCAGCGAAGTTTAACCCCCGAAGTTTTAGGCGGAGCAATCTAAGAATGTTGAGCAATGGTGGCACTGCTGTTATTTCAGCGTCGGCTTTACTCTCTTGATTGCATTAGTGAAGAGCCGAGACTACAGCACAGGTTTCGGGAGACGGGTTGAAAGGGGAGGGGGAGAGGGGGAAGAGGAGAAAGGAGAGGGGAAGAGGGGAAAGGGGAGGGGAAGAGGGGAAGGGGTGGATAAGGGAGGGGAAGGAAGGAAAGGGGGAAAGAGAGAGGGGAAGGCACGTGTATGTATGTGATATTGACGCATCCTCCTGCCGAAATAAACAGACGAAATAAGAGCACAAGAGAAAGGGAGAATGAGAAGAAAGAGATAGAGAGCGAGAGAGAAAAAAAATAACAATGCCCTTCAGAAAAATTCCATGCCCTGTCCCTTCCAAACAAAAAGGACGCTCATGGAGAGAGAAAAAAAGAAAGAAAAAGAAAAGAAAAAGCGACGGAAACAAAAGCAACAAAAGAGGAAGGGAAACAAAAAGAAACACATCGCCTATGAGAAATGTGTACCCGCCGACCGGGGACAATATGGCTATTTTATACAGCAGCGCTGGATGGTGCGGAACCTCTCGCTCGCTGTCTTTGGCTAATGCGCCGCAAATGGACCGAGGAATAATAGCAGCTTAGACTCCTTGTCTATCAGGGGGAGGGAGGGAGAGAGAGGGAGGGAAGAATGGGACGAAGGAGAGAAAGAGTAGTAGCTCCTCCTCTCTCTCCCTCCCCCACCTCCTCCTCCCCCACCTCCTCCTCCTCCTCCTTCTACCCCTCCCCACCCTATGGGATATTAATGAGACTTGTTTTATACCATCCACGGCAGCGGGTGATGGACCGAGATGAGAGAGAACGAAAGACCCCGTCCCCATCCTCCTTCGCTTTCCCCTTCCCTATGCCAACAGAGGGGCGCTTTGCTCTACCCCCCATCCCCACCCTATTCCCTCTCAACATCCCCTATCCCCAACCCATACGACGGACGGAAGAAGTTGATTCCTCGAAGCCCGAAGCCCGAAGCCACTTTGCCGACGAGGCCAGGTATGCTGGGTATTAGAGGAACGTAGCAGCGGTCTCCTGTCTCGGTCGCACGTCCCCCTCTGCCCCCTACTTAACAAACGTCTTGGAGACCCCTGGTGACATGAAGGCATCTAGGAAAGAGTTGTGTGTGTCTGTGTAAGAGAGAGAGAGAGAGAGAGAGAGAGAGAGAGAGAGAGAGAGAGAGAGAGAGAGAGAGAGAGAGAGAGAGAGAGAGAGAGAGAGAGAGAGAGAGAGAGAGAGAGAGAGAGAGAGAGAAAGAGAGAGAGAGAGAGAGAAAAAAAGAAAGAGAGAGAGAGAGAGAGAGAGAGAGAGAGAGAGAGAGAGAGAGAGAGAGAGAGAGAGAGAGAGAGAGAGAGAGAAGGAGGGGGGAAAGATGGTTACACAATATACTTTAGATGTTTCCTGCATACTTCGATAGGTAAGGGAGGGAGCGTGAGCGGGCGAGGGAAGTGAAGGGGTGCCGTCCTGCATGCCATAAAACGGACTTCAAAAGGGAAATATGATGAATCGGCCGAGATAAAGTGCCTCAGGTCGTTTGGTTCCAGAGATGACCTCGCGACATCTTGTTTACCCTTTGGCACTGTTGTCTCCCTTGACTGCCGGAGGTGAGGGGGAAGGGGCGATGGGAGAGGAGGAAGGAGGGGGTGAGGGGGAAGGGGAAGAAGAGAAGGAGGTTACGAGTTGCTAGCTTTCAAAAAGGGAAGCCACGCATACAAACTTATTCTCTTATTATACATTTTATTATTCCCATACGTTACCGAAGTCACCTAATGCAACTAAAAACAAAAACAAAACAAAAGAACGTGGATGTAACTAACCAATAACAATTCATTTTTATTTTTTGTAAGATCGATGTAAGATCTTCAAAAGAGAATCCACCGATTGGCCAAAGAGAGAGAGAGAGTCTATAGGTTGAATGTAACTGTCAAATGTGTGTTATCTCTCAGTTGACACCATGACAGAGATGGCATGCAGAGATGGTGCGATAAGCATGGCAACTGGGGAGAATGGCTGTCATGCGAGGAACGGAGATAATGATAGCGATAATAGTGAGATTGATGAAGGTTGAGATAATATAAATGGTGATGATGATGGTACTTTTAATGGGAGGTAATTATCATCAAGGCATTTGTCACAGGGATGGAGTAATGATGCTAATGGTGATACTAATAAAGATGGTATGATTTGTATAATGGGAGTATAATACTTCTTGCATGGCACATTACGTGTGCGCTTCGTGCGATGGACTGAGAATGATGTAGGCCTATTTAATCTGTATAATCGGCCCATACACAAGGATTTATAAGCGGGGGATGGGGGTATGGTGGGGGTTGGGGGAGGAAAGCCATTATCCGTGAATTATTAGGTTCGTTTCTTGCTTTTTAGGAGAGGAAATGTTTTTGTTATTATATATATATTTTTTTAATGCAGTTCCTTAGGCTACAAAGTGTAATGTTAGGGTACTGATACTGTCTTTCTTTCTTTCATTCTTTTTTTCTCCTTTCTCTCTCTCTCTCACTCTTTCTCTCTCTCTTTCTAACCCCCTCCCTTCCCCACTCATTCTGTTCCACCATTTCCCTTTCCCATTCCTCCCTCTCCTTTCTCTCCCTGCCCCCCCCCCTACCCCCCTCACGTGGCACTCCTGACCCCGTAACGAGAGCATTTGTCACCACTAGGCACTGTGAATGATTAATTAGTGCGCGCCCATTGTTCCTCCGTCACGCCCGCGAGTAGGTTTCCCCCTCCCCCCCACACCGCCCTTCCCCCACGCCCACCCTCGTCCCTTCTCTCTTTCTCTATGTTTTTTTGTTCTCTTTATTAGGCTTTCAGTTTTTCCTTGTTTTATTCTTCTTTTACCCTCATTGTTTTCGTATATATATCTGCTTTCTCATACCTTTCTATATTGTTTGTTCTTTGTTTTATAATTTCTCTTCACTATATATATATATATTTTATTTTTCACTACCCTTTTTCATTATCACGTTCCCATTATTGCCTTTTTCATCATTGCCTTCGTCTTCTATTCCTACTCCCCGTCCCATCCAAGTCTAAAACAACTAAAACAAACAAACAAACAAACAAACAACACCCACAACCATTTGAACAATGATTCGTCTTACAATCACTCACAATAAATAATGCCACGCAACATTGGTGACTCTCATTAAATAGATGTAAGGAATATATCACACAAAAACACGCCCCTGTCTCCTCTTTTATCTTCAAGAACGGCACCTTCCTCTTGAGGGTGAAGGGGAGGGGAGGGGGGGAGGCTAAGTGACGTGGAGGGGCTTAGGTGGAGGGAGGGGGGAGGAGGGTGGGGGGGGGGGGCATAGGAAGCTTTGATGACACTGATGAGTTTCATTCATAACAAAAGCTCAGGGCGTCCTCGTAATTCATCACTCCCACCTTCCCGAGACTTACGTAGAGGAGGAGGAGAAGAAGCTTATTTCTCTCTCTCTTTTTTTTTTAATAATAAGGGAGTATTTCGGTGATTTTAATTCATTTAATTGCGTCAGAAAATGAAGAAAGTAGTCGGTAATAGAAGACACAACGTCTGTGCGGCAAGATATAAAACACGAAACAAAAGCGCAGCGGGTCTTCTTCCACGTAGAGGATCCGGTACTAATGAAACAATCTGAAACTCTCTCCATTCCTTTTCTCTTCTCTTCTATCCTGTCCTCTCCTCTCTCTCCTCGTCCTCCTCCCCGTCCCTCTCACTCTCTCTTTCTATTTCTCTTCTCTCTCTATCTCTATCTCTCTTCTCTCTCTATCTCTCTCTCTCTCTCTCTCTCTCTCTCTCATCTTTCTTCTCTCTTCTCTCTCTATCTCTCTTCTCTCTTTAACTCTCTTCCCTCTCTATTTCTCTTCTCTCTGTATCTCTCTCATCTCTCTTCTTTCTCTATCTCTCTTCTCTCTCTTCTCTCTTCTCCTCTCCTCTCCTCTCGTATTCTCTCTCTCCCACTCTCGTAACCAAGCTGCCATCCGTGTCTGTAGGGTTAATGACGGCATTGTCTAGCGCCGCGACGTATATATTAGCGCCTCGATTCATCATAGTGCCTGGAATAAGAGCCAAATCAGTGACAACGCCAGAAGAGTGACGAGGGGAAACAACGGGGTTAAGGGCGAGTGGGAGAGCGAGGGGAGGAGGAGGAGGAGGGCGAGGAGGCCGAGGTATTTGTTACTTCGAGGAATAGGAATGGCTGAGAGGAAAAGATATCGGGGAACTGGCATGTGTTTTTGTTTTTTTATGTGAAGAGAGAGAGAGAGAGAGAGAGAGAGAGAGAGAGAGAGAGAGAGAGAGAGAGAGAGAGAGAGAGAGAGAAAGAGAGAGAGAGAGAGAGAGACAGAGACAGAGACAGAGAGAGAGACAGAACGGAGAAAACAAACGTAAAAACGAAAGAGAGAAAGCAAGAGAGCGAGAGCGCCGGTCCGAAGACGCAGCAGAAGGGACAGGCGCGGCGAGCGGAGACGCGACGGAGGTATTATGAGCCGGTCACTCCCGCTCCGTCACGGCCAATTTGTTGTCCTTTGTTCTGTCTTCCCGATCATTTCTTTTCCCTTCTGCCTCCCTCGTCATCTCATTCTCGTTTGCTCTTGTTCTCATCGCGGGGCCCGTCTCAGTGTCGGGGCGTCAGCGTGGGTTCGTATCCTGCTCATGGATCATGTCATGTTTACAGAAGAGAGAGGACCGAGGGACCGAGTTTGTATCTTTATATCTGGATCGATCTCCGTTTCATTACCCGCCTATTTTAATGACTCGATCTCCCCTTATTTCTTAAAAAAGAAGAAGAAGAAAGAAAAGTCCAACATTTTTTTTTTTCTTTTTTTTCGAAACTCACTTTTATCCCAAGTTTTCTGTCCATAGTTGAGTGTCACAGAGCCTGAGAGCCACTTGTAGGGGAACCCCCGCATTGTCCCTCGAAATTTGGGGCTTCGTTAAATTCCCTTTTTTTTCCACCCATTTTCCTATCTTTTGACGTTTTTAGTTTATGGGAGACCCGCATCTATGGCTAAAGGGGGTGAGGGGTTCAGTGGGGGAGGGTGGGGGGGAGGGCGAGAGGAGGGGGTGTTGGTTGGATTCAGCCGTTTCAATTCTTTAGGAAGAATTAGTAATGAAAATAATCATGTGTGTGTCGTTTAGTGATATTGTGCGGGTCGAGCGTGGCAAGGGAAAAGAAGGAGTGTGTGTGTGGGGGGAGGGGGGGGGGGGTGCTTGTAGGCTTAGTTCGTAGGCCTTAACTGGGCCTATGGGAACTTATCGGTAGTCAGGCTCCAGTGCTAGCCTTTTCTCTTGATGTTCGATTTTCTAAGCTCTAGTTATGGTGATATATGAACTAGCTCTTTGTGCCGATAAGTTTTGTGTTTTGACGTTAATTGCCACTTATAACTGAGGGTCAAGTGGGATCCCGAGCAATGAAAGCAGTGTGGTAAGCTGTCTCGTTCGTGTGCATCTCCTCCAAGTCAGAAGACGGGAGGAAATAGGCAAGTCGCAAGCACACACGCCTCCATAGTAACCCCGTTCATAGGGATGGATCGGTTTGTTTGTTTGTTTGTTTTTTCCTCTTGATTTCTTCTCTCTCTTGTAGTTTCCTTTCCCTCGTGTCCCGCGGGCCAAATGCTACCTACCACCTCTTTCGACGCGCAGAAAAGTCCGAGAAACGTCCACATGTGTTGCGCTAGTCTCGAGGCGCCTTTTATTGCAGGGCGTGGGAGTGTTGCATCCATCTGTGCAACCTCCGGGGTCTCAGCGGCTTCCGGTTTGTGTGATGCAGTTGCAAAGATGCATTTGACAATGTTGCTCTCGGGGTGGGTTGTGTATTTTGGGTAGGAAATACACTCTTCGACCTTCAGGCACGCGGTGATAACAGGGGAACCTTGACTCTCGTTGCATTGCATTGCCTTATGCTCGTCCTAAACGCCCCGTCAAGGATACTCTTGCATGGCGAGGGACGCGAGACTGACTCTCGTGAAAAGATAAAAGAGTATATGGAAATAGCGGTGCGTGGTTGGGGGAAGAGGCGAAGGGGGAGCGAGGGAATTGCATTTTTGACACTCGCAACGGTCAACCGCGAGAGTTAATGACTTCATTTTTGCCATTCTGACGTTTTTGCGACGTGTTTCCTCAGCCTTTTGGACCGTGACCGTTGGCAGGAAAAAGTGGTTAATCTCGTAACCATAAGGATGTCTTTGTGATGGTTGACGAGAGCTGCGAGAGCGGTAGGATGATGATTCCTGCCACGTTAGGCTGCACAGGGACTTCAACTATGCTGTGTACTCCTGTTTTTAACTTGCACGGAAACTTGCATTTTTTATGTACTTTTTTATCCATTTATCTAGAATGTATTAATTAATTTTGCACAGCGACCACGTTGTGTTCTCTATGATGCTCTGAATAAGATGCATTTTTGTTTTTTTCAATTATCGTTGTTTTTAAGAAGATCTCTTGTTGTCCACCGTTTCTTCACTCTCTGCTTACATCACACTTTCCTTCTTAGACATCACTGTTATTAATTATTCCTCCTCCCTCCTATGACCTTGTATTTGCGTCTCCTTCTGGCAACCTCTCCCAACAACCCCCACCCCCCACCCCCACCCCCTCTCCCTCCTTGCGGGTACCTATACCAACTCAGCAGAATTATTCATCTCTCGACTCACACGCCGGTGATGACACCTCGTGACTCACCTGTGAATATGATGAGTATGGCGAGTTAGCGGGCGGACGGGTGGGGGGTGGGGGGGGGGAAAGGCAGATGTTGATGTTATAGAGATAAGTGTGAGATAAGCAGAGGTGTCAGGAAGGAGGCGGGGAGGAGGGGGGGAGTGGGGGTACTCCTCCATTTGCTGAGATGCTGTTTTTTTGTTGCGATGTACGAGAAAGTTGCAGTAAATACGTACATACATACGTACATAAATACATACATACATGCATGCATACATACATAGGAGGGAGTATACGAAGGAAGGAAGGAAGGAGAGAGGGAAGGAGGGAGGGAGGGAGGAAAGAGGAATGAAGGGGAGAGGGAAAGAGGGAAGGAACGAGGAGGATGAAAGAGAAAAAGGAAGGAGAGGTACAGAAAGAGGAGAGGGGTAGGGGTAGGGGTAGGCAGGAGGAGGAGGAGGAAGAGGGGCCGAGAAGGGTAGGAGGGGGAGATAGGGGATTAAGTCTTCCGATATCAACATTCTGGGGATTAAAATATTGCAATGCCTAGCAATTACGCAACGCAAGGCTGTGAGGTCTAGTTGCCATGGCGACGGTGATGGCATGGCGTGTTGTGAAGGGATGCTTTGATTTGCATTTTTACTCCCCCTCTTGTCTTTTATTTCTGTGTCCTTCCTCTTCACTTACTTTATTGAGAGTTCGACGCCTGTTCGATCAACAGGTGACCTTCATCGAGGCGGTTCATCGAGAGGGCAAAGTTCAACTTCATCCTCCCCCTCCTCCCTCCTCCCTCCTCCTCCCCCCCTCCCCTTCCCTTCTCTTCCCTTAGGTACCCCACCGTTGTACCCCCCTCCCCCCCTTCTCCGCCTGTCCCGCAGCATACGAAATTTAATTTTCATTATTTTTTTCTGACAATTTCCCTGTCACTTTGAAAGAAAGAAAGAAAGAAAGAAAGAAAGAAAGAAAGAAAAAAAGAAACATGAGAATTTCGATCCAATTACAAACTGTAAATACAATTTTAGTTCGGAATTCCACTCTGAACATCAGTCGCATAACAAGCTTCCTTTCATTCGAATTTTCTTGTTTTTCGATTGTCCCTCTTTTCAATTTCCCTTTTCAATCATTTCCCCTGTCTGTTTCTCCCCCTCGCTCACTGCCGCCATCTTTTCCCGTCTCCCTGCATCTCTATGGTTGGACTCCCTGCATTTCTCTCCTGCTGCTGCTACTGTTGCTCTCTCTCTCTCTCTCTCTCTCTCTCTCTCTCTCTCTCTCTCTCTCTCTCTCTCTCTCTCTCTCTCTCTCTCTCTCTCTCTCTCTCTCTCTCTCTCTCTCTCTCTCTCTCTCTCTCTCTCTCTCTCTCTCTCTCTCTCTCTCTTTCTCTCTCCGCCTCTCTCTTTCTCTCACTCCGCCTCTCTCTATCTCTCTCTTATCTATCTGTTTCTATTTTTCTCTCACTCTCTCCCTGTCTCCCTCTCCCCGTCTCCTTCCCCTTCTCTCCCTCGCATCCACTTTCTTCCTCTCCCCTCCGCAAGCACCTTTTCCCCTCCTTTCCTTCGCTCACAATCTCGTCCTCACCCTCCCGTCGATCCCGTACCATCCCCTCCCCACCCCACCCGTCCCCACCCCACCCCATCCGTCCCCTCCCCTCCCCTCCTCCCCGCACAACCGGAAGTGGGGTTTATCAGTTAATCATATCGCCATTTGTATTTGATTATCGCTTCTAATGTACGCGTAATGACGTTGACGCTATTGTTGGGGGTCACTTATTGTTTATTTCCGTGTCGTGATGTCCGCTCGCGAGGGGAGGTGTGGCAGGCGGGAGAGAGGGGAAGCGAGGGGCGGAAGAGGGGAGAAAAAGAGAGAAGGGGAAGAGAGAGTGAGAGATGGAGAGGGAGAGAGAGAGGGAGAGGGAGGGAGGGAAGGAGGGGAAGAGAGTGAGAGTTAGAAAGAGAGAGAGAGAGAGAGAGAGAGAGAGAGAGAGAGAGAGAGAGAGAGAGAGAGAGAGAGAGAGAGAGAAGAGGGGAGAAGGAAGAGGAGGAAGAGGGTTGCTCGGAGCTAAAGGGAGGGAAGATAAGGAGAGAAAGAAAATCTCAAGTTGGAAATAAGGTGGAGGAGGAGGAGGAGGGGTGGGGAGGATAAGAAGGAGGAGTGCGACGAGCGAAAGAGAAAGGAAATGAGCGAAAGATATTGAAGAATATCAATAATAAGAAAGAAAAGAAACGCGATGTTTAAATTTCTTTTAAAAGTTTCTCGATTTGTTCCAATGTTATTTTCTCAGTCTTTTATTTTCTTTGCCGTTGTTACAACTATCCGTTTAACGACATATCTCTACCATGATTTTGTCTTCATCTTCACAAATCGCCTGAGATTATCTTTCTTCCTCCCCCCCCACCTTTTTTTCTTCCCCTTTCTTTAAAATACGTTTCCCCTTTTCCTCCTTCTCCTTCTCCTCCTCCTCCATATGTCTCACCATGTCATTTCTTTCACACTCTTTCAAAAGCCGTGCATCGCCAGAACACAACCCCGTCCTAGGATCGTGTTACGCTACTTCCGCCTCAAGTTCTGGTGTGTCTCCGCGTAGTTCACCCCTTTTCTTGTTTTTTTTTTCTTTTCTTTTTTTTCTTGGGGGTATTTCGATCTCTGTGTTTGTTTGTCATTGTGGAAGGCGTGTTAGCTTTCCCTTGTGTTTGAACGTCTTCATCGTCGAGTCTGAAGTCCTTTGTTTAGACTTAGTCTTGATTTATAACTTGATTTTCCTCCGCTTCGATGCACTCAGTCGAATGAGACGTTATAATTTTCGAAATATTTAAAAAATGATCGGCTATGATCTCATTTTCTTCAGAGGATTGAGACGTTCCCGCTCTTTGGCTAATTAATCCTCGCCCCGCGTAAACAAAGCCATTCTCAGAATTCCTACCTAAGAGAAGTCAAGACCTCGACACATCCCTTCATGTTCTTAGCACACACACACATACACACACACACACACACACACACAGACAAACTCTTTCAAGGAACCGAAGCCTTCTTCAACCAAGCCACTCCTAACATCTCCCCCTTCTCTCTACAATCAGGAAACATAACAACCTGTCAAACATAACAAGCGGTTAGGTGGCCGCACACAATGAGAGGTTTTTGGAGGGTGCCGCAACAATACACAGGTGTCAACTCGAGTTTTTACGCTAGTTTCCCCCCCTTCTTCCCCTGTCGAACAAAAAACGAGAAGATTAGTTATGGGCATGGGTGTGGTCGAGCTTACATTTTTTTCTATTCATTTATTTTTTTTAAAAGTTAATTAATAACGTTGTATTGTCAGGCCGAGGGTTCTATTTTCGGTAGCCGTTGCTTCGATATTATGTCACGTTCGGAGACAAGATTATATCTGTATTTCGAGAAATTTTCACAATCTGTGCTTTTCAATCCCATTTTTCTTTTTTTTTCTTTATTTTTACACAATATCTCTCTCTCTCTCCCTTCATTAGCAACCTCACGATAACCATACACTCCCCGTGCTCCTCTTCCTTCCTTCTCCCCTTCTCCTCCTCCCCTTCCCCTCCTCCCCACCTTTTCCACCCCTTTCACATCTTTCCACCAGGTCTCCCATCTTGGCCCGGTCCCCTGGCTCCCCCCCCCCAACCCTCCTCCCACCCTCCCCATCTCTCTTTCCCCTTGCCTTTCCCTCTTAGCTCTCCCCTCACTCCCTCTCTCCCCTCGTCTTTCCCTCAGCTGCGGAATGTCATCCTACCACTTTCATCTAGCATGTGCCTATCACTTTTTATCATCTTCCATCTCCTTTGCTTCTTTCCACGCATCTCCATCCACGCGCTCTGCTTTCTTGTTGTTATTGGGGCGTTTTCCCTATTCTCCTTTCGTTTGTTATTGTTGTTGTTATGTTCTCTTTGTCGTCTACTTGATTTCCCAGCTTTTTTTCTTTCCCTCTCTTCCTAAGTACCATCATCCTCATCATCTCTTTCCTTCTCCTATTCCTCCTCGGCCTCTTCTTCCTTCCTTCGTTCCTTCCATCCTTCCTTCCTCCAGCTTCCTTCCCCCTTCTTCATTTCTCCTCTCTTCTCTTTGTCCTCGACACCTCCTCCTCCTCCTTCCTTCCTCCATTCTTTCTCCTTCTCTCCCCTCTCTCCCTCCCTCCCTTCCCTCCTTCTTTCCTTCCTTCCTCCCTTCCTTCCTTCCTTCCCTCCCTCCTTCCTCCCTCCCTCCCTCCCACCTTCCTTCCCTCCCTCCCTCCCTCCCTCCCTCCCTCCCTCCTTCCTTCCTTCCTTCCTTCCTTCCCCCACCGCGGGCACATGGCACAATATTGCACGGACGACGATCTTGGCATCAGATTTCACAAGGGCTGCGTCCGAACGTCTTGCGGGGACCATGGCCTCGGCCTAACTATACGAGGCTCTTTTATACCATATTTTGTTTCTCTCGACAACATTGTGTGTTTCAACACTCTTCTCACATTAAATGCGACTTCGGTTAGTGAATTCGAAAGATTTTTGGACCGAAATGATAAGGATTTCGTCGTTTGTATTGGCCGCGAAGGGAACTCGGACCGGCCATTACGCGAGGTTTGAGAGCATTTACAGAAAAAGTGTCACGAGAGATTAAAAACTTGACAACAGATGGCACTGCTAGTTAAGGTGAGGCCCAAAATTAATGGCACATCACAATGTCGACGGCCTGTGGCAAGATAAGAGCGAGAAACACAGCGGAGAGGTTTAAAAATCACAATAAATCAAAGGGAGAGCCGTAAAAAACAGTATTGTTGAAGGAGCCTTGGAGGGGAAAAACTCGAAGAAGATATAATTGCATGTGGGGTAATCAACGGAGAGAGAGAAAGAGAGAGAGAGAGAGAGAGAGAGAGAGAGAGAGAGAGAGAGAGAGAGAGAGAGAGAGAGAGAGAGAGAGAGTAGAAACAAGAAGCATTGCACACAGAGTTGCAAATCCCAATCTTTCCATCGCCTTTCAACCGCCCCTCACCCTCACCCCTTCCTTCCTCCCTCCCTCCCTCCCCCCCCCCTCCCTCCGCAACATCCGTCCCCTCGTTCAAAAAGTAACAAAAATCCCACAACAGCCAGAATCATTAGCCGTTCTACCCCCCTCCCCCCTCCTACCTTTCCCTGACCCCCTTCCCCCTATCTACCCCCCTTCCCTCCTCCTCCCTTGCTCCTGTTCCTTCGCCTTCCTTAATTCCCTCCCTTGCCCCTTTCCCCTTGAAAGCCATCTTCCCTTCCCCTCCCTAACCCCCTTCTTTTCCCCTCCCCACCGCCCTTCCCCTCCTTTTCCCCTCCCCACCGCCCTTCCCTTCCTTCTCCCTAGCCCCCTCCTTTCCCCCTCCCTTCCCTTCCTTCTCCCCAGCCCCCTCCTTTCCCCCTCCCTTCCCTTCCATCTCCCTAGCCTCCTTCTTTCCCCTCCCTCCTCCTGCTCCTCAGAGAATGAAGACTCTTGTGTTTCCCCGTCTCGCACCTTCGCTTCCTTGGCTTGTATCTGAGGGGAATCAGCCACTGGCCAATTTTTATCTTCCTCTTCCTCTGTATCTCTCTATATGAAGGGGAAAGGAGGGAGGAGGGAGGGAGGGAGGGAGAGAAGGGAGGGGGAAGAGAGGGGAAACGGAGAAAAAGGAAGGGGAGGGGAGGGAGGGGGGAAAGGTACAGGATGGAGTGATGAAGAGATTGTGTTTAATCAGCGAGTTAATGTTGTGCTGTGCGAACGTGTGTGTGTGTGTTTGTGTGTGTGTGTGTTTGTGTGTGTATGGCCTTGTATATATGTTTTTTTATTCTAAAAATTACGTAGATTGTTTTGTAATTGCAAGAAAGATAAAGATAGATAGATAGAGAGAGAGAGAGAGAGAGAGAGAGAGAGAGAGAGAGAGAGAGAGAGAGAGAGAGAGAGAGAGAGAGAGAGAGAGAGAGAGAGAGAGGCGGAGGTTGAGATTCTAAAGAGAAGAAATGATGTACTTAGCTCAATATCCCCGTGACAGGTGACACTCGCTCGTGTAGTTGGTAGTGTTCTTATAATAGACACTCGAAGAGGGGAGGAGGAGGAGGAGGGGGGTGGGGGGCGTGGATGGCCGCCCATTGATCGTGGATGCTACAACTGACCATAGTTCATTTAAATAACGAAATGATATAACACTTCGAGCAGTTAGATTTTATCCATACATCCGGAACCATATAGGCCTACACACAATACCAATATTATTATCCTTACTCCATAATCGAAATATTTAGACGATTCTATAGCCTTTGCAGATGATACGTATCCAAGAGGTTAAGTTTCGCGTTCGTGTAGATCCGTGACTCACTCATGACGTCATAGCTAACATCATTCTTCATGTTGATTCAATTGTAGGGTCGAATCCTGCATAAACAACATATCACACACCAGAGAGTTATTATTATTATTATTTTTTTGAAGTTAAAAGCGCAGGATAACGCATTGGAAGAGAACAATCACACATGATAAAAAATGAGAAAAAGATTTAAAAAAATAATAATAATAAAAAATAAAATAAAAAGTTAACAAAAAACAGTTACAACGGTGTTAGTAATTATCGGATTTGTCTGTCGTATTATTATTTTCTTTTCTAGTATTGATATATTTCTTCTTCTTTTTTGTATGTGTGTTAGTCGTGTTCTCCTCTTTGAGTTGTGGCTAAGCGTTCTCATGAATCTACGTCGTTTGTATTTCATAAGTCAAAAGGTAAGAGGGGAAAAAAAGAGAGAGAAAAAGATGACAGCTTCAAAACACTATGGATTGAGAGTGTAATGTTGCGAACTGATAGCGGGCAGCTGTTGCTCTTGTTATATAAGCAGAAAAACAACAACAAAAAACAACGAGAAAAAAGCAGCAGACTTTACCTTTGTCGACTGATGGAATTTCTCGCGAAGAACAGATTCTATATAAGGAAGGGAGATGTCTTGTTGAGGGAGAGAGAGAGGGAGAGGGAGAGGGAGAGGGAGAGGGAGAGAGGGAGAGAGAGAGAGAGAGAGAGAGGGAGAGGGAGAGGGAGAGAGAGAGAGAGAGAGAGAGAGAGAGAGAGAGAGAAAGAGAAAAAAGAAAAAGAGAGAGAAAGAAAGAAAGATGCGCATTGCGTTTCTCATTTAATTAGGATTTTTTCACCCCTCCCATCCCACCCACCCCCACCCCCTCTCCCACGCACACACTTTAAGCCTCTCACCGGCATCCTTCCGCAATATGCAAAAATTCGCTGTAATTCGCATACGTCAAAATATGGTCGGTGTTAATTTTCTGCGGTGGAAAGGTTTCGTCGAGTCTTTAATTTACGGAATTTCCTTCTGCTTTTTTTCAGATATTATTATTATTATTTTATTTTTTTGTGAGCGATCATTTCCGTTTTCTAATTAATAGCGAATATGTCTAAGGGATACAAAATATACATAAAATAAAGCA
>NW_028234411.1:10205653-10243153 GCF_977035675.1 Penaeus japonicus
CCTCCCTCTCTCCTCTCTCCCCCCTCTTTCCCTCTCTTTTTGGGGGAGGTGCCACCACCTTCCTTCCTCTTCCGTACTCCTTCTCTTTTTTAAAAGACTCTATCCACTTCTTTCTTCTTCTTCTGCTCCCTCCCCTCCCTTCTCTTTTTTAGGGAGTCTTTCCTCCTTTCTTCCTTTCCCCTTCCCAACCCCTTTCCTTCTCACCCTCTTTTTCAATCCTTCCTCCTCTCTCTCCTTCTCCTTCTAGGGAGCCTCTAACCCCTTCATCCTTTCCCTTCCTCCTCCTTCTCCTATTCCCCCTTTCCCTTTCCTTCTTATCCATCCCTCCCACTTCCCTCTTACCCTCCTCCGCCCTTCTTTCTCCCCTCCTGCCCCCCCTCCCTCCATCTCTCTGCACCCTAGAAACAATGGAGGTCATACTTATATTTAGTTCCTGATTGAGGTTCGTATTGAAAGTCATTGAACTTTATCTTCCTCCCTCTAGGCAAGGGGAAGGGAGGGGTAGAGAGGGGAAGGGAGGGTGGAGAGGGGAAGGGAGGGTGGAGAGGGAAAGGGAGGGTGGAGAAGGAAAGGGAGGGTGGAGAAGGGAAGGGAGGTTGGAGAGGGGGAAGGCAGGGTTAGAGAGGGGGGAGGGAAGGGGAACCGAAGGGTTGAAAGTAACACTTAAGAATGGGACTGCGAAATAAAGTGGGAAGGGGGAGGGAAAAAGATGACGAAAACAGAGGGGAAAGCGATTGAAAAAAGGTAGGGCGGGGGCGGGAGGGAAGAGGGTGAGGGGAAATGAAGAGGGCGAACAGAAAGAAAAAGAAAAAAGTAATACAGAAAAATATGATATGTGGTTAATAAAGGGTTCCTTGTGAGTCTGTTTATGGACTGTTTTAGTGAGTTTCTCTACGTTTATATTCCATTAACGTGTGCTGTCTAATGTTTTTTTCCTTCTTCTTCTCCATTTTCTTTGCTGTTGTTGTTATGTGTGTCCTTCTTTGTTATAATTGTTTAACTCTTTCTTATCTTCTGAATTATTTGGTTGTCTATTGGTCCGCATTTTTAGCAAATAGTAACCGTACTGTAAACTCAACCAGTGGGATTTACCCCTTTTGGAAAGCGTCGAAACCCCACCCTCAACACACGCCCTCTGGCTCCTCCTCCTCCTCCTCCTCCTCGGCCCCCCCTACCCCCTCTTTTTTCTCCTTCTTTATAGCCTTCCATCTATGGCCCCCTTTCCATCGCGCCCAACAATAATAGTCATGAAACAGTTGGCCCTTGTTCATGACAGACATCATGTCATAATCTCATGACATACACACTCTTTTGTAGCCCTCCCCCCTACCCTCTCCCTCCCTCCCTCCCTTCGCCTGTCACGGCAACCCCTCTATAGCGGAACCCTGGATAAAGCGAACGAGAAGGGAGAGCGTGTTTTACCAGCTGGAGATCGCACCAGCTGCTTCGTCCTACCCCCTCCCCTCCCCTCCCCTGGCCTTCCTTCCCTTTCTTCTCCACCACACCTGCCCATTGCACGCCCTTGAGGAGTGTTAAGGGGTAGCTCTTAAGGGTATAAAGGGAGGCTGGAGGTGATGAAGGGGTAGGAGGGGGAGGGGGAGGGGGAGGGGTCGAGCTCCCAGGGGGATTAGACAAAGTGGTGCCAAATGAATCCCAAGATGTCGTGATTTAAGGTGAACTTGTACCCTGGGGACTTTTCTGACGAGCGAGAGAGAGAGAGAGAGAGAGAGAGAGAGAGAGAGAGAGAGAGAGAGAGAGAGAGAGAGAGAGAGAGAGAGAGAGAGAGAGAGAGAGAGAGAGAGAGAGAGAACGAGAAACTAGAGAGAGAGCGAGAGAGAAATAGAAAGAGTGAGAAAGAAAGAAAGAAAGAGAGAGAGAGGAGAGAGAGAGAATGAAAAAAAGAAAGAGAGAGACAGAGACAGAGACAAAAAAAGAAAGAAAGAAAGAAAGAGAGGAGAAAATAAGAATGTGCGCATGTATATAAGTGTCCCCATACGTCATCTCTCACCCATATGATATATGAATGGTTTATGCCTACCTATGTTTTTTTTCCCCCTCCAACCTCCTATACGCACAACCTGCTTTGAAACCCATTAGAACGTAGCCTCAATTATCTGATAAAGAAGCACATTAAAATTCCCTCTGTCCACTTACATCGTCGGCCAATAGATGCCTCCACCATCGCTCATTCTGATTTATTGCGTCTCTCTTTTATTCCCTTGTGTTTTTTTTTTTCTTCTTTCGCTTTTGTTTTTGGTTGTTGTTGTTTGTTGTTTGTGGTTTGTTGATTATTTGTGGGTTTTTATATTGGGATTCTTAATTGAAGGAAAGATTGAAAGGGGGGAAAAATTATAGTTTCAGGAGCGAAAGAAAGGAATGAAAAAAGAATAAGACAAATATGGAAAGAGGGAAGTATATTGAGAAGCGAAAGGGTAATGAAGATAAGAAAAGAAGGAGAAGGGGAATATGAAGGAATAAATGAGAGGAGAAGAGGAAAAAATAAAGAACAGAAAATCTAAGGAGCGAAAAAGGGGCGAAAAAAAGAAAGAACAAGAAGAGGAAGAGCGAAGGAGCGAAAGGGGGTTGAAGGAGAAGAAAGGAGAGAGAGAGAGAGAGAGAGAGTGAGAGAGAGAAGCGAATGAGTCATAAATTGCTCTCAAAGTCACTCTTTTTTCGAGCTTGCCGATCACACCCAAACCAGATGAAGATCTCCATTTCACCCTCGTCCTCCTCTTCGTCTTCTTCGTCCTCTTCGCCTTCTTCTTCTTCTTCGTCATCGTCTCCTCATCCTTCTTTCTCTTATTTTCCTTGTCCTTCTTTTTATTCTTCTCTTTCTCCTTCCTTTCTTCACTTTTTCCCCCTCCCCTCTTCCTCCCTCCTTCCTCCCCTCCTCCTCTTCTCCCCCCTCCCTTTTACTCCCTCCTACCCTCTTCATCTCTCTCCCCCTCCCCCTCCTTCTTCCTCCCTCCCCCCTCCCTCTTCTTCCCTCCCCCCCTTACTTTCTTGCCCTCACCTGGGGTTTCCTTTCATCGCCTGTCTACAAGAAACACACTTCGGGAAAGTTTTAGTAACACTCCCCCTTTTTTCCTTTTTTATTTTTTTATTTTTTTTTGCCATTTTTTTCTACCTCTCTCTCTGTTATCTCGTCCTTTTTTTTAGTCTTATCCTTCGCGAGAGAGAGAGAAAAAAAGAAAAGAAAAAGAAAACAGGCCAATATATCAGGAGAAATATATTGGAGAAAAAAAATGGTTCTCTTGAAAACAATCCTCCTACTCCTATCTATTAACCCCCTCCTCCCCCCTCCCCCTTCTACATGCGCAAAGCTACTGCGCATCCATTCATAAAGTATCCATTCATGAAATAAGAAAAGACAGGAGTCACTTATCCCTCCCCCCCTCCCCCCCAGAGGAGAGGAAGGAGAAAGGAGGGAGGAGGTGAAAGGGAAGGGGAATGGAGGGGGAAGGGAGATGGAAGGGGCGGGGAGAGGAGGAGGAGGAGGAGGAGGAGGAGGAGGAGGAGGAGGAGGAGGAGGAGGAGGAGGAGGAGGAGGAGGAGGAGGAGGAGGAGGAGGAGGAGGAGGAGGGGGAGGAGGAGGAGGAGGGGGGGGGGGGGGAGGGGGAGGAGGAGGAGATCGTGTTGACAATATCTCTTTGAAGAAGCGGGGCGATATGTGTTCGCTGCCGGAAGTGTAAATCATCTTTCGGTCATTGAGGCTGCGAGTCGGTGGACGTAAGACATCACAGGAATTCCGATGCCGCAATTACGTCCTCGTTGATATTCGTTGCGGATTGAGTGGCGTCGGAAGGCCACCGGGAGTTCGCTCGCCCGCTCGCCCGCTCGCCGCGACTTCTGTGCGATTTCTCTCGCGTGTTTCTATGTTGGGTTGGGGCGCTCTCTTGTGTGGGTTCACATTCACACACGCACATATAGATATTATATATATATGTGTGTATATATATGTGTGTGTGTGTGTATATATATATATATATATATATATATATATATATATATATATATATATATATATATATATATATATACACACACACATATATACACACACACACATTCATATACATATATATACATATTTACATACATACAGAAAGAGAGAGAGAGAGAGAGAGAGAGAGAGAGAGAGAGAGAGAGAGAGAGAGAGAGAGAGAGAGAGAGAGAGAGAGAGAGAGAGAGAGAGAGAGGCCAGATGCGTGACACGACGGGACAAAAATAACAGTTTGTAAGGGCAAGTCCATCACACACTCCATAGAGTCGCTGATGAAGCTGCAGCAGGTAAAGTCTTGACTGGTACGGCAGCTGGTCTATTATTAGCCAGCTGGTGGCGGGGAGAGGATGGTGGGGATAGTGGGCGGAGGAGGAGGAGGAGGAGGAGGAGGAGGAGAGGAGGAGGAGAGGCAGCCTACGATAGGGGGAGCGGGGAAAGGGAGAGCGAAGGGAGAGATAGGGCAGGTAAGCAGAAAAAGGAAAGGGGGAGGGGGAGAGGGGGAGGGAGATATGCCGAGCTTAAAGCTTATATTAGCTTTGCTTGGAGATTGATCAAATGATCCACATACAAGACATGGATATTTACAAATGCATGAAGGCATTGTCGAGCGTTTACGTTGATAGAGGACAAATGCGCAACTCGCTTTTCTCTTGTTAATTTCGATTCCGATAACGCGCGCCTGGCCATCACCCACGAGCTGTTGTTTGTTAGTGTTATATGATGTTTACATATATATAAATATCTATTGATGATATTATCTTGTGTCTTTTCTGTCCCTTTTCTAAAAAACGCTTCCTTTTTACCCTCAGACTGACGATGTCGTCGAAGCGCAAGTCGCTGCCGACGAAGGTGCTCGATTCCTACAGCGACGCCAGTGAGATGCTGGTGGAGGACGCGCCTCCTCTAGTCTCCACGACCGCTGGCGACTCCGACAACTCCGCCGGCGGCTCGGAGTTCAGCTACGGCGGCTGCGACGAGGGCACCGTAGGCATGTCTCCCGCGAGGTGGTCCGACTCCGAGGTGGCTTCGGGCGACGCCAAGAGGAGCCGGCGGGAGAGCTCCGCCGACTCCGACGACCTCGCGCAGCACCTGCACCCCTTCGCCAACCCCTACTTCCAGGCCCGCCTCCAGGAGGCCAGGCTGCGGCAGGAGCACGACAGGCTGCTCCAGGAAGCTGCTGCTGCCAGACAACACGAACAACAGCAACAATTACATCATCTTCAACAGCAACAGCAACAACTTCAACAGCAACAACAACAGCAACAGCAACAACATCACCACCAACAGCAACAGCATCTCCAGCAACAACAGCAGCAGCAGCAACAACAGCAGCAACAGCAGCAGCAACAGCAGCAACAGCAGCAGCAGCAGCAAGGAAGGAACTCCCTGTCCCCGCTGTCGGAGGCGGAGCGAGGAGGCATCCTGGCCAGCGCCGCCAGGAAGTCCATGGACGACGTGCTGAAGCGCCTCACCTCCAAGATGAGCCACAGCACGATCGACGACGCCGAGCGAGCCAAACGAGAACGAGAAAGGTGAGGCCCAACCCTCATGACTCCTCCTGATTCTTAGTCTGGATGCTGCTAGTGTCATTCATATTTATTATTATTCAGTGTTTGTTTCTTTTATCAATGATTCTTATCCGCCGTGTCCCTCTCTCCAACAGCAGCAAACCCCCCGAGGGCCGCACTGCACCCCCGAGCCCCCCCTCCTCCACCGTGCCCAGCGGCGTGCCCCAACTGGGCGACCAGCTGGCCTCCATGTCCCAGCTGCTGAGCGCCGACCCCGAGGCCCTTCAGAGCCAGGAGAAGCGCATCACGGAGATCATCGCTCAGCTCCAGAAGCTCCGCGACTCGATCCGGCAGCACCAGCCTCAGGAGCCACAGCACGAAAAGGTAACGTACCCGGACCCGCCTTTGTCACTTTTTTTCTTTCTTTTTGCAGATTATTAGGTTTCTTTCTTCTTTTTTTTTTATTTTATTTTTTTGGGAGGGGGTCATTTTTTTCAGATTTTAAAAAATGGAGTTGGAAGTTGATGTGTTGTCGATTTCATTTCACCCTCTTCCGTCGCTTCTTTTATCTCCCCGCCCCCCCAACACCCTCTCACCTTGGTCCCCCTTACCCCTCCTTAACAACCATACTTCCTCCACCCCCTCCCCCTCCCTCCCCCCTCTCGCCGTAGCGTTCCACACGTAAGACAGCGGCGGCGGTGAGGGAGGAAGGAAGGCAGGAGGGAACGGGGAGGGGGGGAGGGGGGGGAAGAGGAGGCCCAGAAGCCAATAATGGCCATTGGAAGGATCAAAGAGTAAGAGCTTCATCAGCCATTCTCTCAATCCCGACCCAAGAGTCCATCTCGGTTTGTAGTTGGTCTTTGTGGCTGTCCTCCTTCTGCTCCTGAAGGGGATGGAGGGGGCGGGGGCGTGGGCGCGGGGGACGAGATGGAGGGGGCAGGGGAGGGGGTAGAGGGTAGAGGGGAATTCTGTCCGGCGGTCTGGCTATCTTCGTCTCTGGTTTTGTCTCTGTCTCTAGTTTTGTCTCTCTCTCTCTCTCTCTCTCTCTCTCTCTCTCTCTCTCTCTCTCTCTCTCTCTCTCTCTCTCTTTAATCTATCTGGTTATCTACCTATCTATCCATCTCTCTCTCGTATAACTTTTCCGCCTCCATTTTCCTATCCGAGGAATCATGATTTAATAAAACGGGGAATGCAACTTGATTTAATAATAATAATAATAATGATAATAATAATAATAATAATAATAATAATAATAATAATAATAATAATAATAATAAAAAGAAGAGAAATTAAATAACTAAAAAAGAGAAAAAAAACAGCAAAGAAAATAACAGACAGATAGATGCGTAGAATAAACAAAAAAAAAAGTAAACCACAACCGATAACTGATTAAAAAAAAAAAAAAAAAAAAAAAAAAAAAATCCGAATGTTGGAAAAAGAGTCCGTTTTCGTTCATTGTCGCTCGCCGTCGTTAACAAAACACGTTAATTTCTTTGATCAAACGTGATGAATTATGAATCAAAGGAGGTGAAAGTTCACGGTTAATTGGACTGACGTTAAAGCCAATGATCTGCGTCCTTCGTGCTGCCCTTCTGGCCCGGAGATCGTTTCATTAACATTCAGAACAAATTCGATGTGTCTGTTTGTCGAGTGATTAAAATCGGTTGAATTAATAAAGTCAGATGGAAATAATGCATAAGTGGGCGCGGTTGGAAGTCAGTGGAAGCGTGTTTTTTTTTTTTTTTTTTTTTTTTTTTTTTGGGTGGGGGGGGGGGGTAAGGGGTGAGGATTGATTTTGTTTTTTGGTTTATATTCTGGGTGATGTTTTTTGTTTTTTCTCTCTCTCTTCTTCATGTACTTCATGCCTTCCTCTTTTTATGTTATTCTCTCTCTCTCTCTCTCTCTCTCTCTCTCTCTCTCTCTCTCTCTCTCTCTCTCTCTCTCTCTCTCTCTTTCTCTCTCTTTCTCTCTCTTTCTCTGTCTCTTTCTCTCTCACACTCACTCGCTCACTCACACATTCACACTCACACGTACACGTACACGTACACGCACACGCACACTCACACTCACACTCAAACACACACTCACACTCACGCCCTCACTCACTCGCGCCCCAGCCTCACTCATGCTCCCATTTGCACCGCCAAGGTCGCCTCTTCTCTATATAAACCTCATAACCCCCCTACCCCCACCCCCACCTCACTCCACCCCACCATCACCTCCCTTCCCCTCCCCTTTTCTCCTCCTTCCTTCCCTCACTCTTTACGATCTCTTTCTCCCTCCGTTTTTCTGCCTTATCTGTGTCCTTCTTTCATATCTTACTTCCTTCTCTTCTTGCGCTTTCCATCGCCTGCCTCTTCATCCGTGTTTCCCTATTCTTCCTTCTTCTTATCTATCTCCCTTCTCTTCTCGTTCTTTTCGTTCGCCTCTCCTCCGCCCTGTTTTCTCTCTCTCTCTCTCTCTCTCTCTCTCTCTCTCTCTCTCTCTCTCTCTCTCTCTCTCTCTCTCTCTCTCTCTCTCTCTCTCTCTCTCTCTCTCTCTCTCCTCTCTCTCCTTCTCTCCTTCTCCCTCCCTCCCTCCCTCCCTCCTTCTCTCTCTCTCTCTCTCTCTCTCTCTCTCTCTCTCCCTCTCCCTCTCCCTCTACTCTCCTTCTCTCCTTCTCTCCTTCTCTCCTTCTCCCTCCCTCCCTCCCTCCCTCCCTCTCTCTCTCTCTCTCTCTCTCTCTCTCTCTCTCTCTCTCTCTCTCTCTCTCTCTCTCTCTCTCTCTCCATCCATCCATCCCCCCTTCGTCGTTTGATCTCGAGGCACCTTGTTTTCCACGGACATTCTTACTCGGAGGGATTCTGAAAGAAGCCTCTTCCTAGAAGGCGGTTTCTCGGGCTGTGGTGCGCGCCTCAGCTTCTTCCGTCTCCTCTTCTACGCACTCGTATCTCGTGTCTTGTCTTGTCTTGTTTTGTTCGTTTGTCTCTCGTTCTCTTTCTCGTTTTTTTTTTCTCTCACTCTTGTTGTGTCGGTCTTACTTTCGTTATAACTTTCTTCCTCTCTGTCTGTCTGTCTGTCTCTCTCTCTCTCTCTCTCTCTCTCTCTCTCTCTCTCTCTCTCTCTCTCTCTCTCTCTCTCTCTCTCTCTCTCTCTCCCTCTCCCTCCCTCCTTCCCTCCCTCCCTCCCTCCTTCCCTCTCTCCCTCTCCCTCCTTCCCTCCTTCCCTCCCTCTCCCTCCTTCCCCCCCTCTCCGCCAAGAACCAGGTCGTGTTCGCAAGTCAAAGTCTTCAATACGGACTCACCGTCTTCAAGAACCCGAGACGCCGCCGCAAATCTCGGCGTATGGCTTTCTCGAGGTCACCTTATCGCTCTTTCTCTCTCTCTCTCTCTCTCTCTCGAATGATTTCTATCATAAAGAAAGAATAAAAAGATTTAAAAAAAACCGGAAGAAAGAAGGAGAGAGAGAGAGAGTTGGAAAAAAAAAGAAAAAAGAAAAATCTCAAGAGAAGTGGACTTGCACCATTACGTGTGTTTCTTATTCTCTTTGAAAAGCACGACAAAGGATATTGAAATGGATTACGCAGGGAACTTAAACAATGTTACCAGGGCGGGCACACAATCCCATTATTAAAATTTCCCTTTGATCTGCCCACTTCCGGTCCGACCCGCAAATATAGGAGATTGGATCGTTTGTGGTCACAGCGCGGCCCCCATGTCGGTAAAAATGACAGGTATTTACATAATGTATTTTGTTTGATTACTTTTGTTGGTTTTGTTTATTCATGAGAGTTTTGAAAAATGTATGGAAGTTTATGTGCCCCGGGATTTTTTTTTTTTTTTTTTTTTTTTTTTTTTAAGAGCGAGGGGGACAAAAATCTAGAATGTGGGAGTCGTTAATTTCTATGGCGTTTTATGAGGCATTTCGATAGCAGGGGACGTGAACGCCGCTGGTAAAAAAATACAGACAAACAAGCAGGCAGGCATGCACGCCCACGCCGCCACCCACGCCCCCGCCCCCCGCCATCGCCCCCCTCCCCTCCCCTCCCCGCCGCTTCCCCGAAAAAGGAACGCCAGGAGATACAGGCGAGTATTAAAAGGCGATCCTCCAGAAACCCCCAACCGCGGAATAAAAATGAATTAGCCACCGCAAGGGGTTTGCAGGGCAGAGGGGAGAAGGGGAGAAAGGGGGGAGGGGAGGGGAAGGGAGGTGGGGGAGTCGGGTGGAAGGGGGGGGGAGGGGAAGGGGGGAAGAGTCTTGTTGGGCCCCGACATAATTGACAAGAAAAACATCTTGGTGGACAAAGGAAAGAGAGTCTCTGTACACTAGGATGTGGACACCGCCTCCTTAGCGAGAGGAGCTCCCTTGTTGCCACCTCTTCAAAAGCTCGGGGACTTTTACGAATTTACGCCATTCTCGCCGGCTTAGCAAGATAGTTTTTGGGATTTCCAAGCCGCCTCCTGCTGCCTCTCCGCCGTCGCCGTCGCTGTCCTCGGAGGCGGGTCGGGAGAGGTTCAGGATGGGGCTGGGGGGGAGGGGGAGGGATAGAGGGAGGGAGAGAAGGAAGGAGGGAGAGAGGGAGGGAGGGAGGGAGGGAGGGAGGGAGGGCAAGGGAGGGAGGGAGGGACGAAGAGAGGGGGGGTTTTGTAAGAAGGTTTGTAGTTTGTGTAGCTTAAGACGATCTTCTTGAGGTCTTGTAGAGGTATCCTTTCGGGGGAGTAAATGTTTGTCCACGTGAAAAGGTTA
The DNA here is from genome assembly GCF_977035675.1 of Penaeus japonicus. Classification (NCBI taxonomy): domain Eukaryota; kingdom Metazoa; phylum Arthropoda; class Malacostraca; order Decapoda; family Penaeidae; genus Penaeus; species Penaeus japonicus. Next base: position 10,215,890 of record NW_028234411.1, read on the forward strand.
GGTAACGTTTCGAATGACGCCATTCAAAGTATTATTTTCGTATGGCCGAGGGACTACTTTTTCCTGGAAAAGAGAAAAGACCCCAGACACGAAAAAAAAGAAAAAAAAAAAAAAGGAAAAAAAATCAGCAGAGTTCATTTTTGCGATGCGGAATTATATTCGTTAATGATACGCTAGCCGGCGAGAGCGGCGCTTGGCCTCGAACGATACACGAAGGGCGCTCTCGAAGGGCCTGGCGCCCCCCCCATCCCCTCCCCCGCCACGCCGGGCCTTAAGCAGGGGACAATGGCGGTAACAAGCATCATTTTGTGTACAGCCGCGGGCACCTCACCCTCCCACAATGCCACTTCATTAATAATAAAATCACGCGGGAGTGAAATCAGATTATCCCGCGGGCGGCGTCGCAGGCCGTTCCGACCTCTCCCCAGGGACTCGCTAAGGGCCGAATTGCGTCGCGATCGCCGCTCTCCGCTTCGGACATTCTGCTCGGGTTTCCCCTCGGTTTTTTTCGGGGGCTTTAAGGGTCGTTCAAGAAGGAAACGCCGCACAAGACGCAGCCTCTCCCCTCTTAAATAGGATGTCTGGTTCAGCGCTCCCCTCCCCCCGCCCGGGCCGCCTTTGTTGTCCCATTGTTGACTTCAGGTTAATAGAATACAAATAATTGACGCAAGAACGACGTTGTATTCGAGGCTTACAATTTTTTTTTCCTGAGGGGGGGCGGGTGATGTCATTTTTTGAGTTTTTTTTTGTCTTCCCCTTCTCTGCTCTTGCTTTTTAACTCTTTCTCTCTCTCTTTTTTATATCGGATGATCCGGATAATATAACCTGTGTGTATTAGTAACCGCATGCTATTGTGCCAGACTACAGACACTGTATTGAAGTCTAGAGTTTTTTTTATCTCTTTGGGGTTGACAAATACACTTAATGGCTTGCTATATCTGTGACCACATGTATATATATATATAATATATATATATATATATATATATATATATATATATATATATATATATGTGTGTGTGTTTTTGTGGTGTGTGTGTGTGTGTGTATGTGTGTATGTATGTATGTATGTATGTATGTATGTATATATATATTCTCTCTTCTTTCTGCTCTTACCCCGAAGTCATATTATTTCCTCAAAGGAAAGGGAAAGAAAAGAGGAAAGAGGAATATAAAAGAAAATGAAAAAGATACATAAAGGCAAAGAAACTGTTGGAGATAGAGATAGATAGATAGAGATAGATAGATAGATAAATTATTGCTTAGAGAATTAAAATAAAAGGTGAAGAGAGAGAGAGAGAGAGAGAGAGAGAGAGCAGAGATTAAAGAGTAAAAAGAAAAGGAAATGACAATAATCCAGTACAAGATCTACCCCCACCCTCTCTCCCACACCCCTATCGGCCCTCTCTTCGCCCTCCTCCCTCCTCCCCCTCCTCCCTTCAGGTCCTCCCTCCCTTCAGGTTCCTCCCTCCACCTCCTTCCTCCCGCAGATCCTCCCTCCTCCACCCACCCCCTTCCACCTCCACCCACCCCCTTCCACCTCTACCTCCATCTCCTCCCTCCCCCCTACCTATATCTCCCCCTCCTCCTCCCCCCTACCTCTTCTTCTTCCTCCTCCCCCCTTCCTCCTCCTCCTCCTCCTTTCCTCCCTTTCCCCCCTCCCCCTCTCCCCCTCCCCCCCTTCCCCCTTTCCCTCCTCTTCCTTCCCTCTCTTTCTCTCCTTTCCTCCTATTCTTTTCCCCTTCCTCCACCCCATCCTTCTCTCCTATCCCTCCTCCTCGCCCCCTTCCCCATCTCCCTCTCCCTCCTCCCCCTCCTTCCTCCCTGTTTCCTTCCTTTTGCCTTCCTCGCCCAGTCGCCTCTCCCTTCCTTTCCCCCATTCCTCCTCTTTCCCTACTCATTTCCACCTCTTCCTCCTTTCCCCCACCCCCCTTTCCTCTGCCCCCCCCCATTTCCCCTCCTCATCCCGCCGTTCCGCCTTTCCTACATCTCCCTCTTCCTCCTCCCTCCCTCCTTGTCCTCCCTTTCCCTCCTCCCTCCTCCCTCCCTCCCTTCCTCCTCTTCTCTCATCTTCCTCACGGCTCTTCCCTTCCTCAGGGGCCCTACCCCTCTTCCTGCTGCCCTCCTTCCGCTCCCCCCCTTTCCCTTTTCTCCCCTGGTCCTCCTCCCCTTCCCCTCCTCTCCCCTCCCTCCTCTCCACTTCCTCTTCCTTTTTTCCTCCCTCCCTCCTTCCCTCCTCCCTCCTTTCCTTCCTTCAGGTTCCTCCCTCCACCTCCAGGTTCCTCCCTCCCCTCCCTCCTCCTTCCTTCCTCCGCATATCCTCCCTCCTCCTCCCCCTCGTTCCCCTCTTTTCCTTCTACCCTTTTCCACTCCCCCCCCCCTTCCCCTCCCTGCTTACCCTTCCCCCCTTCTTTTCCCCCTTTCACATGCCCCCTCCTCCCGCTCTCCCCCTTCCCACTTTCCTCCTCCAGGTTCCTCCCTTGTCTTCCCCTTAAGGTTCCTCCCTCACTGCCCTACCTCCTCGCAGATATCCTTCCTCCTCCTCCTCCTCCTCCTCCTCCTATATCTCCTCCTCCACCTCCTCCATCTCCTCCCTCCCCCCTTATATCTCCCCCTCCTCCTCCCCCCTACCTCTTCTTCTTCCTCCTCCCCCCTTCCTCCTCCTCCTCCTCCTCCTCCTCCTCCTCCTCCTCCTCCTCCCTCTCCGGCCAGGGTCTCGAGCCTGAATAGCGGCTCTGCTCTCACGTCCCATTATTTCTGTGCCTGAACCTCCTTTTCTCTCCTCGGCCACGTAGAGTTTGGAGCAGCAGTTGTCCTCCGCGTCGCTCTTGGAAAACGCCTCCTCTGCATCCTTGTCCTCCCGCCTTTTGTCTTGGGAGGGGAGGGGGGGAGTGCTGGAGGAGGAGGAGGAATGGGAGGGGGAGGGATAGGAGGAGGAGGAATGGGAGGAGGAATGGGAGGAGGAGGGGGAGGAATGGGAGGAGGAATAGGAGGAGGAGGAGGAGGAGGAATGGGAGGTGGAGGAGGAGGAGGAGGAGGAGGAGGAATGGGAAAAGGAGGAGGAGGAATGGGAGGTGGAGGGATAGGAGGAGGAGTAGGAATGGGAGGAGGAGGAATGGGAGGAGGAGGAGGGATAGGAGGAGGAGGAGGAATGGGAGGAGGAGGAGGAGGAGGAGCAGAAGGAAGAAAATCAGGGTGGTGATGGTGGAGGTGGAGGAGGATGTTGCAAAAGGAATGCAGCTGATGCAACCTTCGTCTCTACTTTTTCTCTCTTTTTTTCTCTTCCTCTGCTTTTCTTCAACCTGTCTTGTGGTTCTTCTTACACCTAAAGTGATAAAAGTGATAATGATACACTTCATAATCATATAAATGACGACGGTCTCAAAACCTATCATCTGCTAATTATTTAATTATTGGCATCATTAGCACTGATGACATTATCAATATCGTCTCATTCTACTTCTTAAAACATCTAAATTCTTTGTTTTTCTTTCTGTTTGAGTAAGCGGATGACCCTTTTATTATCAAAAATTGCTACCGATTTGTGTTCTCTCTTCATATTTGTTGGCATAATCAAATAAAACAAGATATTTAGTCAATCTCGTCTTCATATAACGGGCAATTACGTCGTGTTCCTTAATTTCCACCCACCGTTAGTCCTCGTCAAACACCACAATAAAAACAAAACTGAATGATGTATTATGCCCGGGTATTTTCTCAGTGCCCCGCCAGAGCGCTCTCTATGTCTCCAAAAGTCTTCGCGTATTTATCCAATCAGTGCAAGAATGGAGGCTATGGGTTTATACAGCTGTCACCTCTTGCCGGGAAAGTGAATCTCTGACTCAGTAGTTTGTTAGTGTGGCCACGTTTCGGCACCCAGTTTAACGTTTTTTATTTTTTTTTTATCTCTGGGCTTCGGAGTTTGTTCGGAAAGGGTTAAGAATCTCCCAGGGGTCGCATCAACTCTTCCCCTTCGTAGACTAGGAGGGGAAAGGGGGAAAGAAAGTCTGTGCTAAGTGACAGCAAACTTACAAACTGTGGAATGTCAACAGGCAATGTGGTGGTTGTTTTTATTGGCTGGATATTCCTCCGTGTGATTGCGCCAAACAACGCCCATGAGAAGTGGAGGCCATTGTGATTTTGACGGTGCTTTCATTCTAATTTTCATCTGTGTGTGTGTGTGTGTTTTGGATTTTCTTGTGAAAGAGTTTGAGTATGTGTGTGTGTGTGTGTGTTGTGTGTGTGTGTGTGTGTGTGTGTGTGTGTGTGTGTGTGTGTGTGTGTATGTGTGTGTGTGTGTAAATATACAAACATATATTTCCTTTCCCGTCGCATCCGGTATTTCCAAAATCCTCCATTCCCCCGGGTCTTATTTACCCGGCGGTGTTTCCTCTTAAAAAAAAAAAAAAACGAAAAAAACAAAAACCGTAGAAGATAAATCCTGCGTAGTTTATCCCACGAGAAGCCGGCATTATTCACCCTTTACAATGAACGGCATAGCTCCCGTTCCGTCTCATTTCCTCCCGACGCATTACCCTTGTCACCTCCGCTGCGTGTTTGTATTCTCTGCGGATCCATTACTTCATTTTTTTTTTCCCGCGCTGCTTTCCGTTGCTTTGGATTCCTCTCTCTTCGTCGGTTATTTTTTTCTTGTTTTATGCTTTTTGTTTTCCTTTTTTTATTTTGTCTTCGTTTTTTTTTTTCTTTATCTGTATCTGACCATTTTATTTAGGATCTCTGCTTTTCGTTGCTTTGGATTCTCTCTTCCTCATTACTTTCTTTTTCTTTCTTTCTCTATTTTTTCTCTTTTCTTCGTGCCTTTTTTTTACTTGTTTTTGCTTCTCTGTCTTTCTTTCTTTCTATTTACTTCGTTAAGCGGATTTTTTTTGTCGATGTAGTACCTCTTTTGTTAGCGTTAGCTTTTTTATTATTTTCATTATTATTATTATGTTTATAATTATGATTATTATTATGATAATGATTATTATAATCATTTCATTCTTAATATCATTTTTAATTATCATTACTATCATTACCCTTTGCGTCATCATTATCATTACCATTATTCACATGATTTGTATCATTATCATCATTATAACTATCACTCGTATTACTATCATCATCATTATCACTCCATCATATCTGTTTAACGGGCGTCGTGTCCCCGGCATTCCTCTCGCCGCTACGTATCAAGGCCAATCGGCGCCGGGTGTTACCGCCACGCATCAAGTTACGTCTTAAAAGCGGGCGCCCACGACGTCGCGAAAAGACGTTTCTCTTCTCTCACGCAGGAAGATCTTTTCCACCTTTCATCTTACTTCTCTCTTTCTCTTTTTCTTTCTCTCTCTCTCTCTCTCTCTTTCTCTCTCTCTCTCTCTCTCTCTCTCTCTCTCTCTCTCTCTCTCTCTCTCTCTCTCTCTCTCTCTCTCTCTCTCTCTCTCTCTCTCTCTCTCTCTCTCTTTCTCTCTCTTTTCCCCTCTTTAGCCCTTTTCCCCTCGACCTTCTCCCCCCCTCATCCACCCCCACCTCCTCCCCCTCGTCCTCACCTCTGCCTGCGCGACTCGCCCTCGCAGCTGTTTCCAATCGCAGGGGGCGCTAATCATTTCATATTTTATGTGTCAGTTTGGAGCTAGCTGTCTCTCTCCAAACATCCCATTTACTCTTTCTCTCTCGCTCTCTCTCTCTCGCTCTCGCTCTCGCTTTCGCTCTCTCTCTCTCTCTCTCTCTCTCTCTCTCTCTCTCTCTCTCTCTCTCTCTCTCTCTCTCTCTCTCTCTCTCTCTCTCTCTCTCTCTCTCTCTCTCTCTCTCTCTCTCTCTCTCTCTCTCTCTCTCTCTCTCTCTCTCTCTCTCTCTCACGCACACATCTCTTTTCTCTCCCCCTACCCCCCTCTCTCTCCTCCCCCCCCTTCACCTTCCCACCGGGGCGATGAAAAAAGAGGAAAATGGTAAACTTCCGAGGGTTTTTTTTCTAGTGTTTATCTTAGGTCTAGTGTAAGCCTAGGCTAACTCTTGTCAGTTTATTAGACTGCTTGGATCTCTTTCTCTCTCTCTCTCTCTCTCTCTCTCTCTCTCTCTCTCTCTCTCTCTCTCTCTCTCTCTCTCTCTCTCTCTCTCTCTCTCTCTCTCTCTTTCTCTTTCTCTCTCTCTCTCTCTCTCTCTCTCTAAATTTCTGTACACACACAGAGACGCATATATATATATGTGTGTGTGTGTGTGTGTGTGTGTGTGTGTGGGTGTGTGTATCTCTTTATATGTATATATGTATGTCTTGCGTATGTTGCGTAACTGCACGCAAGCACAGCACCCGCTTTCCCTCATTCGCTCTCGAAAGCGAAAAATCTCCCAACGCCATCAACTCCCCGGAAATCCATGCCCCCCCCCCTGCCCCCGCCCCCCTTCGTGACGCGAAGTAATCCCCCACTCGAGAATTTTTGCATATTTCCGCACAAAATATGCGACTCTTCTGTGACCCGGTTATATCTTCGGGTAATCCCTTCCCGACCAATCAGGGCATTGCTGATCGAACGGCGTAACTCTTTGGCTAGGATTATGGGAATAGAGTCTTGTTTTTAATTGTAATTATTTTGAGTTTCCCTCGTGATTTTTGTTTTCATCTCCTCATTTTTCCTTAATTGGATGATTAGCGATAAGAGAGACGCGGAAATTAATTCAAAATAATGTCGGTTTCCCCAACCCTGAAATACGAGATGCTGTTTGCATCTGGGAACTCAATACCTCGCCCCCCCTCCTTCCCTCCCTCCCACACCTCCTCCCCTCCATCCTCGACTCCCACCCCCTTTAACCCCGTGCCCCCCCCCCCTCCCCCGCCCTCAGTCCTGAAGGATGTAAGGATAAGGGAAAAAAGTAACGGACTTTATGCGTGTTTTTTACGCCAAAATTAAGTGAGTGGCGAAAGTGGGGGAAGAGGGAGGAAAGAGGAAAGTCTTTTTCACACGCTCTCTTATTCTTTTTTTTCCGTTTTTATTTTTTATTTTTATTTTTTTATTTTATTTTATTTTTTTTTGCGATGCTGAGTTGTGAGGGAAGAGGGAAAGCAAATGAATGAGTGAATGAGTGAGTGAGGGAGTGGATGAGTTAGGGTAAGGAAAGAATGATAAGATTAACAATAACAAAAATATGAGAAAATATATAGATTAAAAAAAACTAACATCAAAATGAATATACGATCGCCATCACAGCATTGTGTTCCGAAAGATAATCAAGCGACGCAGAGAGTGAATCTTAACTCTCCCCCCCTCCCCCTCTTCCACCCCTCTTCCACCCCTCTTCCACCCCGAGCCGTAAGTCGCCGCGATCCACAGAGATGCGAATATTTCGAGGCTTTTGGTCGCCGCGAGTTTGTTTACTCTGGCGTATTTATAAATTTTGTGCTAAGTTTGAAGGGGCTTCGGCGTCTCCGAATGTCCCCGCGCCATTTCGAGGGCTCGGGAAGGGGTGGGGGTGGAGGTGGGGGTGGAGGGGGTGGGGGGGAGTTATGACGCTTAGCTCCGGGGGTGGGGGGGTGGGGGGTGGGGGGGGAAGTTGATGAAGCCCGGAGAGTAATGTGCTCGGCTCGCGGAGGTGCACACGTGGATGGATGGATGCTCACGCATGCACAGTTATGCACACGTACTCACGTTGTATATATATATGTCTGTATATAGGTGTATGTTATTAATATATATATATATATATATATATATATATATATATATGTATATATATATATATATATATATATATATAATATATATATATATATATATATATATAAACACACACACACACACAGATAGATAGATAGATATGTATGTATGTATATATAATTTATATATATATATATATATAATCACACACACATACATAAGTATATACACACATACATGAACATAGATAGGTAGATATGCGCATTCACTTCCTACCCATAAAAAAAAAAATAAATAAAAAAAAATCTGTCTCGAGTTCCTCAACGGCCCCGAATCCTAGACGAGGCCCTTCCCCCGCGAGCATCGCAGGAGTAACATCCGATCCTTCACACAAGCGAACCGAATCCTGTTTACGATGCAAATTCGATGCGTCGGAGCCCGTAAATGTCACGGCGGGCGTTCGTCTCTCTTATTGAGTGTCGCCAACTTCCTATTGGGCAAAAATCGGGCGTGATTTAAGGCCCGACTCGTTTATTATCGATTCTCCCTTTTCACATTTCAACTGCCGGGGCTATTAGCTGTCTCCAGAGGTGGATGTTGTTCCGCCCGCCTTTTACGACGCGGCGGAAGCCTTTGGGCTGAGGCGCGGGCGCTCTCCATTCTTGTACTTTTGGGCGGAGACGGAGAGATGCTGAAGTTAATCGGTGTTTAAACAAGGAGGCGGGAGGATAGATAGATAAATAGATAGGCATAGAAAGAAGTGTGTATGTGGAGAGAGGGAGAGGGAGAGGGAGATAGAGATAAAGATAAAGATAAAGATAGAGATAGAGATAGAGATAGAGATAGATAGATAGATAGATAGATAGAGCGAGAGAGAGAGAGAGAGAGAGAGAGAGAGAGAGAGAGAGAGAGAGAGAGAGAGAGAGAGAGAGAGAGAGAGAGAGAGAGAGAGAGAGAGAGAGAGAGAGAGAGAGAGAGAGAGAGAGAGAGAGAAGGGCAGTGAAGTGAAGAGCAGTAAGTTTGTATATGTTCCTGCGTGAGTGCGTGCGTGCGTGTGTGCGTGCGAGTGTGGTGAGTTGTGGGGTGAGTAAGGGCCATGACACGTGAGTGGGTTTGCCTTTGCCAAGATTATATGACAGGTGAGACACTTTACACCTTAATGTTATACACTGATGTTTTAACTCGGATACTGACGTGTGGTCACACCAATATTGTGTACTTAATATAGACCATGGTTATTAATAGATAAATTATGATGTGTTCGTGTGTGTGTGTGTGTGTGTGTGTGTGTGTGTGTGTGTGTGTGTGTGTGTGTGTGTGTGTGTGTGTGTGCATATATACTGTTGAGAGATATTTAGATATGTAAGTTAACGGATAGGGAGACCGATAGACATATCAACAGATATAAAGACATCAAAATAGAAGCGTCGCTATTCACACGAATGTGAATATGAAGCGAAGGAATCCATCATCTTCGTCTTTTTTTTTCCCCCAAGTCATTCGAAAGACATCTGAAAGTAAGTTTCCAAGATATGAAGAGCTCATGTGTCGCCTGCTATGACACACACACACACAAACACACACACACACACACACACACAGACGCACATACATACGTCCCCGCGTTCTTCCGGTCGAGGGATCTCCGTCCTAATCATAACATTCCAATCACTAGTCTCCCTATCACGCCAGATGAAATTCTCGCAGCCCTCATACTTCTGTTCGGAGATTGACCTGTCGTGTCCGATCTGTGGTGAGGATAAGACGCGAGATGAGCGCGGATGACGTGTGTCTGGGAGGCTGGAGAGGGATACGAGCCTATCTAGTGTTGGAGTGCGATGGCGACCGCGCGTCAAAGGTTTTCGTCGGAACCTGCTGCATATTTTACGTTTGAAATTGTCTACGTTCGGATTTTCGGTATTTTGACTAGATTGGTATTTTTCTTCTTCTTCTCCTTCTTCTTCTTCATCTTCTTCTTCTTCTGTCGTAAATGAAAGGTATTTTGTTGTGTTGACTTGGCTTTACGGGGGAGTTATTTCCGAGGGGATACAGGCTTACCAAGTGTTGTGTCAGAATATTATTTTTTTTGTGTGTGTGTTCCCGTTTTACGTTTTTTTTATCTATCCAATATTAGTGACGAACATATTTAACATATCTGTCTTATCACATTTCTTTATAGATGTTTTTCCTCACTCGAAGTGTATTAGGCTGCTTTTATATTTGAAGATAAGATTCAGCTTTGATCCTACTGGCTTTGAAATGTGAAATATTAGCGTTACGACAATCTTGCCGACTCTCTGACATAAATCCAATAGATTTCCAATACTACGCATGGCGGAGCAATGGCACCCGCGATCTGACATTTACGTGTAGCTCAGAAAGGCCGTTTCCTCTTGCCACAAATTGGCGTTCGCAGTACCGCAGTCAGACGGAAGGGAGATGAATCCGGATACCTCAATCCGGACGCTACGAAAACGCTATTTATGGACGATTTGCGGAAATGAAACTGCGGATTTTACGCGGGCCTCTAATGCCACCTTTTTTCCCGGTGGTTTAGTGATTGCTTTTGGCCAGAGGATGATTTGAGGAAGGCACGAAAGGGAGGACAGTTTCAAAATGGCACTCGAGATCTAGTACTCGCCGTAAAGATGTGTATACATATATATATATTTTATTTTTTTTTCTCTCTCTCTGTCTCTCTGTCTCTCTTCCCGCTCATCACACAGCTGTTCTCCCAAAACACTTGTGTGTACGAATGCTATAATTGGATATCGCTGAATATTCGCAAAAGAAGATGAATAGATAGATGGAGACACCCACGTACATACACATATCTACCAGCTGTGAGTCGAACGGCCCTGAATGTCGAATAAAAGGAAAATTGCCCAATGTTAGGTATTCAGAGAGGTTCCCAATGGCGGCTGGAGGTTATTTGGATGAATGTAACGGGTTGAAATACAACAACATTCTAGGTCGCGTCTCTCTCTCTCTCTCTCTCTTTCGCTATGCACTTCCTCCTCCTCCTCCTCCTCCTCCTCCTCCTTTTGCTCCTTCTCTTCCCCACCCACTCCTCTTTCCTTAAACCTTTGCTGCCCCCCCTCCTCCCTCCTTCCCCATCTCTGTTCTACTAGCCCCCTCCCCCTCCTCCTCCCTCTCGACTCCTTTCCTATTACCTCTCCCGCTTCACAACGGTTACGGAGGAGACAAACGGATGCAGAGCCGGATAATACCCGGTAGCCAGCCGGGTGCCAGGTCGGTACCCCTCTAATCTCATGTGACCCCCCCACCCCCACCCTCTCCTCCCTCCTCTCTCCTCCCTCACTTCCCTTGCCCCTTCTACCTCCCCATCCCCTCCCCCTTCCCCTTTACCACCCCCTTCTCGAGAGTCAAGTGTCTAGCGTGGTATTTAAAGTCTCCAAATTTGCATAATGTTGGTATGCCATTTTAGTGTGTGCCGAGGGGGGGGGGGGAGGAAGTGAGAGGAAGGGGAAAGGGGGGGAGGGGAAAGGAAGGTGGGGGAGGGGGGGGGGCACTTGTGTGGCTTGTCGAATATATTATTTTTATGTAACTCCGTAATAGTCATTAACGTTCTAGACGACACCTAAGGTACGTGATGGGAGAGTTTTCTCTCTTTCTCTCTTTCTCTTTCTCTCTCTCTCTCTCTCTCTCTCTCTCTCTCTCTCTCTCTCTCTCTCTCTCTCTCTCTCTCTCTCCTTCCCTCTCTCTCCCTCTCTCTATACACACATACATATATCCATCTTCTTTCCTTTGTCTCCCCCTTCCCCTATCCCTTCTCCCTTCCTCCTTCCCTCCCTCCCTCCCTCTCAATTCCATATGGGATCATGATTACGTCATCATTACATCTCCCTCCCCGCTCCCTCATCACCGGATTATCGTTCGGCCAAACATGATTACGTCAGTCGATCATTCACGAACGCCATCGGATTAATGGGGGATCATCTCGCCACGTGTGTTGCGGGAACAGCTCACCGCAAGTGTTATCAGATCAGCTGTGATGGTCGAGGTGGTAGGGGCGGCCCTTTCGTATTGGATTGTTGTTTGCCAGGGAGGGTGGGTGGGGTGGTGGTGGGTGGGGGGGGTTGTGTGTGTGTGTGTGTGTGTGTGTGTGTGTGTTTCGTTTGTTATAATGGTTTGTAGTTTTAAGGATTGATAATAATAATGATAACAATTATACTAATAATGATAATGACAATAAAGGTAATAATTATTGTGATGATGATAATAATGAAAATGATAGTAATAACAATGATGGTAAAGATAACGATAGTAATGATAATGATAATAACAATGATGATGCCAATAATCAGAATTAAATGGATAATCATAATGATAATAAATAACAATAGTAATGATAATGATAATAGCAGTAGTAATAATACGAATCATAATAATTATAAAAAACAATAATAACTATAATAAGAACAATGATAACAATGCTAATTATAATTATTATTATAACAATAATAAAACAATAGTCCTGCTTATGCTGATGATAACCATTATCATCTGGCATTAATATCCGCCTTCCTACGCTCAAAAAGATTAAATAAATGTGCGAAGTCCCTCCCGAGTCGCCATTGCAACACTGCGTCTAGCGCCCGCGCGTCCTTGACAAGCGACAAGGAACATGCACACGTAATCGCTCTTGTCCGAGAGCTCCTTTTTGCATACCGCCATCACGCGTAGTGAATAGTGAGTAACAAGCACGTCAGATCGTGATTGCACCAGTGTTGCATCTTGCAAGGCGAAATGGAGAGAGAGGGAGAGGGAACGAGAGAGAGAGAGAGAGAGAGAGAGAGAATGACTGATACTGGTTATTCGTTATAAATTTCCTTCATAGTAACAGGGGCATTAACGACATTACTTCTACAACTACTACTACTAAAAATAATAATGTTGGCAATAATCATCACGAACCCGATAATGATTATTACAACTATTGCCACCAACACACCATCATTCATAATCAACCTGAAGGAATTTGACTTCAGGGCATTGCAACACCTGGGCAGATGTTTAGTTTAGGGCCTGTCGTAAAGGGAGATGTGCTAGATTAAAAGATATATATATTTTTTTTTTATGTCAGTGATTCGCCTTTTTTTCAAATGTCGTTTTCTTTATTTTCTCTTTTTTCCTTTTTTTTTTATCTTATTCTTTCCCTCTTGGCCGTCTATTGCTTATACTTTAGATAAGAAAATTGGGCGTAAGAGAACGAAGAACAGTGACAAAGACAGGTAAATAACAAATATCAAGTAATAAATGGCTATCAGCGCTTCCCCTTCTCTTCTTCTTTCTTCTTCCCTTTTTCTTCCTCCTCTCTTCTCCCCTCCCCTCCTTCCTTCCTTCCTTAATAAGCCCTTCCATCCATCCCTCAAAGCTGTTGACCTCCTGACCTGTGCGTGCTGGTAAGAGGGCTTCCGAGGGGAAGGAGGAGGAGGAGGGGGGGGGGAGGGGAGGGAGGAAGAAAACCGGAGGTCAGGTCGCCTTTGCGCCTTCGACAGGTCTCACACGAACTCCAAAACGCCCATTTCCGCCCACAACGTCACCACCCAAAATAATACACTTGACACCACGTGGGTTAGGTAGAGGGTAGGGGAGGTCGGCGGGATATGGGTAAGGGTTAGGGGTAGGGGTAGGGGTGCGGAAAGGGACGGGATAGTCTTCTTAAGAATCTTGTTATCTCCCCCCCCCCAACCGCCCCTACCCCCACCCCCACCCCAGCCCACTCAGCACCCACGCATAAGAAAGCTACTTGTCCTTCAGTTCAGTAATGTGGACGCAGGTATTTTCACCGCGTCTCGCCAGCGTCGCGGAGAACAGCGTTTGGAAGTGACTTTGGCAATGACTTCTCCGTGTCTTCAAACATTTCTGTACTCGTTGATGGAAAAGGAAATTGAGTCGAGTGATATATATATATATTTTTTAAAACAGCGTCGGAATGTAGGGCCTCTGCGGCTGTGGAGAAGTGCACACCCGTGTCGTTATGATCGGAAGTGAACATCGTGAAAATACTTCTACTCGAGTCGACGGGAGACCACCGTGGTTCCTATCACTTTTGTTTTTTTATTATATTTTTTTTCTTCTTCTCTTTCCAAGATGACTGAAGCATCTTATATTCCGTTTCGTCTTACGGCTTGTTATCAGGAGTTTGTTTATATAATCAAGTATCCAAGAGACGTTATTTACACACACGTAAAAGCCTAGGAGATCTTTCCCGGCTGTTCATCTGGCGCGCCTGTCACCGGCAGACGACAGGCGTGCCTAATGGACCAGTGAGAAGGAAGTATTGATGCGGTTCTGTCTTCTGATTGGCTGCGTGTGGGACTTTCGCTCATAACCCGCGTTGTATCGCACGGGTTGCCTGTGTAGCCAATTTTTGATGCACGCTAAAGTATTTCCCTTGGTTGACTTTACCAAACAATAATGTACTCTGGCACACCCATAATTCTGGCTTAAATTTAAAGAAATGACATGGACAACACATGGAGAGGGAGCCAAAGAGGGGGTTATACAACGAGGAGGAACCCCAGGAGGAAGGAAGAGGTAGCGGGTTCAAAACAAGCCTCCGAAAATCATAGAGAGGCACATTGTGAGGCTCTCCCCCTCGCTCAGGTATTTGGAACTTATTAACTCAAATATGGAATTTTGTTGCCCCCACCCCCCTCGCGAGAAGCACGTGACAGGCCAGAATTTCCCCCCTCGAACGTGTTGTTCAATCCTGCTGACTGAAGGAACACCGCCTGAGAACTAGGTAGTTAGAAGCTAGACATTTCAGAAGAGTGAAGATGTCATCAGTTTCATTATAAGATTGTTTAGATCATTGGTCACAGATGTAACAGAGAATTAAATGCTTTAAAGAGAATTCCGCGGCAAGTATAGTGTTCAGCGACGCCAAAAGTGCACTGGATTACTTGGATCATCCTTTCGACGGTTGTATATTAGTGATTAGTCTGAGCACATCATCAAGATCCTGTCATGGGGACATCATGACTCGATATTTTGCCAAGAGACGTCTGGCAACATAGGAGCTGCTTATATCCTGCCGACGTATCACTAATAAGGCTAATTTATCCTTAAGGTGGTCTGTAAATGGGAGAAAAATATATGACTTTAAAGACCTGCGTTGGCAGAGCAAGCGGGGGAGGGGGAAGGGGGCAGAGGGGCGGGGAGCGGAGCTGGCCATTTGTAGGAACGTTCCCAAGTAGACAAGTCTGCATCTATTTGGTGTGCGTGCATGACTTTCGGGCGAGGCGGGAAGATAAGTGGTTTATCGATAGCTCAGGCTTTTGTGCAAGAATTAATTTGTTTCTTTTCCTCCGCGTTCCTGATTTGCATGTATCTCTTGGTTCTATGATTTTGCAGAAAAGGTGAAGCACACTCTCTCCTCTCCTCTCCTCCCCTCCCCTCCCTTCCCCTCCGTCCCCTCTCCAATCTTCTCTTTCTCCTCTTCTAGGCACCTTCCTCTCTTCCTCCTCCTCCCCAAACAGAATCAGGATACAAATGTGATACTGCAGAAGCGCCAACGCCATGAGACACAGGTAATGGCCGCCGCCGCAGCCATAGCAGTGCATCACGTCGCCAGAAAGTGTCCGTTTAAATGTAAACAGGAAAGCCGAGGACACAAAACGCCTCGGTCGGGCCTCCCACCCCGCGTCTTAGCGTCATAAACGTTTGCAAGCACTTTTGAAAATTATTTTGGAAACTATCGAGCGGCCCGAGTATGATAATAAACTGCCTCGTTGCGGACGTTGGAGCCCTCGGCCAGGAATGCTAACTGCTAGTTATCACCCATTTATAGCAATTACTCCCATTCGTCCCCATTACACCTGCCCATCCTGCGAGCAGAGTTAATTTCCTGTCATCTACTAATGGCTCGAAGGCTCCGCTGCAGAACTGGAGCCGGAATGTTAAGGAGAACGGGATTCCTGATAGCTTCTTGAGTGAGCAAGGGACAGCCAGGAATTACCGGTTGCTTTACGAGACTGGAATTGCTGGCTGGAGGATTCTCTCTCTCTCTCTCTCTCCTCTCTCTCGTTCTCTCTCTTTCTCTTCTCTCTCTCTCCTCTCTTTCGTTCTCTCTCTTTCTCTTCTCTCTCTCTACCCCTTTCTCTCCCTTTCTCTCTCTCTCTCTCTACCCCTTTCTCTCTTTCTCTCTCTCTCTCTCTCTCTCTCTCTCTCTCTCTCTCTCTCTCTCTCTCTCTCTCTCTCTCTCTCTCTCCCTCCCTCTCTCTCTCTCTCTCTCTCTCTCTCTCTCCTCTCTCTCCCTCTCCCTCTCCCTCTCCCTCTCCCTCCCTCTCCCTCTCCCTCCCTCTCCCTCTCCCTCTCTCCCCCCCCCCCCCTCCCCCTCTCCCCTCTCCCTCTCCCTCTCCCCCTCTCCTTCCTACCCCACTCTTTCTCTGAATCACACTAGGCAATGATCATCCAATAAGCGGTACTCTTGACTTTTTTTTTCCTTTTTTTTAGATTTTTTGAGATTTGAAACTAACACATACGCATAAAGACACGCCCGCGGCTAACTCAAAAGGTGCGACTGCATATCGGCGATCTCTCAAAGCTTTTCTTTGTAAGCCGCTTCCTCACGTGATTCTTAAGACAGCATAACGAGGGCGGAGTGCGTGTCCAAAGTCATCATCATCATCGTTGGTGTTGTTCTTATCGTGGGCGGTGGTGATGAGGCGCATGTCGGTGTTCCCTTTTGACTCTTATCGATGAATGCAGATATTTCTATTTTAGAATATTATCCGTGACTGTTTGTCGATAAGAGAAAATAAACCGGATTAAATGATGAAATGAACGCAAGATATTTTAAGTATGCATACAAGTAGAATAATTAGTAACGATAGATTAATGAATTAAGGCCATATGTGATAATTCGCGTGTTTTATTTCATTATTTCTAAAAATATGCAAATAAATAGAACTATTAGTAATGGTAGATTAATGAATCAAGGCCATATGTGATCATTCACGTGTTATAATTTCCATTTTGTCGTATTTCTAGTTCGAGTCGATGCAAACCCATCCCCATTTTTGCCACAGTAGTCCGGAAGTCCATATAAAATAAATCCCCGACTTCAAATGAAAAACAGTATGTAAATGGGGCGACTACCGATACAAGGGCCAGGATGTGAGTGACAAAAGGGGCTCCTACGCTGTACGCTGACGTCAGCTGTATTGTGGGATTTCGTAAGAGAAGCTGAATGTGATGTCGGGATTATTCTAGTGCCCCCGCGTGTCGGTGCATAAAGGGCGGCTATAATTGCGAAGACATTAAACTAAAGCTTGACATTTGCGATGCGAGATGAAAAATGAGACATAAGTCGAGGGTTTGTGCCTTCGTCCGTAGCGATGATCACGCGCTCGAGATAAAAGCTTCCTTCTGTTGCATTCATAAGACAATTCCGGACGTTCTCCTCGTCACATTCGCGTCGACCTGCTGTGACCTGACCCCTTTCATCTCAGGACGGTTCCTTTCACCTGTCACATTCCCATAGGACGTGTTCTGTCACCTTCCTTGACCTCGCGGTGACTTCGCTTCCGAATTCCATCAGGCATTCGGAAGGTCTTCGAGTGACCTGCCAGGAACGAAAGGCAGTGACCCTTTCCGCGTGACCTAAGGTGACCTGCGCTATTAAATGATGACCCGCGGTCAGCTAATTTGGATCTCATGGGTGTCGGGTTACAGCAATGTGGGCTAAGAGTTTATTCTCGTCGGCGCCTGTGATTTTCCCAGGAATCTCGGTGACTCTTTTCTAATATCGATTTCGTCAGAATACGCGTGAGAAAGAGAGATTGAGCGAGAGTAGAGAGAGAGAGAGAATAGAACAGAAATGTCGGAGGAGAACATATGACAAGGCCCTTGCCAAGACCTCTGCGAGTCATAATTCCAAGCTCTCCTTAAAGCTCTTGTCTCGTAATCTGCATGTAGTGTCTAATAATGAGTCCCGGGTCATTTCTCTTCGTAAGTTCTCTGAGTTAGGTCGTTACATTCGACCCCTCAAGAGAGCTGGGGTCATTAGTGGAATCATTAATTATGTTCTTGTTCAGGTATGATAGCTAACGTTTGCATGCGTGTAAGCGTACGTGCGTCAATGACTTGCATTGGTACAAGTCTATTCCCGTCATAATCTTCGTCGCCAGCGGGAGGGGATGATCAAAAGTAAACTTGACACAAGTCTCAACAACAATCAAATCATCTGGCGGAGCCGTGAGGCGTTTCCAAAGGGCTCCGTCGCGTCCTCGAGGCGTTCCTCATCCTTATCTACCTCCCGAGGGATGCGTCAGTGTCTCCGCCGATCTTCCGCCGCCCCTTCAGCGCGCGGCCGTGTCTCGCATCCATCATTACAGCGCTAAGCAGCTTCCCGACACTTCTTCTCCTCCGAGCGCCTCTCTGCGGATCTTCCTGTAAGAGGAGCAGGTTGGTATGCGAAGCGCGGTGACGGCGAGCTCCTCCGGCCGCGCGCCCGAAGGGACCTGCCTGTCAGAGCCGTGACCAAGCCGACGCCTGAGGTGTCAACCGCACCACCAGAGAGAGAGGGGAAGGAAAGGGGAGGGGGCGCGAGGGGAGGCTGGGGGCAGCCACCACCTACCAAATTGTGATCGACACTCTCGGGTCCCAACCATCGTCAAGGACCCTAGGGGGACTTTGGGCTCTCTGACTGGGGGAATTAAGGGCGGGAATAGCGAGATAATAGGGTTAAAGAGGGGAGCAGTTTGTTCCCCAAGGGCAGCTTTTGTTGTTAATGACGGAAGTAACAGGCTTGACATCATTAGCTCGAGTGGAATAATAAATGGATCGCCGAGTTGCACACTAGTCTGACTTCTTGTCTCTTGTCTAGGAGTTTCCCTCGACTTACTTACGCTCATTATGTCACGTCGTCCGTTCGTTCTCGTCTTCGCCTGCCTTGCCCTTTTCTTCTTTTCGCTTTCATCTCTCTCGCCTCTCTTTCTTTAGCCTATTCACTATTTTTAAAACGCTGAAAGGTGGCGTTGATAGTTTTGATATATTATTTTTTTGTTTATGGAATGTTACCATGTGTATATATATTTGTTTTCATTTCTTCTTTGCTCTCGTCTTCTTTTCTTTTCTTACTAATGTCCGGAATGTTTCTTTCCTCCCTGGTTCTTCTTCTGTTCCTACCCATCCACCTCTTCCAACAATCTCGAAGCTCCTCCACACCCCTCTTCTGTTCCTTCTCTTCCACTTCCACTATTCCTTTATTCTTCCTCTGTCTCTTCCACTACCTCTTCCTTTTATCTCGACAGGACTTAGGAGAGGGAGCGGATGGGACGGGATGGGAGGGGGGTAGTGGGTGGAGTGGGGGGCATAAGGTCCTTGTGAAGCTATTTATGCCTCCTTCTGTCCCATCTCCCGGGCGGCCGAAATGTCACGTTTTGGGCATCTCGAGGAGTACCGAGAAGAAAGGAACTTGTACATGACTATCTTGTGGAGCTGCTGAATAGGTCGCGGCATAATGCAATTAGCACACGCCTCTGTCTCTGTCTCTGCCTCAGACTCTTTTCTCTCTCTCTCTCTCTCTCTCTCTCCCCCCCCCCCCCCCCCCTCTCTCTCTCTCTCTCTCTCTCTCTCTCTCTCTCTCTCTCTCTCTCTCTCTCTCTCTCTCTCTCTCTCTCTCTCTCTCTCTCTTTCTCTCTCTCTCTCTGTCACTGTCTCAGTTTCTTTCTCTCTTTCTGTCTCTGCCTCAGTCTCTCTCTCTACTTCATTCCCTCCCTCCCTCCCTCCCTCTCTTTCCACCCCTTTCTCTATTCCTCCTTCTCTCTCGCTCCATAATGATGCCTCCACTTAATTGTTCCCCAAGAGGACTCACGGAGGGACAATGCCACCTTGCCATCGCCCTCATGCAACAACGGAACAACAACAATAACAACAGCAGCAGCAACAACAACAGCGTTGGACCTTGGAACAACAAGATAACAATGGCTTTCTCTCATTGTTCTTCTCGTTCCTTTTGTTCCATTTTTTATGCTTGTTACCTTCTCTTGTTGCGTTCGCGTCTGGATGGCTCTTCGTATTACCATTATTATCCCTTTTTTTTCTTTCTTTTCCGCGTCTGTATATATTTTTTTTCTGCATTGCTATTACTTTTGTTTTTACCATTTTCTTTCCTTAGTTGTTTCTGTCTGTTTCCCTCGCTTCTCTTTTATCACTGTCTCTTTTTTTCAATTTTCGTTAGAATGAAAGTGGAAACAAACAGGAAGAAGGAAATGTGGAAGTAGGTAGGTAACGAGAGAAAATGGAAGCGTTAGGACCAAAAGGGGGAAAAGGGGGAAGTAGGAATAAAAGAAAGGGGAAAGGGAAAGGGGAGAAGGAGGAAGGCAGGGGAGGAGGAGAGGAGTAGGGAGAGAGGTAGTGGTGGTAAAGGGAGGGAGAGGGAGAGGGGGAGAGAGGGGAAACTAAAACAATATGTTCGTTACGGGTGATCTTGACTCAAGGCAGGATGACCCCCATCCCCGACCTCTGCCCTCCCCCCCAACCCACCCCCAAGGCCTCTTCCTCTTCTTGTTGATCCAGGCGGCACTTGCCTTTGTCTCACTGCGCATTGTTTTGGCTACAGGCACTTGTGTCTGGAGGGGAGGTAGGGGGGAGGGAAGGGAAGAGGGAAGGGGGAAAGGGGGACGGGAGTGGAAGAGAGGAGAGGGGGTGAATGGGGGGGAGGTGGAGGAGAGGAGAGGAGAGAGGGGTGAGAGATGGCAGGAGTAAAAGACGGGAAGAAAGAAGAAATGCATATGGGTCGAAAAACAAACGGCATTAGGGGAAACATCGAAGTAAACAGTGAATGAAAAAAATATATAAACAGTAAACGGAAAACAACAAGTAAACAAAGAAGACTAAAGTTAACCTAAAAAAAGAGAGAAAGGAATAGATATTATATAAAAAAGGATAAAAATAGTATCTTGACGAACGGATGTACGCTCGGAAGAAGCTGAATGAGGGAGAAAGGAGAGAACACAAGAAGAGACTGTTTTCCATGAGTATTTTGTTGACGTATCTGTGAAGGGTTTATGTACACGAGGGCAAGGAGCCGTATCCTGTGTCGGCCAGGATATTTCGCGGGATTATATTTTTTTGGAGGTGAGAGGAATTCAGAAAGGGAGCGAAATGTAGACGTCGGAGAATATATTAAGTTCCTATTTCTTTCTTTCTTTTTTTCCCCCCACCAATTGGCGTAGAATTTCAACTCTTTCCATCCCTGACGTTATTTCCCCGGGGGGATCGGGGGCCAGGGCAGAGGGGGAGGCCCTGAAACCTCTGCACTCCGTTCAACTTAATTGCCGTCATTGGACATGCATGGGCGTAATTTGTGTGTAATTGATCAAATTCCCTGTAAAATGCACCCGACAATGTACCGCATTGATCCAATTTCAAGCAACACCTCCTGTCACAATAGCCCGGCTGATTGTTCACACACGCGTGAAGACAATGCCACCCCGGACTCCTCTATAAGGTCGGAAATCTTAGCCGACAGGGCTTGATTCTCCCACCTCGCGTCACTTTCATTGGCTCTCCCCTTTCCCCTCGACGGGCGACAAGGGGGCGGGATCTGTGTATCCAAAGACAATCGAGTCATCAGAGGCGGCTCGAAGTAGCGCCACCGAATTAGCGGGGTCGAGCGAGCGCCCAGATACCGATTTCGAAATGGACCGTCCTCGAGGTGACATGTCGAGGTGGAGCAATAACTCTAAAACGGGAAATTGTCATCACTCTCATCATCAGGCGCAGAGAGAGAGAAAAAATAATGTTCATATAACCGATTTAAAAAGAGACCACGGACACACAAAAAAGAATCTTTTTCTCGAGAAGAAAATGTTTCAACATCGGTTCTTCGAAGCAGCTACCGAACCAATGGATCGAAACGGGGACGCGTTAGGGTTGTCATTGTCACTTAATTAAGGGTAACTGGGTTAGTGCGGCCAACGCTATGGTTATTGTTGTCTCCTTTTTCCCCCTTTTTTGTCACCCTTTCTTTCCAAAGGGTCTTTCTATCCACTGATGCTATGTATCTGTTGATGTCTGTGTTACTGTCTGTCTGTCTCACGCGCATATTTTTGTTTTCACTTCTTCCTTTGAGAGTACGGTGGTGTACCCTATTTCTATGAAAAGAATAAGAGAGAGGGAGAAGGCGAGAGAGAGAGAGAGAGAGAGAGAGAGAGAGAGAGAGAGAGAGAGAGAGAGAGAGAGAGAGAGAGAGAGAGAGAGAGAGAGAGAGACGAACAGACAGGGCCAACAATGGTACCCTGCGTAATCCCTTGTCCTAGGCTGGGACTTATCAGGGGAGCGCATCTCTTTGCTTCCCGAGAACGAGCAGCTTCCACGGTGGGAGCAGGACGCGCCCAGGACAGTCGCGCATTGTCCCGGGATCCTTCGGCATTGTGCCCGTCCGCCGTGCCTCGCCCCAGGGACCCCGGCGTGGGATGGGTCGCAGGGCCTTCTTCTTCCTTCTCCTTTTCCTCGTCCTCCCTCTTCTTCTTGTTCTCCTCCTTCTCCTCCTCTTCTTCTTTTTCTCCTTCTTCTCTTCTTCTTCTTCTTCTTCCTCCTTTTCTTCTTCTCCTCCCCCTCTTCTTCTTCTTCTTCCTCCTCCTTTCCCATCTCCCTCTCCTCCTCCTCCCCCTCCCCCTCTTTTTCCATCTCCCTCTCCTCCTCCTCCTCCTCCTCCTCTTTTTCCATCAACTCTCCTCCTCCTCTTCCTCCTCCTCCTCCTCCTTCTCCTCTTGGTTGTCGCCGCCCTTTGTCGCGGAGAGAAATTCGAAGACGCAACGACAGCATTACCATCGATTATTACCTGATCATCTCCCACGGTTCCTTCATAGGAGGGAGGGGGGGCTAGGGATGAGGGGGAGAAGGGGGGGCATAGGCCAGTTCTATTCATTGTTTATTTCTTCTTCTTCTTCTTCTTTTCCCTTTCATCGTTATTCTTATTTTTTTCATATATTACATGTTAATTCTTCTTTCGGGCATCTATTTTTTTTTCAAAACGTGGATTAAAGGCTCCAAAATACGCCCCGGTAAGTGTAATCTGCCTACGCTTTGCACCGTCGACCCCAAACTCATTTTTTGAGAGCTGAAGTTTGAATACAATTTTACGCACTCTTCACTCTCTAACTCACCCCTCCCCTGCTCCTCCCTGCTCCCCCCTGCTTCCCCTCACCATAACCCCGAACCCCACACTGTCCCCCTACCCCCACCCCCACCCCTTCTACGAGCGACTACTGCTACTATGAAACGAACAGAAAAAAAAACGAGAGATAGAATGTCCGTAGCCGTATGGAAGAGCCCATTGGATAATCGGATTAAGACTTACACATAGGGCGTGTCACAAAGGACTCACGGCCAAGCCTGACGTAAATATGAAATCCTAACCAGTGTGTTATTTCACCCTCACACACACACACACACACACACCCTTAAAGGACATGATCATCAACGCTCGCTCTTTCTCTCACCCTACTACCCCCCTCCTCCCCACCTCCCCACTCGTCCTCCCTCCTCCTCCCCTCCTCTCTCCTCCTCCCGTGTCCTTCTGCCCTTCTTCTGTCTAAAGTACTCTTTTCTTTATCCGTGTACGAGCATGTGGAATGAGGGCTTGGCTTTAAACCTCTCTTCATTCAACAAAAAGAGTGAGAGAAAGAAAGGGAGAGAGAGAGAGACAGAGAGATGGGGGGGAGGAGGGGGGAAGAAAGAAAGAAAGAGAGAAAAAAATATCTGCGTTGTGTAAGCCGTTGCTATCTATGAAAAAAAAATGTATAAATATAAATATAAACACACTAGCGGGCATCCCCGACTCCCATCTTCTATTTCACAGTCAGACGTAGAAAACGGAAGAAATTCATCATAGGATCATCTTCTTGCCTATTCTTATATTTTGCCATTTTTCTTCACTCCTTCTCCCCTTTCTCGTCTCCTTCACTAAACCCCACCCCACCCCGTCCCTCCTTCCTTCCCTGTCCCCATCCCCTCACCTTCACCTCTCGCCTCTCCCCCCTTTTCATCGCCACGACACCTGACACCCCCTTTCTTTATGTGTTCTGCTTTTCCAAATGTTTCGTACGCTACAGATGTGCGATTTTTTATTTTCACACGAACGCACGGATACACACACACACACAGACACATATGCACGTACAGCCGTACATGTGTATTTCCTATCGTTGTTTGGTGTTTCTCTCTCTCTCTCTCTCTCTCTCTCTCTCTCTCTCTCTCTCTCTCTCTCTCTCTCTCTCTCTCTCTCTCTCTCTCTCTCTCTCTCTCTCTCTCTCTCTCTCTCTCTCTCTCCCTCTCCCTCTCCCTCTCCCTCTCCCTCTCCCTCTCCCTCTCCCTCTCCCTCTCTCTTAGTATTTGACTACCATGAAAGATCTAAACAAATCTATTCACATAAAAATAACACCAACGAGTTCCCATCACACATCACAAACCGAACATAAAAGGGAAGGCATGTGACAGAAGGAAGGAAGACAGAGTGAACCTTAAAGGGTGTGGCAGGTCGTGTCACGTCACGGCCTGTAACATCACCCTCGGATGTCACGTGACCTACCTCGTCGCTTAAAACACGAAGACAAACCCTTGCTGTATTTTTGCCAACTCAGACGTATATGTGTGTGTGTGTTTTTTTTTTTATTCAAGAATATGTATGTCTATATTTTTTTCCCTTTAAAGAAAACGGGGTTATGAATGTTAGCTATAGCGTGTCGACTGGGTAACTATTTTTTAAAAAGGAGGGGAAAAAAGGCACGGATAGAATAACTAATTGTTTCTTGCTTTAATAGCAGGCGGAGAGAGCGTATTGTTTGTGACAGTTCTGTCTGTTTACACTGACTTTTAAGTTTCATGTCTGCTCTCGATCTTATAATTATTATTTTCATTTTTCTCTCTGTGTCTTTCTCTCTCTATATCTATCTCTCTCTCTCTCCCTCCCTCCCTCCCTCCCTCCCTCCCTCCCTCCCTCTCTCTCTCTCTCCCTCTCTCCCTCCCTCCCTCTCTCTCTCTCTCTCTCTCTCTCTCTCTCTCTCTCTCTCCCTCCCTCCCTCCCTCCCTCCCTCCCTCTCTCTCTCTCTCGCTCCCTCCTCTCCCGGACGTGCTATCACCGCCTTCTCCTCCCGCCTCAGGGATGCTGGCGGGAGTTGAAGGCGAAATAGAGTTGGGTTGACAGATCCCGTCACCTCCACAAGCAGAGAAGAGCCGGGTTGTGCATCCCCGCCCTCCTGTGCGAGGGCGTTTGCTCTCTCTGTCTCTCTCTTCATCTCTCTCTCTCCATCTTTCTTCCATCTCCTTCTTCTTCTTGTATCTATCTTACCTCTCCATTTCCCATTCCCTCTCATTTTTTGTGTGTGTCGATCTCATTCTCTCCCTTTCCATTTCTCTCTCTCTCTCTCAACCAAACCCTCCCTCCCTCTCCTCCCTTCCACCCTCCCTCCCTCCCTCCCATCCACCCACCCACCCACCTTCTCTCTCCCTCCCTCCCTCCCTCCCTCCCTCCCTCACGAAACAGCCAAATCGCGCTGCAAACACGTTACCCAAACGCACTCTCTCACCTCGGCCGTGACAGCTCGGTCGGGAAGACGAGAAAGTGACTCAATACTCCTAGTTTTTTTTCCTCTGGCCCCATGCAAGATGTGTCGCGGAAAATCTGTGACAGATCGGAGTTAATAAAGCATAGTGGTGGAGTGTTGGAGGGGGGAGGGGTGAGGGTGAGAGGAGGAGGGGAAAGGAGGAGGAGGGAGGCTAGGAATGGGGGGTGGGGATGTGTGTATGTGGGAGGGGGAAGAGGGAGAGGGAGAGGGAGGGGGAGGGAGAGGGAGGGAACGGGAGAGGGAGGGAGAGGGGGAAAGGGAGAGGGAGGGAGAGGGAAATAGAGAGTAGTGGCGAGGAAGAGAGAGATCGAGAAAGAGAGAAATAGTAAGAGAAAGAGAAGGAGAGAAAGAGATTCCAGCGTTGATGACGTACGAGGGCAGGGGAATTCGTAGCCCCGGGCGAAGGAGGGACGTTCCCAGGTGTCGTGTTCGCGCGAGGAGGAGCGAGGGTCGGGCGGCGAAGGGGCGAGGAATGAGTTCGACGCCATCACTTGAAGGGGAAGGGGGGGAGGGGAAAGGGGATGAGGGGAGTGATGGGGATGAGGGGAGTGTTAGGGAGGGAAGGGGATGAGGGGAGTGGTGGGGAGGGAAGGGAGTGGTGGGAGGGGGGGATGAGGGGAGTGATGGGGATGAGGGGAGTGCTAGGGAGGGAAGGGGATGAAGGGAGTGGTGGGGAAGGAAGGGAGGGTGAGGAAAGGGAGGAGAGAGAGAGGAAAGGGGGGGGGAGACGAGAAGGGAGAGCGATAGGAAGAGAGGGGAGAAAGAGAGGAGGGAAGGATGGGAAAATTCTTTTTTAAAAGGAAATATGTCGTCCAGTTAATGATCTCGTTTAGTAAATGTGTATTTTTCTGAGAGAGAGAAAGAAAAAAAAAACAAGTGAGGAAATATTGAGGAACTTTGAGTCGTTTTCCGCTGATGAGAAAGAGGATATTTCCTTTTGTCGGTTAAAAATAACGATTTGGATTTGACGAAAATGAAAAACAAACAAACAAAAAAAAACATACAGACAAACAAAACACAACACACCATACCACACACATACATACACACACACACACACACACACACACACACATACACACACATCTCAGTTTTGTTGTTTTTTTCCCTCTCTCTCTGTTTTGAATGTCCATCTAAGAATAAACTAAATCTCAGACGATAAAAAGGGAATTCTTAAGAGGCAGGAGAAAGACGTCCTCTCCTTTTGTGAATTTTGTTTTCAGAATTATTATCCTGAGTTGAAGGGGGAGGGGAGGGGGAGATAGAGGGGAGGGGTTAGTAGGAGAAGGGGGAAGGGGAAGGGGAAGAGGAAAGGGGGAAGGGGGAAGGGGAGGGAGAGGGGAAGGGGAAAGGGGAAGGGGAGGGAGAGAGGGGCAAGGGGAAGGGGAAGTGGGGGAGGGGAAAGGGGAAGGGGAGGAAGAGAGGGGCAAGGGGAAGGGGAAGTGGGGAGTGGAAAGGGGGAAGAGGAAGGGGAGTTAGAGAGAAAGGGCGGGGGGAAGGGAGGAGGGTGAGGGGAGAGGGAACGGGGGAAGGGATAGGGGATGGGGGGGTGGGGGTTGCTTTTTATAGTGCAAGACCATGGATCCCGTCAAGAATCTGGACATAATTCATACATAATCACATCGTAACGTCAAGCGAAAAGTCGCAGCGAAGCATAAGTCGCAGCCGGGGCGCTTTTTGCGACGGCGACTGTCAGAGCGCCCGCGGACGAGACGCAGCGATGGCTTCTCCGCCCTTATCAATTTCGCGAGTTGGTGAAACTGCCGTGGATGGCGGGCGGCACTTGCGGTGGGCGGGCGCGTCCATTGTCTCTTCGGTGACGGGGTTGCTGCGAGGAAACGCCCCCCTCAAGTCGGCGCTGGCGAGGCTGCGTATTGTTATAATGATAATAGCGATAATAATAATAATAATCATTATTCTTTTTTTGGATTTGTTTTTCTTGATATCATTGTTATTATTATTACTGCATCATTTGAGTTGTTATTTTCCAATTTGTAATATTCTCCGTTTAC
>NW_028234411.1:10250653-10280653 GCF_977035675.1 Penaeus japonicus
TCCTTCCTCCTCTCCTTTTCACCTTCTCCCCAACACTCAGTCATAAACACATAAACACAAATAGAGAGAGAGAGAGAGAGAGAGAGAGAGAGAGAGAGAGAGAGAGAGAGAGAGAGAGAGAGAGAGAGAGAGAGAGAGAGAGAAAGCCAGCAAGGGGGCGAGGACAATTTTTGTGGGTCTGAATCCTCGCACATCTGGCAACTCAACGCCGTTCCTACTGCTGCCGCTGGACTTCGGCCATTGAAAATTAGCGCACGGCGGACTGGCCCAGAACAGTGCCTGGAAACAGTGGTGATCCAGAGAGCGATAGCGCTGGACAAACATGGCCGGCCCTGCTGTGTCCTCCCCCCCACCCCACTCCACTCCACCCCACCCTCGCCTTCCCCTCTCCTCCCCTTCTGGAACAGTGCCATTGAAAAGGGAGGTTTGAGATGAAGGGGTTCCAGGGGGAGGGGGGGAGAGGGTGTCTAGCTGGGGGAATGGTGGTTGTGGGCAGGGGAGGGATGGGGTGGGGGGTGTTGAGGGATGAGGTGGGGAGGGGGGAGGGAGATGGGGGAAGTAAACGTTCCAGGGGTTTTTGATATGAAGGGAGGTCGAGGGTTGGGGGGAGGGGGGGGGATTACGGAATAGGATTTTACAGGTAGGGGATTAGAAGGAGGAAGAGGGGGAGGGGAGGTTTCCATGGGGCTTCCAGGTAGAGGGGAAACGAGCGAATAATACACACTAATAATAATAGCGTTACTTATTACTTATACTGAAGAGGTTGATGTGTGTATATATATATATGCTGTAAATCACTCGAGTAAACAAAACGGAATCGATTCCCAGCAGAAGCACACCTTTCCTTCAGCGGCAATTCCCCTCACTGCATATTTTCCCCTCAAATCGCCATTGATACACCTCATTACCCAAAAGAACTCACTACTAATGACCTTTAATGACGGATATTATCTGGATGTATCACCCCCACCACCACCACCCCTATTATCCCTCTCTCGCACCCCTCCCCCCTACCCCCCTCTTATCCCTCTCTCACCCCCCCCCTCCCCCTACCCCCCTCTTATCCCTCTCTCGCACCTCCCCCTCCTCCCACTCTCCCTCTTATCCACAAACCTTACCCTCACCCTTTCCCCTTCCCTTGCCTCCCCCCCCCTCCTCCTCCCCCCTATCC
This sequence comes from Penaeus japonicus, assembly GCF_977035675.1. Taxonomy (NCBI): domain Eukaryota; kingdom Metazoa; phylum Arthropoda; class Malacostraca; order Decapoda; family Penaeidae; genus Penaeus; species Penaeus japonicus. The sequence continues at coordinate 10,251,825 of NW_028234411.1, forward strand.
AAGATATGCTCTCACAGTCTGTAATCTCGTATCGTTCTCTGTACTTGCGCTAATAAATCCGGGATTTACTGTGTTACAGTGATTGGTTGCGGATGGAACGGGGGACGTGAAGTTGCGATTTTGGTCACTATGACGGGGACTCCTAAGGGCTGTTTTTCCTTGTCCGTGTTTGTGTGTTTTGTTTGAGTGTATACCTGATTGTGCATAAGGAGAGGGAGAGAGAGAGAGAGAGAGAGAGAGAGAGAGAGAGAGAGAGAGAGAGAGATCCATTACCTAATAGTCGAAAGAGCTATAATCTCTCACACGGTCTAGCTCACAATTGTATGCCAATTAATCACACAAAAAATGCTCCTTTGATAAACTGAACCAGCAAGTCTTTTTCGAAGTAGGGGCGTGATCTTAAGCATTACTTTCTATTCAAAAGTATTTGCTATCTCTTTCTTTCTTGCTCTCTCTCTCTCTCTCTCTCTCTCTCTCTCTCTCTCTCTCTCTCTCTCTCTCTCTCTCTTTCTCTCTTTCTTTCTCTCTCTCTCTCTCAAATTTCCTATTCATCCCAATCTCTATCTCTCTCTCTCTCTCTCTCCCTCACCCTCTCTCATTCTCTTTCGCTCTCTCGCTCTCTCTCTCTCTCTCTCTCTCTCTCTCTCTCTCTCTCTCTCTCTCTCTCCCTCTCTCTATCATCTATCTATCTATCTCTCTTTCAGTCTCTCTCTCTCTCTCCTCTCTCTCTCAGTCTCTCTCTCTCACTCTCTCTCTCTCTCTCCTCTCTCTCTCTCTCTCTCTCACTCTCTCTCTCTATCCTCTCTCCTCTCAGTCCTCTCAGTCTCTCTCTCTCTTCTCCCATCCCTTTCTCTCTCTCTCCTCTCTCTTCCTCTTCTCTCTCTCTCTCTCTCTCTCTCTCTCTCTCTCTCTCTCTCTCTCTCTCTCTCTCTCTCTTTCTCTCTCTAAGAGCGTTCGACTTGCACACATACGCAAGGATGCCACCTAGTAAAGCCACTGCGAGCCCTCGTGTATTTTCTCAAGACCTGGCATCGAGTAGCGCTTTTCCGAATACACTTGAGCTGAGCCCGTGTGTGATTAAGCGAATCTGTATTATTTATCGGAGGCGAGATAGAAAATGGGTTTATTCCTGTGTGGCGAAATCAGCGGTCGTAATCCCGGCACTATTAAAACTGTTAAGCTTTGGTGGTCGAGTGTGATCTCACTCAGAGGCTGCATAAAAGCTCTCTGCAATTTTGAATGTAAGGTTTTTATTTTATTTTTTTATTTTTTTTATTTGGGCTCTAATGTGGGATTATGGATGGATTTTTTTTTTCTCTTCTTTTCTCTTCTCGTTCTCTCTTTCTATCTTATGTTCTCTCTCTCTCTCTCTCTCTCTCTCTCTCTATCTATCTATCTATCTATCTCTATCTATCTCTATCTTTATCTATATCACTCTCTCCCCCTCCCCCTCCCCCTCCCCCTCCCTCTCCCTCACAACCCTCCCCTCCTCCTCTCCCTCTCCCCCTCCCTCTCCCTCTCCCTCTCCCTCTCCCTCTCCCTCCCTCTCCCTCTCTCAAATGTAAAAGTATAGACTCAGCCCACGTTTACTCAAACTTCAAATGTGATTTTTTAATAGCTCATAAAAACGATTTTGTAGTAAGACTTTGATACGAGCTTAACCTCAAGTGGATTAAAGGTCTAAGCGGAGCCGGTTGCATCATTTAAGTAATGGCGAGTCAGAGGCTTTGTTGCAAGTAATGAATGATCTTTGCAATTTTTTTTTTTTTTCAACTTGCGTTTTTCCTCTTTTTGATTTGAAAAGTAAGGTAGAGAAAGTGGAAACGAAATATAGATATACAAATAAATAAATATATATTAATATATATTTACATACATTTATATATGATATATATATATATATATATATATATATATATATATATATATGTACATATATAGAATGGTTTACTTTTCACATTTAGAAGCGGAGAGCCAATAGCCGACGTCTCCTATACAACTATAGCCCTTCCGGCGGGAGTCAATAAGGGATATTTTAACCCGGCCACAAGCCTGTCTCTTCCGGTCACCGATTCGCTAAAAGATGTCCAGGTTTCCGGTAACTGCTGCTTTACTGCTGTTGTGGCTACGGTCGTTAATCACACACTTCATTGGTCAATTATAGACCATATAGCTCCCCGCCCCCAGGCTGTAATGATCTCCCACTTTATTCTTGGATTTGTTTACATGCTTCTTTTTCCGGCTCTCTCTCTCTTTCTCTCTCTCTGTCTCTTCTTTTCTCTATTCTGTTCTGTTCTCTTCTCTTTTCTTCTCTTCTCTTCTCTTCTCTTCTCTTCTCTTCTCTTCTCTTCTGTTCTCTTCTCTTCTCTTCTCTCCTCTCCTCTCCTCTCTCTCTCTCTCTCTCTTCTCTTCTCTCTCTCTTCTCTATCTCTCTTTCCTTACCTTTCTCTTTTAGATTGAGAACCTGTCGTACAAATCAGGAAAAAGAAAAGAAAAGTAGAAGCTGTAGGAAATAAGTTCGAATGTTAGTGTCATTTTCTCTCGCTTGATGAATTTCTCGACACACAGAACGCCTCCATCTTGTGTCGTCCCCTTGCCCCTCCCTCCCCCCCTCTCCCCTGACGAAGAATATTTTTCAGTCCATAAAGCTCGTGGTAGCTAACCCCCCCCCCTCCATCCCCCTGTTTACCTTCTACCCCCTCCCTCACCCCCTCCCTTTCCCCCTGAGGGTCGCGTGGGTGGCCAGCAGACTGTAAAATATTTTCGACTTTCTGTGCCTTTTCGAGCCATACATTTCTGTCTTTATTTTTCCACCTCCACCTCTCTATCTCTCTCTGTTTTATCTATACATCTATCTATCTCAATATAGGTAGATATATAGGTAGCTATGTCTATTATCAATATAGGTAGCTATGTTTACCTATATCCTTATACATTGAGGTATCAGTTATCTAACTATTCACCTATCTTTTCTAACTATCTGTCTATTCTAACTATCTATCTATCTATCTATTCTATCTATCTATTCTAACTATCTATCTATCTATTCTATCTATCTATTCACTTATCACCATACATTCACCTATGTATATATGTATTTCTCTCTTTCTCTCAGCTAACGTTTCCAAAGAAGTCGATCGAAAGCATGAGTATTAGTGTAGCTTTCGAGCACGAGAGAGAAAGAGATTCGGGAAGAAGAAAAAGGGGCACCAAATAGATTTTGCTTTTGGGTTGGATATTGTCTCTTTTAGGTTGATGTTTCGTCTGGCTTGGTGGTGTTGAACGGTCTGTTGTGTGTGAAGGAGGAAGAAAAGGGGAAAGGGAAGTGTTTATGGAGATAGGGAGGTATCTTCATCCAACAATGCAGATGCTCGGGGTTTTTTTTTTCGCTCTGTGGATAGAATGCAAAGAGGAAAAAAATGGCCAACCGTGCCAGCACTTACAGATTTCAGCTGTGAATTATTATTCATTTATGGTGATTAAACCAGTTTTCATTTAATTGAAATGCAAATTTCGGCTTGTTTTTTACATTATGGTTAAATATTAATGATTCATATGTGCACACAGGCTGACTCCCCTCGCCATATTTCTGTAAAGTATACCCATTTTTCATGCAGGTATAACAACCTTCCACATTCTGAGACTATAATTAAAAGAAGTCTAACCAAAAAAAACAAAAAAAACATATAACATAGAAGCATAAAAGTATCGATGATTTTCACGCAGGTAATCAATAGGGATTCACTCGGCGACCGGGTAAACAAACTGAAAAAAGGCAGGACGTGTTTTTCTCTCCTTATTTTGAAACTCCCAGTTGCGGCTTCATCTCCCAAGCTTATATTGATCCAGCATGGTGTGACCGCCGCCGCCGCCGCCGCCACCGCCGCCGACACTGTCTGGGAAATACATTAGTTGGTAATTATCTAGCCATTGTCTTCGCTTCCCATGTGCACTGCACGTGGAAGCCGCCGTCCGCCCGCCATTGTCGTCCCTACGTCTCTCCCTCTCCTGTGGCGCTCGGCCGAGGAGAGCCTCGTCTGTTTCCTCTCCTCCTTTCCTGATTGTGTTTGAAATCGCTCGCACAGCCACAGGGAAGGAGTGTCTTTTTTACCAGCGCCTTCGGAGACACATGGCCGTCGCTCGATTTCCGTGGATTTTACGAGAACACAGAGAGGGATATTTTCCAAGGAGTCAGTCGAGAGGAACGAAACTCCCATATGTCTTGACCTAGCCAACCATAGGTGCGAAGTCAAGGCATTCTCACCTTTACGGCTGACCGTAGTCCTCGTTACTTTCTGCTCCAACTGGCCCGAGGTCTTAAAGGTCAATATAGCGTGAAGGGGCGAGACTATGCTCCTATTGTTTCTGGCGATGTGGCAACGCCGCAGGATCTCCAATGTAGGACTGTGAACGTGTCGTACGCTGAAAATTACAACCGGACTCGTCCCAAACCTTTTCATTACGCCGAGTCTTTGGGGGGAAATATGAAGTGTATGGCCGTCGGCCTGAGGAACAAGAAGAGGAAGAGAAAGACGGGAAGGAACACAAACGGAGGGAAATTAAAGGACGACGAAAGGTGGGAGTTTAGTTTGTAAATAGTGAGGTAAAAAGTATGTGTTCGGCGGGTAGCGGCGGTGGCTTTGAACTCGGAGCTCGGGCGGTTGGTGCGGTGGGCGGCGTGTCCTGGTGGGCGGTGGGCGGAGAGCAGTGTCACGTGCCCGCCGCGGCCTTGATCGTGACAAACACAAGACTTCCTTCCGAGGAGGACTTGGCGGGGCCGGGGTGGGCGACGAGTGTTCGCTGCCTCGTTTAAATGTTTGTTTATTTAGTCGGACACTTCTGTTCCGACAGAGAGAGAGAGAGAGAGAGAGAGAGAGAGAGAGAGAGAGAGAGAGAGAGAGAGAGAGAGAGAGAGAGAGAGAGAGAGAGAGAGAGAGAGAGAGAGAGAGAGGGGCGCGCTCCTCTAACAATGCTCTCCTGTGAGTAGAGGCCAAATATACAGCCCTTCATCCATTTTGATTGATCAAGCGATGGTAGTAAACAAACGTTCATATCGACTGATAGATGGATGGTTCCCTTCCTTCCCCCTACAGCACCCCACCCCCCTTCCCCCCTCTCCCCTATTCAACAAGGATCCCGATTGTTTCCCTAATTAGACGGCTTCTCACCATCTCTCTCTCTCTCTCTTTCTTTCTTTCTCTCTCTCTCTCTCTCTCTCTCTCTCTCTCTCTCTCTCTCTCTCTCTCTCTCTCTCTCTCTCTCTCTCTCTCTCTCCTTTTATTTATTCCTAACATCCTGCGGTAACTGTTTGACAAGCTTTGTTTCTTATTCTGCGTGTTTATATCTTCTCCATTGTACCCCCTCTGCGGCGCCACAGTACTGCCAAACATAGGTCACATCCCTCGCTTGTTTATCGTCATGGTAACACTGTTCGCTCGCTTGAGAGAGAGAGAGAGAGAGAGAGAAAAAACTCAGAGAGAATTATTTACATGTGGGAACTTTTAAGAGGTTTAGGAGATTCAAAGTATATTTTCTTTTTTCCTTTTATTTTGAGAGGAAGTCGACGTCTTGGGATTATTTAGAAGAAAAAAAAAATAATGGAATCAATTTAAGAAACAGAGAGAGAGTAAGGAAGTAACTGATAACGAAACAGTGAGAAAAGTCGACGAAATCTCTCGGTTCTTGCTTCGTTCGCTGTGAAGACATATACACAGCCACGGAGGAATCTTTGTGTTTATGTGAACCTAAACTGAACATAATAATGCCTCTGTCTTATGTTTGGTTGGAAACGTTCAAAGAGCAGTTCTCTCTTTTTTGTCTTTCCTTTGTCGAACAGTGTCTCAAATCTTCTCTTGTCAACAAAGGTCATTATCATGGCTCAGTCTTAAAGGTCTTCCGACCTTTGATGGTTGCGGCAGAAGCCGGTTAAGGAAATCTACCACACACGCTGACGCACATACAAACTCACAGACATAAACATACACACACTCAGAGGGAGAGAGGGAGAGAGAGAGAGAGAGAGAGAGAGAGAGAGAGAGAGGGAGAGGGAGAGGGAGAGGGAGAGGGAGAGGGAGAGGGAAGGGGGAGGGAGAGGGAGAGGGAGAGGGAGAGGGAGAGAGAGAGAGAGAGAGAGAGAGAGAGAGAGAGAGAGAGAGAGAGAGAGAGAGAGAGAGAGAGAGAAATGAAAAGAGAGAGAGAGAAAGAGCGAAAGAGTGAGAGAAAAAGAGAGAGAATCTGACCTGTGTGTTGACACCTCTCTTCTATACCGTAATTGCGTTAACAAAAAGCCTAATTAGTGGTCAGAAATATAGGCGAGTTTCCCTCTCTTGCTCTACCCGGTGCACATGTATATTAACGGCCGCCGTATAGCATTAGCATCGGCGAGAGAATAACACGGGTAGCACTCCATCCCCTTTATCTAATCGGTCTAGGAAGGTAGCCATCAGACCACGGGCCGGTGCGTGCAAGAGCAAATCGGTCTCTGCATTACGAGCTATACACCAATTAGTGTGAAATTCATGTGGAGGTGGATAGAGGCACATTAAAGTGAGGGTTGTGTAAACGGGGCTGTCTTTATAGAGACTTTAAGACCGCAGCGAGTGAGTCTGCCCCGAGCCAATTATGTTGACATTTGTCTTAAATTGGTCGGTCATAATAACACTTCCTCTTCGCCGCGTCTCGAAGGGCGATTTTCGCGACCTTCCTCCACGCTCTATCCCGCCACTTTCTTCCCCCTAACCATCTACCTATCCTTTTCCTCGTATTAGGTCAGTCGTTTTTGGTGTAGAGTGTAGAATGATGTGAGAGGAGGGTGGGGATAAGATCACTGTGGAAGAATGATAGGAAGAAGAATTGGAAGAAATTGTGATAGGAGAAGGAGAAGAAGGCTGGGAAGGGGGGAGGGGGGAGGGGGAAGGCATTCTTAGAGAGCAATGGGAGTGGGGGAAACAAGAGGTGATTAGAGGAGTGAAGTACTTGGCTTTTTCAACGCTGAGGAGAGAGGGAGGGACGAGGGGGAGGAGGGGGGGAGGAGAAGGGAGGGAGCGGGTGGTGGATGTGATGGTTGAGTAAATTGGTTGGATTAGGATGATTAGTCTCGGCGGGCCGTCTTCAAATGAGGTATAAATAAATGAGAAACGAAGAAAGAAAGAAAAAAAAACGTTCGAAGGAAAATTATCTAGAAGGATTTTCATCATTATCTGGCTGGGAGAGCCCTCCGCCGTCGTCATTTGCTGGCTCTCCTCGAGGGAAAAGAGAGGAAAATACTTCAAATGTTGTGAAGTGAATAACCCCGAATTAATCGAGCAGTTTTTGTTCCTGACGGCGCTTCAGCTAAACGGAACCCCCGCGTGCGGCGTCCCCGCCGGAGAGTCATTGTGTCGGTCGTGCGCCATTTTCTTGCCTCGGCCACGGGCGGACGCGGCACAGGTGAGACAATAGACTCGGCGTCATGGACCCCGCTATTGTGTTCCCTTCGCCTACGGGAGCCCTAGGTCACGCCCTCCCTCCCCCGCCCCCACGCCCGCCGTCGCAGTGTGCAAGGCGCCGGGCTCGTCCAGGGCGCGGCACTGACTCAATCTCCCAGAGATGGTCAGCGGCGGAGAGAACAATGGGTGCGCGTGATTGGTGCACCTGACGCTGTGGCTGGCCAATCACTCGCCTCGCTTTGTTCCAAGTTCGATCTGCGCGGCAAAGGGCCGGTGGGCTGCGGAGATGCTAGTGTTCTCTTTTTAGTTTCCGTACGCATTATTTTTCTCTAGCTGTGCTTATGGGATTGCGATTGGCTATCTGTTGTTTAGCTGTGTGTCTCGAGACAGAGATGTTTGTCTTGCGAGTATAGATTATATCGCGTGATGGCCGATAGAAAACGGAGATGCTTTGTTTTGTGTCGACCGCTCACTTCACAGCAACATTTGTATAAATATTCACTTTCAATTTGGTTATTCTCTTAGCATTATTTAAGTTTGTGCTATTTCCCACGAAAGAAAGAATCAAAATGCTTTTAAATTTGCATAAAACAAATTCTTAGAATCAAAATCACTGCCGTAGCGAAGACATTGAAGAGGTGTCCGAATGCGTGCATTGTAACTTGCGCATCTCTCCCCGAGCCGCTCTGGTTCGCACGGGCGGAGATACACAATATTGCTAATTGCGGATCATATGCGAGAGACATGCATTCGAACGTCAACAATGCATGTGATGATGATTGTGATGATTACTGTGGAGGTGAGAATGGCGTCCCTGGAGGCAATCTAGACGATACTTGTTTGAATGTGACGCCGCGGGGTTGTTAAACTCGACTCGACCTTACGAACGGATGGTCTCCTATGCAGTCTTACTGAAGATGTTTAGGAAAGGGAGAGAGAGAGAGAGAGAGAGAGGGAGGGAGGGAGGGAGGGAGGGAGGGAGAGAGAGAGAGAGAGAGAGAGAGAGAGAGAGAGAGAGAGAGAGAGAGAGAGAGAGAGAGAGAGAGAGAGAGAGAGAGAGAGAGAGAGAGAGAGAGAGAGAGAGAGAGAGAGAAATTAATGATAATGTACCCCCCTTGCACAAAAGAATTAGTTGAAAAAAAGTTACAATTGAGCCTAAAGAAGAACATTGACAATGGGCAGCGGTACGCAACCTAATGCATTTATGAATTTTGATTAGGATGCAAATCATATGTTGCCTGGGGGGATTAGGGGGTGGAGACGGGGGAGGGAAGAATAGGGGCGGAGGGCAGATCCGCCTGCATAGTGCAACGCCCACGTCCCGTCTGCAATTATCGCTGCAACATTTCTGCGTGATGAAGGGAAAGAAAGAAGAGGCGAATAAGCTTAATGATGCGAGGAATATGGATGACTTGCATGTGCGATATCGCGCAGTTGTGTTTGTGCGCGAGGGGGCTGGGCTGCACGAGCGATAAGGTTGGGGCACACACGCGCATTTTCTCTTTCTCCTTCTCTTTCTCTTTCTTTCTTTTTCTCTCTCTTTCTTTATCTCTCTCTCTCTCTCTCTTTCTCTTTCTCTTTTTTTCTTTCTTGCTTTCTCTCTCTCTCTCTCTCTCTCTCTCTCTCTCTCTCTCTCTCTCTCTCTCTCTCTCTCTCTCTCTCTCTCTCTCTCTCTCTTCTTTCTCACGCGCGCATTTAAAGTTCCAAGTTCCCCTCACGTGACGAAATGGAAGGGTGGGAAAATGAGGGGAAAGTGTAATGTCCCTCAGGCAAGTATTTCCGGAGTTATGAAAACACCAACATATACTTCACGCAGGGAGTAAAGTGTGGGGGGGGGGCCCATTTAGAAAAAAATAAAACTTGATCCTCTCTCCCCCTCTTTTTCTTCCCCCCTATCCCTCCCACTCCCACCCCCCTCTGCTCCTCTCCATTTCCTTGTCGCCGTTCACACCCTTCAACCACTCTTCATTCTAAAGACATTTCGGATTCTTTCCTCTCCCCTCTTCCCCCACCCCACAACCCCCTCCCCCCCTCCCCCTGCCGCCCCCTTATGCCCACGTCCCTGATAACACAACCTGCGTTCCCATGGGCTACCAGTGGAGGAATGTGTGGCTCTAACCAACCCCCATCCCTTCTCTATCTCTATCTAGACTCTATCCATTCCCTTCCCCAGCCCTCCCCTCCCCTCCCCTCCCCTCTCCACTCCTCTCCTCCTTCCCTCCTTCATCCTGCACTCCTTCGCTTCGTACAGCCTCACTTTTTTTTTCTTTTTTTTTTAAGTCCATTCTTTTCAATTGCTCTGTGGCTCTCTGTTCAGTATTCCCTTTTCTCATTTCTTGCAATTCGTATTTATTTATTTATATTTTTTCTCTCTCTCTATCAGTTTGTTCTGTGTTTCCCCACGTGTGTGTTTTTCCCTCTTCGCATTTTAATAGTTTCGAGAAGAACATACCGTGAAGCCAAGCTCCTTCTCCCCTCTTCATTCCTCTCTCCTTGGGAAAAAATGGATGAGAGAGAGAGAGAGAGAGAGAGAGAGAGAGAGAGAGAGAGAGAGAGAGAGAGTAGTTCACACATACACACACACATCACACACGACAATTTCAACAACACAACACTACACCAAGACCACACACACCAAACACACACACACACTTACAACAACCTCAAACATGAACACACACACACACAAACAAACACACCAAACACACAGAGAGAAATAGAGAGAGAGAGATAGAGAGAGAGAGAGAGAGAGGAAGAGAGAGAGAGAGAGTGAGAGAGGGAAAATGAAGATAGTAAGAGAGAGAAAGGGCCGCGCCGAGAGAGAAGAGGAGAGAGAGAGAGAAGAGACGGAGACGAGAGAGGAGAGAAAGGAGAGAGAGAGAGAGAGAGAGAGAGAGAGAGTGGAGAGAGAGATGAGAGAGTGAGAGGAGAATCCGACTCTCTCTCCGCCGAAGAATACGAGTTTTCCAAATTTCCCCTCGCTTCCCCCTTTGCCTATCCTTCACCTGCCGTTGTTAAATACCCCTTCTCCCCTCCCCCCCCTCTCTCTCTCTTTCTCTCTCTCTCTCTCTCTCTACTCTCCACTCGCACTCCTCTCTCTCTCTCTTCATCTCATCCCCCTCTCTCTCATTCTTTCTCTCTTCTCTTCTCTCTACGTCTCTCTCTCTCGCTCTCTCTCTCTCCGCTCTCGCTCTCGCTCTCAATCGGCGCTCTACTCACTCTTCCTCATCGCTTCTCTCTCGCGCTCCCCTTCCTATTCTCTCCTCGCCCTCTCTCGTGCCGCTCTCTCGGCTCTGTCCTCCTTGTCTCTCCTCTCTCCTCTCTCTCTCCTCTCTCCTCTCCTCAAGCCCTCTCTCTCTCTCTCTCTCTCTCTCTCTCTCTCTCTCTCTCTCTTTCTCTCTTTATTCGTCTATTTGTCGATCCGCCTGCCTATATATCTCTCTATCTATCCATCTATCTCCCCATCTCCCCACGATTCTCCCTCTTCCTTCCTCTTTGCTCACCTTAACACGCCTCTTTCCCCCCCCCCCCTCCTTCCGCCAGGGGGGGGGAGGGTGGAGGGGGGGGGGGGGGGGGTGGGGGTGGGGGGGGGGGGGCGTTACCCTTCACCCTTCCCCTCCCCCACCCCCTTCTTCGTCGGCATCTTCCCACGCCTCTTCACATCCTAACAAGAAGGAGGCTGGATTCCTTCGAGAAAGTGTAGATGGAAGTATGTCTTCTTCCTCTCTTCCTCTTCCTCTTTCTCTTTCTGTTTGAGAATTTTTGTATTTAGTATTTTTAATTCAAATCTAGGGTATCTAATTGTTCTTTGGTTTGGTTTATAAAGTGTAATGTCTGTATTTTTTTTTTTTTTTCATTTCTTCGTCATTTCTTTTCTTGTTCCTCATCTTCCTTGATTCCTTCCCCTCCCATACCCCCCATTCCCCTACCCCTTAGACCATTCCCCAACCTTCTTCTTCTCCCCTCCCCCCTTTATCCAATCCCCCTCCCTCTCCCCAACCTCATCCTCACCCTCACCCCCTCCTTATCCTCACCCTCACCCCCACCGCCACTCCTACCCCCACCCTCACCCCCACCGCCACCCCCACCCTCACCCCTACCCCCACCCTCACCCCCACCCTCACCCCCACCCCCCAACCCACCCCACTGTTCCTTCTAAGATGCTTCTCCGATAACATATCAATTAGCAGCTGGTAGTGAGTCCCAGGTGCGGCAACGGGACGCTCTGTGGCTGCCGTGGGAGGCTGATGAGGAGGGGGGGGAGGGAGGGGAGGAAGGAGGAGGGAGGAGGGAGGAGGGGGGAGGAAGGAGGAGAGAGGGGGGAAGGAGGAGGGAGGAGGGAGGAGGGAGGAGGGAGGAGGGAGGGGTGAGGAAGGAGGGGGGAGGAAGGAGGAGGGAGGAATGAGGGGGTTGGGGAAGGAGGAGGGTGGAGGGAGGAAGGAGGGAGGAGGAGGGAGGGGTGAGGAAGGAGGAGGGAGGAGGAAGGAGGGTGGAAGGAGGAGAAAGGAGGAGGGAGGAGGGAAGAGGAGGAAGAAAGAGGAGGAGGAGGAGGAGGAGGAGGAGGGAGGAGGAGGACGACGACGAGGAGGAGAGGGGAGGGTTAGAGTGTGGGGAAGAGGAGGAGGTGGGGAAAGAAGGTTAGAGAGGAAAAGAGAGGGGAGAGGAATAGGTACGGAGGAAAGGTTGGGAGGAGAGGGGATAGGGAAGAGGGAAGAGAGGGGAGGGGGAGAGGGAGGGGGGGATGCTGCTCCGGCCTTCCTCTGATCATCGTGTCTCCGCAGTTCTTATTGTCATCTCGTTTCCGCTTCGAGGAGGAGGGTAGGGGGGAGGGGTAGAGGAGGGGGAGGTATCTATGTTTATTGTTATGTTCTGACCCTCTTCATTAATTTTTTTCTCTTGTTTATTCGTCTCTATCATCACTTTATTCTCGTCTTATTCCTTTTCAACACTTTGTATTTTCTTCTCCTCTCTCTTGTTGTTGTTGTTATTGTTGCTGTTGTTCTTGTTCGTCTTCTTCTTCTTTTACTTTCTGTTCTTCTTCTGTTCTCTCTCTTCTCCTTTCCTCGCCTGTCCTTCCACTATTTCTCTTCCTCCTACTCTATACCCTCTTTTATATAACACCCACGTTGCTTCTCCCCTTCCTCTCCCTCTCCCCTTCTTTCTCTTTCTTTCTTATTCGCTTCCCTTCCTCCATCTCCATTTCATCTCTCCGATTCTCCCCCTTTTTTGTTCATCTTTTCCTATTTCCTTTTATTCTTCTTCCATGCTGTACCCTTCTCCGCCATTCTCTCGTCCCCTCGTTTCCATGCTTCCATCTTTTATTCTGTCTCTTTCTCTTCTTTTATCGCAGCTCTCCCTTTCTCCCCTTCCTCCTCTTCTTCCTCCTCCCAAACCCCACCCCTCCCCTCCCCCCAACCCCACCTTTTTTTTTATCTCTCTCTCTCTCTTTTTCCTTTCTCTTTTCAATCGTTAGTCGCTGTCTTCTTCTGTCTCCCTTTTCTTTATCTTGCTTTCCTTTCGCTCTTTTTGCTCTTGATCTCCCTCTCTCTTTCTCTCTCCTTCTCTATTCTTTGCATCTCTCTCTCTCTCTCTCTCTCTCTCTCTCTCTCTCTCTCTCTCTCTCTCTCTCTCTCTCTCTCTCTCTCTCTCTCTCTCTCTCTCTCTCTCTCTCTCTCTCTCTCTCTCTCTCTCTCTCACGCAGAAAGTCTCTCTCTTCCTCTTTTGATTCTTCTTTCTATCCCCCCCTCCCTCCCCCCTCTTTCTTCTCCATCTTTTATGCCCGATCTTTTATTTGCTATTCTCTTAAACTTGTCTACAACCCCCTCTTCCCCCCCTCCCCCCTTCTCTCTCTCTCTCTCTCTCTCTCTCTCTCTCTCTCTCTCTCTCTCTCTCTCTCTCTCTCTCTCTCTCTCTCTCTCTCTCTCTCTCTCTCCCTTTGCCTTCCATACCTTCGTTTATACCTGTTCCTTTATCGTGTTTCTTTATCAGCCATTTCTTCATCTCCCCTCCCCTCTCCCCCGAAACCGCCCCTCTCCCCCCTCCCCCTCCTCTTCTAATGGACTAATTCCCCATTCATTCTCCCCGGTCGTTAGTCCCCCTCGGTGAATTAGGTCTGTTGTCTTCGCTTTTTCTTCCTCGCCTCCCTGTCCCCTTATTGTTTTGATCTCGCGTTCTTTTCATCGTGGGTTCTTCCTCTTGTGAGAAGCTTGGAGGCCTAACGGGAGACAACAGGTAGTGGGGTCGAGGGGCGGGGGGCGGGTGGGGGATGGGTGTGGGTTGTGGAGGACAGGTTTTATTTTGTTTTATTTTATTTTTTATTTATTTATTTTTTATTTTTTGTTGATATATTCAGGCCTAAGTATAGTCTTTATTTTCATTAGCGTTGTTGGTGTGTTTTTTTTCTGTCACTGTGTTTCGTCCTGTTGTGTTTTTGTTCGGTTTTGTTTCTGTGATTGTTGATTTTCGGTTCTTTATATATGTATATACATATATATATATATATATATATATATATATATATATATATATATATATATATATATATATGTGTGTGTGTGTGTGTGTGTGTGTGTGTGTGTGTGTGTGTGTGTGTGTGTGTGTGTGTGTGTTTGTGTATGTATGTATCTTTGAATAATCGTGTATGTATGTGTGTGTATGTGTGTGTGTCTCCCTCTCCTCCCTGTCCTTGTCCCTGTCCCTGTCCCTGTCCCTCCTTCCCTCTCCCTCCCTCCCTCCCTCCCTTCCTCTCACCCAATCTTTACCCGTCCCTACTTCCCCCTTATTTCCCCTCTTCCCCTTCACCCCCCCCCATTCTTCCTCCTCCTCGCCGCCAAGTAAGGCAACACCGGGTATAAGACAGACCAACGGCTGGTAACGGGTAACTAAGGGTTATTCGTCAACGGGTGTCAAAACAGGGACACCGCCAGCCCGTGACCGTCTCGCGGTGCCGTCATACGAGATCATTCTAGTGCCACAGTGTGTGTATGTGTGTGTATATGTGTGTGTGTGTGTCTGTACGTGTGTGTGTGTGCGTATGTGTGTGTGTGTGTGTGTGTGTGTGTGTGTGTGTGTGTGTGTGTGTGTGTGTGTGTGTGTGTGTGTGTGTGTGTGTGTGTGTGTGTGTGTGTGTGTGTGTGTGTGTGTGTGTGTGTGTACGTGTGTACGTGTACGTATTTCTTAACGTGTGTTTATATTTGTGTATTTTAGAGCTACAGGTACAGCTTCCGAAAGTCGGGCTCTTACGTATTACATCATCCACTTTAAATTAGACATACCCGCTGATCACGAAAGGCAAACATGCGCCAGACTGTACAAAAATACTCTTTCCTGAATCTCGGCGTTGATGTATTACTTCTGTACAAAAAGTGGGGAGCGAAACAGACCTACTACCCTCACTCAGTATGACAGCCGGGTCAAAATTGCCGATGTATGCTAATCTCTTGTGTTGCGCTAACCGCTAAAAATTAGCGATCAATGCTAATCTCATGCATCAATGTCCACCGGCGTCCAAGCCATGTGTAGCAGAGCGAAGGACGTGGTGACAAACACACAGTAACCTGATGACTGTAGGATTACCTGACCCCTTCTTCCCCCTCCTCTTCCCTTCCTCCTTCTCTCCTCCTTCTTCGCTTCTCTCTCTTTCTCTCTGTCTCTCCTTCGCTTATCTTTCATCCTTCAAGCCTCCTCCCTCTCTCTGACCTCTTCGCCCCCTCTTCCCTTCCTCCTTCTCTTCTTCTTCTTCGCTTCTCTCTCTTTCTCTCTGTCTCTCTTTCGCTTATCTTTCATCCTTCAATCCTTCTCTCTCTCTCTCTGACCCCTTCGCCCCCTCTTCCCTTCCTCCTTCTCTTCTTCTTCTTCGCTTCTCTCTCTTTCTCTCGGTCTCTCTTTCGCTTATCTTTCATCCTTCAATCCTCCTCCCTCTCTCTGTCCCTCTTCCCCACGATCTCCCTCTCCCCCTCTCTCTTCCCTTTTCTCCCTCTTTCCTCCCTGCTTCTGCACCCCATACTTTCCCCTCCCTCTTTCTTTTATCCCTTTCTCTCCCCTTCTTCCCCACGCTCTCGTCTCCCCTCCCTCTTCTTCTTTCCCTCCCTCCCTCCCTCCATCTATCCTTCCATGGCCATCTCTTGTGAAATTCCCAGCAATCCTCCTAAGCCTTTGAAAGTTTTCTTGCTGGTTCGCCTTACAACAACAACAACAACAACAACAAGGCCGTAGGAGCTTTGTCCCTGACCTTTGTTATTGCTGGGAATCACCAGATCTCTGCGTTTTTCTCTCGGGCTTGACCATTGCCTCCCTCGGCCAGGCCTTTGGACCTCGCCCCTACCGTCGGCTCGGCTAGGCTCGGTTTCAGCTCGCCTTTCCCGTTTCTTTTTTTTTTTTGTGTGTGTGTGGATTTCTCCGAATGTTTGCCCGTGATTGCCACTATCCTCTCTTCTCTTCTCTTCTCTTCTCTTCTCTTCTCTCGCTCCCCTTTCGTCTTGTTATTTCTCTCTTCTTTCGGTCGATGTTTGTGTGGTCTTTCGCTCTCTATTTCTAAGTTGTTTCCAAGTTGTTGGTCGAGATTCAGTCTTCGGTGTTTGTTTTCATTGTGTTTGTTTTCATGGTGTTTGTTTTCATTGTGTTTGTTTCATGGTGTTTGTTTTCATTGTTTGTGTACATGGTGTTTGTTTTCATTGTGTAGTTACCACTGCTATGCCCAGCACCTGGCTAGTAACGGCTGGCGACAACACCACAGACTTATTCTCTGCAGCCCCGCCTTTCGTCACGGGCCGAGCCTTAAGCAAGACCACTCTTAACACGCAACGACAGCTCCGGCCCCGATGACCAGCTGCCACGACGAACGCATTTGTCACGTCGTGTTCGTCGATATCGGGACTGCATTTTCTTCTCGTCCTCCTCTCCCTCACCCCTCTTTTGATAATCGAAGTGACTGGGTCTCCCCTCTTCCCCCTTTTATCCCTTAGCCCTTATCCCTTCCTTGACTGAAATCCTCCTCCCCTTTTTTTTTTTTTTTACTTCGTCGTTTTCTCCTTCTGACCGCTAACGACTCGATATTTTGATTCGTTGACCTTCAGACGGGGGTTTCCTCGAGCCACAGTTATGATTTCCAGCGGCTTTACGAGATGCCTTTGATTGTTGCTCTTGCTATACCCCCCTCCCCCTCCCCCTCTTCTTCTTCCTCTTCCTCTCCCTCTCCCTCTTCCTCTTCCTCTCCCTCTCCCTCTCCCTCTCCCTCTCCCTCTCCCTCTCCCTCTCCCCCTCCCTCTTCCTCTCCACCTCCCTCTTCCTCTCCACCTCCCTCTTCCTCTCCACCTCCCTCTTCCTCTCCACCTCCCTCTTCCTCTCCCCCTCCCTCTTCCTCTCCCCCTCCCTCTCCCTCTTCCTCTTCCTCTCCCTCTTCCTCTTCCTAGGTACCCCTCCCCCGTCCTAGCTATCCCCCCCCCTTACCCTTCCTGCTCACGCTTAGGTCATAATGCCATGCACCACAACACATTATGTCACGCTCATTATCTTGTGCAGAGTGGAGAGTTGATGGACTAATTTTACCCTTAGTCCCCTTCTTTTCTTAGAATTTGATTATGTCATTTTTTTCCGACATTCATTTCACACATTGTATGGGTAGTTTGCAATCATGGGTTGTTGCTTCTCCAGCTGCCATGTTATTGTAGCCGAATCGGTGCTCCTCTGACCCCAGTGGAGCGAGGGACGAGGTGGTGAAGTCAGCCCTTTCTGTGGCTCTTTTGCCTTGCTTATTCTCTCTCTCTCTCTCTCTCTCTCTCTCTCTCTCTCTCTCTCTCTCTCTCTCTCTCTCTCTCTCTATCTCTATCTCTATCTCTATCTCTATCTCTATCTCTCTTCTCTCTTCTCTCTCTCTCTCTCTCTCTATTTATTCTTATCCTCTAGATTGGTGAACCGTCCTCTATTCCCTCTGTCGCTTTATATTTTCTTGCCTCCTCTCCTCCTTTCTCCCTCTTCCTCTTTCCTCCCCTTCTCCTCCCTTCTTCCCCTCCCCCATGACCCTGCCTGACCCATGTGCTCACAATTACTTGTTCCTTTGACCGGAATTGGTAAATACCCTTTTCTTTTTGTTCGGAGTTTCCTGTATGTCTTTGTCATGGGGGAGGGGAGAGTGGGGGGCGTTGTAAGAGAGGGGGTAGGGGATGGGGGGGGAGGGTGTTACAATTGGTGCCATCTGGAACCATTTCGTTAGTGTCTCTGTTTATAAATATTTTTTTTCTTTTCTTTTCTTTTCTTATTTTTTTTTGCCTCTTTTGTTATTTTCATGTATATTTTTTTTTCGTGGTTATCTTCCTGTTTCTTTGCTATGTTTCGTTTTTCTCTCTTTGTTTTCTATTACATATCTCTCTATATATACACATTTCTCTCAATATACATCTCTCTCCCTCTCTCTCTCTCTCTCTCTCTCTCTCTCTCTCTCTCTCTCTCTCTCTCTCTCTCTCTCTCTCTCTCTCTCTCTCTCTCTCTCTCTCTCTCTTTCTCTCAATCTCTCTCTCTACCTCTCTTCCCCTATTTCTCTTTTCTCTCTCTTCCTCTCTTTCTTTTTCTCCTCCTCCTCCTCCTCATTCTTCCCTATTCCTTTTCATTCGCCCACTTCTAAGCAGATTTCCGGGGTCGCGATCATAACGGTAGAGAGAATGCCAAGGGAGTAAGAAATGGAACGAGAGACAAAGCGAAGGAGGGCGAGAGAGAGAGAGAGAGAGAGAGAGAGAGAGAGAGAGAGAGAGAGAGAGAGAGAGAGAGAGAGAGAGAGAGAGAGAGAGAGAGAGAGAGAGAGAGAGAATAGAGGGGGGGGGTGAAAGGGCGGAGGGAGGTGGAGAAAGTGCCAAAGAGGAGACAGAGAAGCTTCTGGAAAAAAGTGTAAGGGGGGGGGGAGGAACTGGAGACATAGGAGGAGGAGGAGGAGGGGGGGGAGGGGTCCCGTCGAAGTTTGTCGGCATGAGAAACACCTCGCAAAGGCGCCTTTGTCCCGAGGGCTCCGTTCCCCGTCCGTGTTCCTCCGGGGCCGCTGTCCAGCCCCATTGTCCACGGCGTGTCCACTTTTTGCTGTGTGTCCAGCGGAGATCCTCCGTTGTGTCCACTCGCCGAAAAGGGAGCCGGGAGGGGGTAGATTAGAGCGAAGGGGCGAGCTCTGACGTAAATATGATGCACAACCAGCATGGCTTGGAAGACCACATGCAGCTGCCCGGGATGCCACAATGGGAGGTCGCGTTTTTGTCGTGGTCTTGTCGCGGCTAACCTGGTGTACTCTCCCAGAAACTGTGTAATGGAGGTGCAGTGAGTGGGGAGACAGAGGCGAGGAGGAGGAGGAGGAGGAGGAGGAGGGGGAAGAGGGGGGAGGGGGGGGAGTGGGAGGAGGGGGGTAGGGGGAAGAACAGGAGGAGGAGGAGGAGGAGGGAGGGGGAGGAAGAAAAGGGGGAAGAAGAGGAGGAGGAGGAGGAGGAAGGGGGGGGGGAGAAGGAAGAGCAGGGAGGAGAGAAGAGGAAAAGGAGGAGGAGGAAGAAGAAAGGGAGAAAGAGGAGGGAACAAGAGTAAGAGAAGAGAAGAGAGGAGAGGAGAGAAGTCCTTTACGTATGTTAGTGTAAACGTAACGAAACCCAAAGGCGAAAAGAACAATACTCACAGAATGGAGAGAGAAAAAAAAAGCGAAAAACGCGAGGCATGGATTCCGGAGGCCATTAAAATGAGATTACCATAAATCCACGAAGCGAAAGGCTAAACCGCATCAAACCCTCCTCAAAGTTATAGCCTTCTCCTTCTCCTGCTCCTTCTCCTCAACATCTTGTTTCATTTCTTTTAATATCACGTTTATTCTCCTCGTTAACCCCTCCTCATTATCCTCACCTGTCTTGAACCCTTGAAGTTGTTTGCGAAAGGAATTTGTGCGAGCGCGTATTCGCCGCTTTATTTACAACCTTCTTTTTCTCTCTCTCCGCAGGTGGCCAGTGAGCAGGAGGCGGCACTGCAGACGCAACAGGAGGCTCTCAGGAGGCACCAGGAAACCCTGCAACTTCTGCAACACCACAACACACTCAAGACACTACAGGTGAGGCAACTGCGAATACTCTTGTATGAATACTTTGTGAATAAGCTCTCTCTCTCTTTCTCTTTCTCTCTCTCTCTATGTATCTATCTCTCCTCTCTCTCTCTCTCCTTCTCTCTCTCTCTCTCTCTCTCTCTCTCTCTCTCTCTCTCTCTCTCTCTCTATCTATCTATCTACCTATCTATCTATCTATCTATCTATCTCTCCTTCTCTCTCTCTCTCTCCTTCTCTCGCTTTCTCCTCTCTCTCTCTCCTTCTCTCTCTCTCTCTCCTTCTCTCTCTCTCTCTCTCTCTCTCTCTCTCTCTCTCTCTCTCTCTCTCTCTCTCTCTCTTATGTAATGTCTATCTCTCCTCTCTATATCTCTCCTTCTCTCTCTCTCTCTCGCTCTATATCTCTATCTCTTTACTCTCTCTCATCTCTTCTATATTTCTATCACCTATCGTTATTTCTATCTATCTATCTCTCCTGTCTCTCCTCTCTCTCTCCTTCTCTCGCTTTGCCTATCGCCTCTATCCGTCTCTTCCTCTCGGGGGGTCTCTCTCTCTTTTTCTCTTTCAATTCTCTTCTCTCCTCCCTCTTGTCTTTCTCTCTCTCTCTCTCTCGCTCTCTCCTCTCTCTCTCTCTCTCTCTCTCTCTCTCTCTCTCTCCTTCTCTCTATTCCTCTCTCCTTCTACTCTATCTCTTCCTTCGTCTCTCTCTCTCTCGCTTTCTCTCTCTCTCTCTCTCTCTCTCTCTCTCTCTCTCTCTCTCTCTCTCTCTCTCTCTCTCTCTCTCTCTCTCTCTCTCTCTCTTTCTCTCTTTCTCACTCACTCTCTCACTCACTCACTCACTCACTCATTCACTCACTCACCATCCCATTCCCTCCTTCCCGCTCCCTCCCCACCTCTCTTTCATCATCAGCGTTATCACCTTCCCTCGTCTCCCTCCACAACCTACACACGAATCCTCATCGAAGCCCCATAAGTATATAAGTAAATAGACAAGTAAGTCGAGTAAGTAATCTGGCCGACGACAGCCGTTCCTGTCGCTCAGGAACGGCCTCCAGTAGCGTCGTCGTGTCACTTGCAACCGTCGTGTCACTTGCAATCGTCGTGTCACTTGCAATAACGCCATTTCGAAAGCCGTCGACGTCGAGTTAGCTTTCGGGTCGGGAGGATCACCTTTGTTTCTCAGCTCCGGTTAAAGATGCGTTGCGGTTCGCGAGTGGCGATGTGTTTTGGTATTCCTTTTGAACGAGTTATAAGGGAGGAGGAGGGGTGGGGGGGGAAGGGGAGGGGGAGGGAGCGGAGGCAAGAGCGTGGGTGTGGTTGGGGTTGGGGTAGGGGTGGAGGTGGGGTAGGGGGTGGGGGTGGGGGTTGCAGTTTCCTTTCTCGGCGGGAAGGTGGACTGGTTTGTACAACTGTGTGCTATGTCACTGGGTATGGATGTGTATGTATGGATATGAATCAATTATGGAGATGTAGATGGATTGATGTGAACAAACGAACACGAACAAGAACAAGAACACGAACACGAACACACGAACTCACGAACTCACGAACACACAAACACAAACACAAACACAAACATAAACACACACACACACACACACACACACACACACACACACACACACACACACACACACACACACACACACACACACACACACACACACACACACACATTTTTTTTTTTATGCGCGCACGTATATATGTATATCTTTGAGTCATTCTATCATTCTCACTTTTTTTTTCTTTCTTTTTTTGACCCAACAGCAAGAATAGCTATATCCGGATGTTCTCCTTTGTCACGCAGTCGGGACGTGTCAATAGTATTACTTTTGTCATTTAGTTTCCCGCGATGATTCAGCTGAGCCGGATATTTGTCAGAGAAATTCCGTTGCTTACGAAGACCGAGCCTTTCGAATGTCACGTTTCATCTCCTGCCATTTATTGAATGGGGGGCGGAGGGAGGAAGGGAGGGAAGGAGGGAGGGAGGGAGGGAGGGAGAAGGGGAGAGGGAGAGAGGGAGGGAAGGAGGGAGGGAGGGAGGGAGGGAGAAGGGGAGAGGGAGAGAGGGAGAGAGGGAGGGAGAGGGAGAGGAAGAGGAAGAGGAAGAGGAAGAGGAAGAGAGAGAGAGAGAGAGAGAGAGAGAGAGAGAGAGAGAGAGAGAGAGAGAGAGAGAGAGAGAGAGAGAGAGAGAGAGAGAGAGAGAGAGAGAGAAAGAGCGAGGGTTCTAGAAAGAGATAGGGTCAAAATTTATTTAGAAAAGAAAAAAACATAAAGAACGCAACAAAAGAGGAAAATGACATACACACACACATATACACGCATAAAGAATAATGACATTTAAGATCCCCCCCCCCTCCCTCCATTCCCCACAACCCAAAAATCCCGGCACCGGCGGAGAGACGGTATTGTATCCCCTTGAAAAGACTTTGGGTTCGCGCTCCCTGACTGAGAAACGCGCGCCATTCAAGCATCACGCGCTCTTCTTTTGTTCCATCCTGTCGGCAGCGAGCGGGAGAGAGAGCCGGAGCTGGTCGGAAGTTCTGATTTTTGTTCTTGAGCTCATATATTTCTAGCTTTCTCGTCGTTCCTAATGGTAGTGGGAAAGGGAGGGCTAGGGAGGGCAAGGGAGAGGGGAAGGGAGAGAGCAAAAGAGCATGGCGCTGAATGCGGACGGAGACAAAAGCGATTGTTATTTTATGGATCGACGTTGGTGGGCTTTTCTTTACCGGAGTATTTGACGTTCAAGTTTAGAGGTTTGACTCTCTCTCTCTCTCTCTCTCTCTCTCTCTCTCTCTCTCTCTCTCTCTCTCTCTCTCTCTCTCTCTCTCTCTCTCTCTCTCTCTCTCTCTCTCTCTCTCTCTCTTCTCTCTCTCTCTCTCTCTCTCTCTCTCTCTCTCTCTCTCTCTCTCTCTCTCTCTCTCTCTCTCTCTCTCTCTCTCTCTCTCTCGCTCTCTCTCTCTCTAACACACACACGCAAACAGACAAAGAAACAAACCATCGCGCGCGCCACACAATCAATCAATCCCCCACGAGCTCAGTCTCCCAAATTGACAAAAATTGACACTTCTATTTGTATTCCATAGAAGACGGGGCGCGGTGATTGATGCCTGGATTTAAAATTCAAATATTAGTTCCTTCCTCTTTCCTCCCCCTCCCCCTCCCACTATACAAAGGAGCTCGGTTTTTTTCTCCTTCTTCTTGTTTTTCTTTCACTATTTTTTTTTCTTTCCCGCCTGATCTTCCTCCTTTTCCTTTTTCTATTTCATTTTCATCATCATCATCATCATCATCATTTTCTTTCCCAACCTAATTTTTTAAAACTTTCTTCACTTCACTTTCCTCCTTAGACCAACATTATTTCTCCGCCATTCCTCCCGAATGTTCTTTGCTTCTTTGTTTCTAACGCGGCGTTCGCCCTTTCTCTCCCGCAGAACCAGCTGTACGGGCAGTATGGCGCTAACAAGGGCCTGGGCGGGCTCCAGCACCCTCACAACCTCATGTTCCTACCGCTGCTGGAGGGTCTGCGAGGCACCACCCACACCGCCCCTCCAGCGCCGCCCACCGCGCCCGTGCTGCCGCCCATTTCGCCACCCCACGAAGCCACGTTCACCAAGATTCCTCCGGTTTCTGTTGCGGCTTCGGTAAGTTGTCGAGATTTTTTTCTCTTTATTTTTTATTGTTCGCTGACTCGTTCATGCGTACTTTTTTACCTGCATTGCCAGGGTGTAACTCTTTTACGGGGGGAGTGTTTTTC
Source organism: Penaeus japonicus (assembly GCF_977035675.1). Taxonomy (NCBI): domain Eukaryota; kingdom Metazoa; phylum Arthropoda; class Malacostraca; order Decapoda; family Penaeidae; genus Penaeus; species Penaeus japonicus. Next base: position 10,275,061 of record NW_028234411.1, read on the forward strand.
AGTCCACATTTTACGCGATGTTTGAAATAGTAAAAGGTTTCGGGTTGAAGGAGGCTCTCACTTGGCGGGGCGAGAATTAGTTCCTGGAGTACACTCGCTGTTTTACGAAGTATCGACGGATGTTTTCTCTTCCCTTTGCAGGTGCCAGCGTGGATGTCCGCGTCCGCCCAGTTGGCGCAGCTCTCGCAGAATTCCGCAGCCCACACTGCCCACACGCCAGCACAGACGCCCACGCCCTCTTCGCATGAGCACCAAGAGGAAAAGCCCCTGAATCTCACCAAGCCCAAAGACGCCAGCCCGAAGCCCAGCGACATGAGCGCCCTCTCGCCCAAGGCCCCGGGGCTGCCCCCCTCCCTCGTGCCCCACTCCTTCCTCCCGTACATGACGCCGCCCTTCCCCGGCCTCCCGGACCACAAGGACATCCTCGGCGGTCTCGGCCAGAGCCTGGGACAGGGGCTGGGCCAGGGCCTCGGCTCCCTGCCGTCGCCGACCATGGCGGGAGGCCTGCCTGGCAAGCACTACCCTCCACCTGCCTTCCCTCCCATGTACCTGCCGCCTTCCTCCATACCTTCCTCCCTCCCTCCCCACCTTACTTCCATGGGCGGCCTCAGCCTCCCCTCGGCCACGCCCCTCACCTCGCTCACCTCCCTGGGCGGCACCATGGGCGGCATCACCTCCGTCACCACGTCCTCGTCTCACACAACACAGGATAAGAAGGAAGAGGAATACGTCACCACTTGCCAGAGTGAGTAGAAATAACCGCTTCAGTCATGAACAATTACTCTGATAAATTTGAATGCATATTTCCCACCACATATCTGCTGTACAAATTAACATTCTTTTTTCCCTCTGTCTATACGTTCGTTTGTCTCACTTTGTAGATTTTAACAGTCTCCAAATGTATCTCGGAGACTCTCAAGAAGACGACACTAATCGTCAACCTCCTCCCCCCCAAGCAGCCAAGATGTTCGGCGCCAAGATCATCCGCCAGACACGCAAGGACGGGGATAACAAGCCGCACGTCAAGCGCCCCATGAACGCCTTCATGGTATGGGCCAGGGACGAGAGACGCAAGATCCTCAAGGCTTGCCCTGACATGCACAACTCCAGCATCTCCAAGATCTTAGGTATGGGGTCGCGATGCTTTTATTTGTATAAAAAGATATATATATATTCCTAATATTTGATTCGGTTATTTACATTGCCTAGTGCGACGTGTTGTTCAGAAACGGCTTGTTCCTTTCTCCCGCAGGATCCAGATGGAAATCCATGTCCAACTCGGAGAAGCAGCCATACTACGAGGAGCAGTCGCGCCTCTCCAAGCTGCACATGGAGAAGCACCCCGACTACCGCTACCGGCCGCGCCCGAAGCGCACCTGCATCGTGGACGGGAAGAAGATGCGCATCTCTGAGTACAAAGCCCTCATGCGGCAGAAGCGAGACGAGATGAGAACGATGTACTTCCGCGACAACGGCCTCACCGACCTCGCCAAGCTCCTGCCTCCGGGCGCCGAACCTCTCAAGGGAGACTACATTAAGACAGGCCTCTTCAAGGACGAGATGCTGAAGAAGGACCTGCTCAGCGCTGACCTTTTAAGCGCTGACTCCCACGGCGACCCACCTTCCAGCCGCGCCAGCAGCGACCTGCCCTCCGTCATGACACCAACCTCCGAGTTCAGCCTCGACGGCTCAGCGTCGCCCTCACCCGGAGCTCCTGCGTCCTCGACCTCTGACCTCGAGGATCACATGGACGAGTCGGACTACACCTCACCGACCGACATCGCGAGACACCAGGACGGGGACGACAACCAGACGCCACTCACCATAGACGAGCGGTTGGCGTGAGACATCTCGCCCTCACGCCTGCGACAGTTAAACACGCCCGCCAACACGCCCACGATTCCACGCGCAGTCCCCTAGCGGTGGGCCTTTGACCCTTGCCCCTGGTCCCCTTCAGTCCCTTACCAATCGCCCTGTTTCCTTGTACCTCAAGTCCCACCACAGCAATACCTTCCTTTGAGAGCTGGCGAGGACGGCTGTTGTCTCTCACGCCCACGCGCCCTCCCAGGCACGCCCAAAGACGAGGCCCTCGCGCTCGAAAGCACAAATGTCAGCAGGGAGGAGGAGGACCCGGCCAGGAGGACCCGGCCAGGAGGACCCGGCCAGGAGGACCCGGCCAGAGGACCCCGCCCCAGGACCTGCGTTATTGATTCTACGCAGGCCGGGGCGAAATCCGTTTGTCTTTTGAGGAAGTGAAATCGTGCGGAGTCTGTCGAAAGTTCCGAGTCAAAAGTGTTAATATATACATATAGAGAGAGAATATATATAATCTCAATGGACCTTTCTTTTGAATGTAACATATGACAAGGGACTTGTACAGTTTTGTGAGATTTTTTGTGGTTGCAGTGTATTTATTGGGGGGGAGATGCCAAGGCCAACCCCCCGTTTTCTTTGCAAGACACCACACTGATCCTGAGCGCCGAATCTCCGACGAAAAGCGAAAGCCAACATTTTTGAACATTCAGAATTAACGACGCTTAAATGTTCTACTGCACACCGATTCATGGATAGTCGGTATATCCTTTTGTTGATATCTATCGACTGTGTTTTTTGTATCCTTCATGAAAGGATTTGTGACAGGTATATATATTCGAGAAGTGATATCTGTTTATAGATTTCTTTTATGATATATTTTTTTTCTTTCCTTTTTCTTCTTTTATGAACGATTTTAAAACTCTTGAGTCTGGTGAGTTTGTTCCTAGTACATTTTGTGTTTGTACGACAAAAGTGTTCTTTGGTGACTGGTATCTATACTGATTGTGGATCTATAGACAGCTGACAGTTTATAGATATCCGGAATCGTGATGTGGCTCGAAGGAGGAGGTGTATATTATATATAAGTTTAGAATATACCACGAAAGAGCTTTAAAAAAAACCTGTGGCAGCAGTTTTGATCTTCCTTTTTTTCTTTCTCTGGTACGATGGCAGAACGGACGATAGTGTCTCTCTCCCATGTGGCCACAATGCATTAAGGGTCATATTTTCTGTGTTTTATATAGGAAATAGACTCATTCTGCTAGACTGATGAGGTTCGAGTTCAGTGTCGCTTGTCCTGCCACCACTTGCTCTGACCTGTGCTTTAGCTCACACGAGTGATACCAACCACTCAAGTGCTCGTTACTCAAGTGAAAGTGTTAGAATTCCAAGATCCTTCTTATTACTTGCCCATCTGTGTGTCACTGTCTAGCAAGCACGTGTGTAATGTGACGTCACGGCGTTCGCTTGTATATATTGAAATGCGACCTGACGATTGGCCAGTGCCATGATACCGCCAGTGACGTCATGCTGACGTGGACACGCGTGGGTCTTGCGAGCCAGCCGACCCAGATGGCGCCGTTGGACGAGATCCTGTATTCTAAGTCATGATTTTTTCTCCTGCAACAGTTTATCATAATGATAACAACTATAAATACTAACAATACTAAACATTCGAACACGTCAATGCCACTCTGAAACCTGTGCGAAAAGGACCAGTGACTGAGGGAACGAAACGGGCATTTGTCCACTCATGCCCTCGCGGAGTTTACTCGTAACCAAAGTTCTCAGTGTCCGGAAGTTGAAGACGGCATACTGGGCTGCTGTAAGGCCGGCCTCTTGGCCTCTTGTGGTAGAGTGACCCTTCGTTAATACGTCCAGCGTATAATATATATATAGCGAATGCGCTCGGTGTTTTAACTCTTAAAGGAACGGCGGGGCGGGTGGGGGCGAAGGATTTATCATAGGCTAGTCTCTTTTCTAATTATATTTAAGAATGTATTTTGATTACCCCGGGAGGTTAGGTCTTGGACGCAATAACGGAGGGTCACTGTACGTCATATTTTATCATTCTGTACTGTAACCAGGTTAGCGGTGTAATACTGTTCATACTTTTTTTCTCTTTTTTTTCAAAAAAAGATATTACACCCAAAGTACTGTGCTCTTCCGCGGTGCTTCCGTTGGGCTTCATCTCACATTCTGTAATATATTGTAGAGATCGCTATATAGGTGTAACATATATGTATTGGTCTGTGTTGAAAGCTTCTCACCTGACGGTTTTGTGCACCTCCCTCCTCCTACCCCCCTCCCTCCCTCCCTCCCCCTCACTACCACCTACCTACCCCTTCCCTCCATCCTTCTCCCTCTCCCCCTCCCCTCCCTGACTTTCCCCCACATCCCGTTTTCTGTTTACGGCGGTTTTCGACTGCACTCTGCAATGAAGACTGTTTGGACTCACGTTCAAGTGTCGCGGGGGGCGTTTTGTCAAGGCGTCTACATCACGCTCTGGCACGCGGTCGGCCTGCGGCGGCCTGTACGTGTAGGTAGACGTAAGTACACCGACGACCTGCAAAAGCCAACGTGGTAGTGTCTTGGCACATCCCCTTTATTCATTTTTTTTTCACCATTATTTTTTTTTCTTTTTTTCAACCCTTCACTTTTATTCAGCACTTCAGCCCATTGTTTTGAAAGGTTACGAGAGCATATTTTCTACTTCTCAATATTTAGCGGTTTTATCTCCATGCGTTGACGGTAGTTCATACAAGAGTGATCACTTTCTCATACAGTTATTAACAATACTTACCACGACGCGCAGCCTAGTCTGGCTGTAAGAATAAAGATAATTGTATATTTCACTCAGAGGAATATACCTCATAGACTTTTTTCTCTCCTATTTTGATTAAGAGAGAAACGCGTTCAAAATACAACTCTCTTCCGACGATAGTCCAGTCATATATATATATATTTTTTTTTTGTTCGTACCAATGGGGACTGATTCACTTATGTATAATATATATCATTTTCATTCCTCACTATTGGAAGCTCTTTGTTGACATTGATCAGCTGATTCGCGAGATCACCTGACGAAACCACGTGACCCGGTAACGACGAGCTCATTGGTCAGTCGGCCGCCGTCGCCCGTTGGGAGTGGACGAGGCCCTTTCGTCTTAAGTTCACATCTAAGTTCAATGAGATTTTTGTCATGATTTTCTCACGAGACAAAACGCACACGGATCTCGGCCTGTTGGCACCCCCTTCGTCCGCCTCCGACTCGACTCTGGCCATGTCGCCCTTGAGCTCCGTCGCTGGCCATAGAATAATAATATATACTTGGAAATATTTCTTGATGAACCAGGTTGGTGCTTACCTGGGGATAAACTACAATAAGCTTATTTGTAAGAATGCTAAATGAACTTACTGTGACCGATAATATTTATTGATTGTTATCATTGAGTGCGTCCTTCTTTATTGTTATTATTGTTTTGTAATTATTATTATCATTAGTGTTATTATTATTATTATTTCTTATCATTAGTACTATTTTTATGATTATTATGATTATCATAATTATTATTATTATTATTATTATTATTATTATTATTATTATTATTATTATTATTATTATTACTACTATTATTATTATTATTACTATTATCATCATTATAATTATTATCATTAATTATCTAACGGTAACTATGATAATTAGACATGACAAAGGAAGTTACTAGTATTGTTTGCAAACGATCATTTGGCTCAAGAACCAATGACATTTTCTCAT
>NW_028234411.1:10282165-10291384 GCF_977035675.1 Penaeus japonicus
AAATCTTGCATCTGTTATGGACAATGTCACCCATATATTGTGTCAGGACTAGCATCGGTATTACAAGAGAGATAGATAAAAAAAAGTCACAGATCATTGCTACCAACATTATCAAGATTGCCAACATTATCAGATTTATTTTCATTTTCTTTTATTTCTATTTCAAATTCTATCAAAATTATATATAATAGGCACCTACACTACCTACACCATCCTATTTCAAATCTAGGTTTCTAACACTGCCACATTTCCTATAATTCTTAGTCTAAATAAACGTATTCTTACCAGTGGTACCAACACTCCCAAAGACTCTCACCATGGCTACCAACACTTCCAAAATTTCTTACCAAGGATACCAACCCTATCAAATCTATCCGAGGTTGCCAACACTACCACACATCTCTCTCGCTTCTACCATCTCTACCATCTCGTGCCAACAGTATCCTACGGATGGAACTAGCCTGGCGGAAGGACATTTACTCACAAATGATGCGTAGAAAACTGCCACAACTAAAATAAACTTGGAAGTGACCGATAGAAATAGGGATTTATACCCAGGGCCGCGGGCTAGGGCACCTCGGCCGTCCGCTAGGTCGATTTTGTCTTCCCGGACTGCGGTAATTTGAGCCTTACTGCCCGAAAAGTCCTCTGTCCCGCGTCCGAATTTATGGGCGAGGGTTTGGGCCCGCTGGGGATAACTTTTAGAAGCGATCCGAATATCATTGTCAGAGGTTCTGCCTTCTTGGTTCTCTATTTCTTGTTTTTCTCTCTCCCTGTTCCTCTTTTTGTTTGATTTTTTTTGTTTTCTTTACGAGGTAAAAGAAAAAAAAATAATGATACTAAAAATGGAGGGAAGGGGAGCGATCCGAATGTCATTGTTGGAGCTTCGACTTTTTTCGTTTCTTTTTGTTTCTTTGTTGTTTATCTTAGAGGAAAAAATGGTGGAGGTTACTAGTGCTTGGATGTTTTTTTCCTCCTTTTTCCTGTCCTTTTCTTTAATGTTGTTACGCATTTCTTCTTTAGAAATACGCTTTGTATATAGTTGTTTTCATCATTATAATTTTTTTCTTCCTCTTCTTCGTCATTTCATGGTAATGATAATGATAATGATGATAAGATGATAATAAAAATAAGATAATGATAATAATTGTGGGATGATAATATTGATAATGATTATAATAGTAATCAATATCATTAGCATCATAATTTACCATCATTACTGTTATCATTATCATTATTATCATGTTTTTATTATCATTATTTTTTGTGATAACACCACCAATTATATTAATGTTATAAATAATCATAATAATGATAATGACAATAATAACAACAATAACGATAATAATATTGATAACTATTATAACAAAGATAACAATAATGATACTGATTAATATAGTTATGATTATCATCATTGCTATTGTTATCATCATTATCATCTTCCTCATCTTTATCAACGGTATTCGCAGTTTTGTTTTGTTTTTGTTATCATTTTGATAATCATAACAATAACTATTATGGAACCATCTTTATCGTCATAAAAATTGCCTTAACTATCATTATCAGCTCTTTAAAAACAGACAAAGTGTATAAGTATTCGACGATGTCTATAGTATATTTACCAATACAAAAGTATCTTCTGTATTTTGGCAAAATGTCTATTGTATTAGTTTTCTTCATCCCCCCCCCCTCGCTCGGGGAATGATCTCCCACATAATCAGAAAAAACACCACGAAACACCAAAGAGCAAAGTCGAGAAAAGAACGAAAAAAAAGAAAAAAAGAAAAAAAATGCACCAACGACCAGCCATGAATTCCGCCCCAAGTACTTGGGAAGTGCATCTCCATTCATATAAACACATCAAGACGTTACCAATACCTTGGTAAAGTAACACTCCGGTTTCTCGTTCGGCCAATATGATCAACTTGCCACTTACTCGAGTTCGAGCGTCGCCTTCAGGGACTCGAGAGCGGGTCCTGGAAGAGCTGAGAGCCTCCCGCATGTCCTCATATTATCATAACTCGGATGGACTCTTCAGCGACAAGCACCGCCTCAGCCATTAGAGAGGGTATCAGACGTGGGAAGGACGTGTATAACCCGTGTTCAAGACATGTAAAAGACGTCTATAACCTATGTAAAAGACATGTAAAATACGCGTGGGGGAAGATGGTCGCTGCGGCCGGTAGGGGGGTTCTCTCTCTCTCTCTCTCTCTCTCCTTTCTCTCTCTCTTTCGCTCTCCTTTCCCCTTTCCCTCGTCTCATCTGGTTATTAAGGGGTTTTCGGGTATATTTGCAATCGCTCTTATACATAAGTATCCCGCGGGCTATGTATATCACCATCGGCGCGGCGTCAGAGAACCCACTCGATAATAAATGTTCATGATGACCCGAATATATACACGGAAAGGCCGCTTTCCGATTCGGGCAAATCGATGTTCTTTGCGCGGGAAAGAGATACTCCCGGCGGCCATCTTGGAAATTATGTCACGGCCCATTGCAAGTTCGGGTTCTCTGTTACTGGAAGAAGGGAGACAGAAATGGTGAATGAAAAGGCTTTAAAGATGTTGAGAAAAAAAAATAATAATAATGATAGATTATATTTTCAAGCCAAGTGACCTTTGCATATTTCCTATATTCATTGGTTGCGAATGTGGATGAGAGAACCTTCCGTTAATTCGCGTCTATCCCCTTTATGTATTCAGTATGGAAATCTAAAAAATAGCGATAAAGGTAATAAAAAAGTAACACGGATTTATTTCATTTACACTTCATAAATAAACTAACGAGTGAGTAGCGCGTTGGTTGAGGTTACGTAAAGATACAAAGTAGGCCTAGGAATGATCAACTCTTGGGAAACAACTTTTCGATTATTGATGATCTGTGAGGTGGTTTTAAATTAATTTTATATTTTTTTTTTTAAAATTATAAATAAAAGCTGCCTTTTTACATCTCGAATTATTTGATGTACGCTGGTGATTGTTTTATTTATATTTATTATTTTTAATAAAAGTATTTTTTTTTGTGTTTATGTTTAAACAAGCTTTAGATTCGAGAAAAGAAGAACTGATTGGGTTTTATAAAAGTTCCTCGTTACCCTGAAACAAGAAACACAAAAGGCCTTCTTCACAGTGGGTCTTTACAAAGATGTGTATACATAGCACTAATAGCTTGTGTAAAAGCTTAAGGGAAGAATATTTTCGGTCTATATATGTGTGTGTATGTGCAAACACAAACACACACACACACACAAACACACACACACACAAACACACACACACACACACAAATACACACACACGCACACACACACACACACACACACACACACACACGCACACACACACAGCACACACACAAACACACACACACACACACACACACACACATATATATATATATATATATAGATAGATAGATAGATAGATAGATAGATAGATAGATATACACACACATGTCCCCAAAAGCCATCCTAAGCTAACCTTCCCCGGCGCCATCTTGCCTCATCTCCGAAGCGAAAGAAATCCTCCGAAGCAACCTCGACTCTGCCGTCCTTCCAGTCGACCGGGAAATGATCTTCGTCCAGAATGAAATGATAAATCTCCCTTTATCGGGCCGATTGTGCATCCTCTTTCCTCCATCCCCCTCCTCCCTCTCTATTCCATTCCCCCTTTCCTCCATCCCCCCTCTCCTCCATTCCCTCCCTCCTTTCCTCCATCCCCCATATCCTTCATCCCCCCTTTCTTCCATCCCCCCCTCTCTTCCATCCCCCTTTCCCTCCCCCCCTTACCTCCATCCCCCCTCTCCTCCATCCCCCTTTTCCTCCATCCCCCCTTTCCTCCATCCCCCCTCTCCTCCATCTCCCCTTTCCTCCATCTCCCCTCACCTCCATCCCCCCCTTCACCCCCTCTCCTCCATCCCCCTTCTCCCCCTCTTCTCTACCCCCTTCCCCCTCCCTCCCCTCCCCTTCGCTCCGGTTTATTAATAGGAGATGATTAGCGTAATGAAGCCAATTAGACCAACAAATGGATGTTGACACCAGACATCTATCTGAAAGGGACGCAAAAAATAGACTACTTTAATCACGCTGTCTCTTTGCGGGATGGCCATTATCTCGAGATTATATTATTTCAGGGAAAACTCAAACGCTCTCTCTCTCTCAATCTCGGTCTCTCTCTCTCTGTCTCTCTCTCTCTGTCTGTCTCTCTTTCTTTCTCTCTCTCTCTCTCAATCTCGGTCTCTCTCTTTCTCTCTCTCTCTTTCTCTTTCTCTCTCTCTCTCTCTCTCTCTCTCTCTCTCTCTCTCTCTCTCTCTCTCTTTATTATCTTTATTGTCATTATTGTTATTATCATCATTACTATCATTATTGTTATCATCATTATCATCATCATTACCATTATTGCTATTATTATTATTATCATAGTTATTATATCACCATCATTATCATCATAGTCATCTTTATTATTGTCATTATTTTCATCATTATAATTAATATCATCAGTATTATAGTTATTATCATTATATAGTTATAATCATTATTATCATTGTTTTTATTATCATTATCATTATCATGATTATTATTATTATGATTGTTATTGCTATCATTATTGTTATCATTAATATTATTATTGCTGTCATTATTATTATCATTAAGATGGTTATTTTTACGATCATTATTATTGTGTTTTTTTATATTATCATATTTATCATTATCACTATAATCCTCGTTATCTTAATACTATAATCATCATTATTGTAATGATCATTTTAATAATTGCAATAATCATCATCATTATTGTCATCAATATCATTGTTTTTTTTATCATCATAGCAATTATTACTATTGGTATTATTATCATTATTATCATAAATTTTGTTATTCCTGAAATCATTGATATCATCCTCACTGCTATAACTGTCATCATTACTATTATCATTATCATTATTATTATTAGCACTATTGTCATTGCTATTATCATTACCATTATTTTAATATTATTATAATCGTCATTATTATTACCATTATCATCATCATCATCATCATTAATATCATTATCATTATTATATCGTAATTATTATCATTATCGTTATCATCATCATCAAATCATTATTATCATTATTGATATTACCGTTATCTTCATTATTATTATCATTATTATAATTATTATCACTGTCATTATCATGATTATCAATATCATTATCAATATCATTACTATTGTTATTGCTACCACTATTAACTTTCTCATTATCATTAACATCAATATCATTATTATTTTCGTTATTATTACTATTATCAGCAGCATTATCATAATCGTCATTATCATTATTATGATACACACATATCTGTATCTGTATCTACTATTTATGTATGTGGCTATCCATATATATAATATATATATATATATATATATCTATATATTATATATATTATAGTTATTATAAATAGTATATTATATATAAAATATATATATATATATTATAGTATGAGTGATATTTACATACATACATATATATATATATATTATATATATATGGATATATATTTAAATATAAATATATATTATATATGACACACTGTATCTACATATATATATATATAAATATATATATATATATATATATATATATAATATGATATAAATCATGTATATATATAAATAATCTATATGATCCATATTATATTTATATAGTATATATTCTATAAAATATATATAGATATGTTGATATATATATGAGATAGTATATAAACTACATACTACATACACCCACACACACACACACACACCAACACACATATATGATATATATACTATATATATAACTATAATCACACACCACACACACACACACACACAGATAGTTTAGTGATAGATTCTATATACATATAGATATAGATTATTATACAGTTAAATATATATATATATAATATATATATATATATATTATTTATATATATATAGTTTAATATATATTGATAAATATCATGATGTGTTGTGTGTGTGTGTAAAAGATAGTAAGGAAAAAAAACAAAACTAGAAGATTAGAAATGAAAGCGAGAAACAGAAAGAGGGGAGAAGAAAAAAAGGGGTCTCCGTACCCCTTTTTTTTAGCCCCCCCCCCTCCACACTCTCAGCTACAAACACTCACCCTTACCCCAACCCTCAACCTCAAATCCCCCCCCCCAACTCTCGCCTACTTTACCCCCCCCCCTCCCTCCTCTTCCCTCCCCCCAACACACACACACACTACATCCCCTACCCCCTCCCACCCTCCCGCTCCCCCTCCAATTTTTCCCCTCGCCCTCATATCCTCCCCCACTACACCCCCTCCCTCCTCCCCATCCCTCCTACCCCACTTCCCCCCATCCCTCCTACCCCCCTTCCCCCCACCCCCACCCTTCAACACCCATCTACTCACCCCCCCTACCCCCCCAGCCAAGCAGAGCGAGGGGTCGAGGCATTACAGCCGACGCAAGTGTTGACTTTGCCTCACCTGCTCTCACTCGGTGCCGTGATTGGCGCGCCGGAGTGTGTGTTCTGGAGTGTTTAATTTTTAGCGGAGTAGAGGAGGCTGGCGGGAGAGGTGTGAGCTACAGATGCTCGGCTGTTTGTCGACTTGCGTTAACTCATTTGCAGCGGGGGTTGGGGGGAGGCTGGGGTGTAGATGGGTGAGAGGTGGGTGGTGGGTGTTGTGTGGTGTTAGTGTGGGTGGTGGGGAGGTGGTGGGGTGGTTGGGGTGGGTGGGTTGGGGGCTGGTGGGGTGGGTGGGGGTGGTGGGTGGTGGTGGGGTGGTGTTGGTGGGGTGTGGGGTGGTGAGGGGTGGTAGGTGGGGTGGGTTGTGCGGGTGGTGTGGTGTGGTGATGTGGCGTTAGGGGTGGGGTTGCCGGTGGTGGTTCGTGTGGTGGTGGGGTGTGGTGGTTTGGGGGGGGAGAGGGGTGTGGGTGTGTGGGGGGGGGTGGGTGGGTGCTGGTGGGGGTGGGGGGTGAAGGCTGGGTGGGGTGTGGGGGGGGGGGTGGTGGGGTGGGGGGTGGGTGAGGGTGGGTGGGGGGGTGGAGGGGGTTGGGTGGGGGGTGTGGTGTGGTTGGGGTGGGGTTGTGGTATGTGGTGGTGGGGGTGGTTTGGGTGTGTGTGTGGTGGTGTGGGTGGGTAGGGGTGGGGCGGGGGGGTGGGGTTGTTGGAGGTGGTGGGGGGTGGGGAGGTGGGGTGTTGGTGTGGTTGGTGGTGGTGTGGTTGAGGGGGGTGCTTTTGGTAGGGGATGGGGGTGGGTGGGGGTGTGGGGGTGGTGGGTGGTGGGGTGGGGGGTTGGGGGGGGAGGGGGTGTGTGGGGGAGGGGGTGGGTGGGGGGGATGTGGGTGGGTGAGTGTCGGGGGGGGGGGTTTGCGCGTGGGGAGGGTGGGGGGGGGGGGGGGGGGGGGGGGGGGGGGGGTGAGGGTGGGTGGGGGGGAGTTGAGAGAGAGGGAGGGAGAAAGAGAGAGAGAGTGAGGGAGAGAGGGAGAGAGAGAGAGAGAGAAAGGGTGAGGGAGTGGGGGCGGAGGGTGAGCGTGGAAGGAAGTATGTGTGCGTAGGGTGCGAAGTGGGGAAGAGAGAGAGAGAAAGAGAGGATGATGGATAATTGAGTGTGTGTGTATGTGTGTTTTTGTGTGAGTGAGTGAGAGAGAGAGAGAGAAAGAGAGAGAGAGAGAGAGAGAGAGAGAGAGAGAGAGAGAGAGAGAGAGAGAGAGAGAGAGAGAGAGAGTGTGTGGAGATTGGGAGAGTGAGAAGAAGTGAAGATGGGAGGGAGGAGATGAGAGAATCGGGAGAGGGAAGAGAGGATGCAGGAGAGAGGATCAGGGGAGAGAGAGAGAGAGAGAGAGAGAGAGATAAAGAGAGAGAGAATGAAACTGAGAGAGAGAATAAAGCTGAGAGAGAGAGAGAGAGAGATGGAGAAAAGAGAGGGATGGGTAAATGAGAGAAAAACAGAGAAAGAGAGATGGAGAAAAGAGAGGGATGGGTAAATGAGAGAAAAATCTAGAGAAAAATCGAAAGGGAGAAAAAAAAAAAATATCACAGAGCCACACCATTTCATCAACCACCTCCATTTTCACGAGTGCCCCCGCCCCCACCCCCGCCCCCGCCCCCACCCCCCTCTGCTCCACCCACTTTATCGCAGCTTCCAAAATCTTCCTTTTCCTTCCAAGATGGCTGCTCGCCGGGATGCGATGCTCGCTTACTTCCTCACAAGAAATTCTCATCATCCTAAGGTATTCTCAGATCATCCTCTCATAGGAATGCGTCAGTGTGTTTGTCTTTTTAATTATTTTTTTATTATTCTTATTTTTGTTTTTTGTTTTTTAACCACTTATCTTAAACGAAGCTGAGACATTCTCTTTGTATAAGAACCGAGTGATTATAGGACTTGAGGAGCCCTCTCTTTTACCTACCCCCCACTCCCCAACCCTCCTTCCCCCCCTCTGTTCTTACATCACACCCCCACCCCACCCCTTTTCCCCTCCTCTGTCCTTTCCCCCTCCCCCCCAGACACACACTTCCTCCCCATACTCCCCACTCCCCTTACCCCCTTCACAATTCCTTCCCTCCTCCTCCTCCTCCTCCTCTCCCCTCCATCTCCTTTCCTCTCACACACGACCTCCCCCTTTTCTCCTCCTTCTCTCCCCCTCACCTCCACCTCCCCCCTCCCCATTCCTTAATTAGCGGCCCCTCATCAAGTCCAATATTTGCCTCGTACTTCACACCTCTCTGTTGCATCATTAGAATTTCAATATCACCAAACAAACCGACGATGGCGTTACTGAACGGTGTGATGCATGATTAAGGTGAGATCGGGTGATTAATTATGCACGCATTACACCGGCTCCTCCTCTTCCTCCTCCTCCTCTTTCTCTTCTTTCTCTTCTCCTTTTTTTTCGTCTCTCTCTTTCTTTCTTTCCTTCTCTGTCTGTCTGTCTCTCTCTGTTTGTCTTTCTCTCTGTCTCTGTCTGTCTCTCTCTCTCTCTCTCTCTCTCTCTCTCTCTCTCTCTCTCTCTCTCTCTCTCTCTCTCTCTCTCTCTCTCTCTCTCATCTCATCTCGTCATCTCCTTCTCTCTCTCTCTCTCTCTCTACTCATTCGATCTACTTTCATCGATCTTTCTCTCTCTCACTCTCTCTCTCCTCTCATCTCTTCTCTCTCTCTCCTCTCTCTCTCCTCTCTCATCCTCTCTCTCTCCCTCTCTCTATCTCTCTCTCT
>NW_028234411.1:10293984-10301484 GCF_977035675.1 Penaeus japonicus
ATATACAAATATATATATATATATATATATATATATATATATATATATATATATATATATATATATATATATATATATATATAGAGAGAGATATAGAAATATATATACTTATACATTGCACAATTTTACTTACAGAGCACACCATAGCCTCCCCGATTCCCTGTCCTGTAGCAACCCCACCACCCCACTTTCCCCTTCCCTCCCTCCCTCCCTCTTTCTCTCTCTCCCCTCCCTCTACCCTTCCCCCTTCACCCCCTTCCCTCTCTCTCTCCCTCCCTCCCTCGCTCTCTCCCCTCCCTCTCTCCCTCCCTCCCTCCCTCGCTCTCTCCCTCCCTCCCTCCCTCCCTCCCTCCCTCCCTTTCTCCCTCGCTCTCTCCCCTCCCTCCATCCTTCCCCCTTCACCCCCTTCCCTCTCTCTCTCCCTCCCTCCCTCCCTCGCTCTCTCCCCTCCCTCTCTCTCTGCCTCCCTCCCTCGCTCTCTCCCCTCCTTCCATCCTTCTCCCTTCACCCCTTTTCCTTCCATCCCCCTCCCTCCGCCCCTCCATTCATCTCCTCTCCTTTCCACCTTTTCCCCTTCCCCTCCCTCTCCATTCTCCCTCGTCCCCCTCTATCTCCCATCGCCTCTCCCTCTCTTTTTTCCAATATCCTCTGTCCATCCTTCCCCTCTCAATCATCCATCCTTCCTCTATCCTTTCCACTCCCCCCTCCTCCTCCCTCATCCCCCTCCCTAATTCCCCATCCCCCTCCCTCATTCCCCCTCCCCCTCCCTCATTCCCCATCCCCCTCTCTTCCTCCCCCTTCCCCTCCTTCATTCCCTCTCTCCCTCTCCCTCTCCCCCTCCATCCTTCCCCCCCTCCCTCCATTCATCCTCCCTCCCCAGCTCTCTCCTCCCCGGCTCCCTCCTTCCCCCTGCCCCCCTCCCTCCTTCCCCCTCCCTCCTCCTCCCTTCCCCACCTCCATCCTTCCCCCTCCCCCCTCCATCCTTCCCCCTCCCCCTCCATCCTTCCTCCTGCCCCCTTCCATCATTCCCCCTGCCCCCCCTCCATCCTTCCCCCTCCCCAGCTCCTTCCTTCCCCCTCCTCAGCTCCTTCCTTCCCCCTGCCCCCCTCCTTCCTTCCCCCTGCCCCCCTCCTTCCTTTCCCCTGCCCCCCCTCCATCCTTCCCCCTCCCCCCATTCATCCACCCCCCTCCCTCCTTCCCCCTCCCTTCCCACCCTCCATCCTTCCCCCTTCCCTCCTCCATCCACCCCCTCCCACCCTCCCTCAAGCCAGCAGGACCCCGAAGAAGGAGTGACAAAGGGCGTCCGTCGGGCCCGTCAGAAGGATTGTTTAGGATGATGAAGTAAGCCATTAATTCCATCGCTCAGGACTCGCTCGGGATCCTTCAGTAGAGGGGAAGGGGAGGGGAGGGTCTCTTTTGAGGGGGGAGGGGGGGAGGAAGGGGAGGATGTGTGATGGGGAGGGGGAAATCCTTCGGGAAAGGAGTGATAATGGGGGGTAGGGGGTCATTTCTTAAAGGGGGGGGTGGATGTGATGGGGAGGGGGAATCCTTCGGGAAAGGAGAGAGTTTGGGGTGGGGGTCATCTCTTAAAGATGGAGGGAGGGGGAATCCTTCAGGAAAGGAGAGAGTCTGGAGGGGGTAGGGGGTCATCTCTTAAAGGGGGGGGGGTGATGGGGAGGGGGAATCCTTCGGGAAAGGAGAGAGTCTGGAGGGGGTAGGGGGTCATCTCTTAAAGGGGGGGGATGTGATGGGGAGGGGGAATCCTTCGGGAAAGGAGAGAGAATAGGGGGTAGGGGGGTCATCTCTTAAAGGGGGGGTGGATGTGATATGAAGGGGGAATCCTTCGGGAAAGGAGAGAGTCTGGAGGGGGGTTGGGCATAATTTCTTTAAGGGGGGGGGGGTGTTATGGGGAGGGGGAATCCTTCGGGAAAGGAAAGAGTTTGTACGTAGGGGTCAGTCATCTCTTGAGGAGTAGGGGGAATGATGTGGAGGGTGAATCCTTCGGTATAAGAAGAGGATATGGGAGTGTGTGTGTGGGGGGTGGGAGGTGTCATCCCTTGAGGGGGAGGGGGGTGTAGGAGGAGAATCCTTAAGGAGACCGGGGGATTTTTGAGGGAGAAAAAGTGAGGGGAGGGGGGGGCGGTCATCCATTGTGAGGGAGAAAGAGATAAGAAATATCCTTTTGAAGAGAGGAGAAGATGGGGCGATCCTATGTAAAGGAGAGAAAAGTATCCATTTGGCGGAGGGGGATGGGGAAAGAGGGGAGTATCCTTTGGGATGGTGGGTCCTTTGTGAGGGGAAAGGAGAAAAGGGATATCCTTTAGGAGGGGAAAGTGGGGCAGTATTGGGAAGGCAGAGAGGCATCCTCTGGGAGGGAGTAGAGAGAGGCATCCTCTGGGAGGGAGTAGAGAGAGGCATCCTCTGGGAGGGAGTAGAGAGAGGCATCCTCTGGGAGGGAGTAGAGAGAGGCATCCTCTGGGAGGGAGTAGAGAGAGGCATCCTCTGGGAGGGAGTAGAGAGAGGCATTCTCTGGGAGGGAGTAGAGAGAGGCATCCTCTGGGAGGGAGTAGAGAGAGGCATTCTCTGGGAGGGAGTAGAGAGAGGCATCCTCTGGGAGGGAGTAGAGAGAGGCATCCTCTGGGAGGGAGTAGAGAGAGGCATCCTCTGGGAGGGAGTAGAGAGAGGCATCCTCTGGGAGGGAGTAGAGAGGGGCATCCTCTGGGAGGGAGTAGAGAGAGGCATCCTCTGGGAGGGAGTAGAGAGGGGCATCCTCTGGGAGGGAGTAGAGAGAGGCATCCTCTGGGAGGGAGTAGAGAGAGGCATCCTCTGGGAGGGAGTAGAGAGAGGCATCCTCTGGGAGGGAGTAGAGAGAGGCATCCTCTGGGAGGGAGTAGAGAGAGGCATCCTCTGGGAGGGAGTAGAGAGGGGCATCCTCTGGGAGGGAGTAGAGAGAGGCATCCTCTGGGAGGGAGTAGAGAGAGAGGCATTCTTGGGAGGGAGTAGAGAGAGGCATCCTCTGGGAGGGAGTAGAGAGAGGCATCCTCTGGGAGGGAGTAGAGAGAGGCATCCTCTGGGAGGGAGTAGAGAGAGGCATCCTCTGGGAGGGAGTAGAGAGAGGCATCCTCTGGGAGGGAGTAGAGAGAGGCATCCTCTGGGAGGGAGTAGAGAGGGGCATCCTCTGGGAGGGAGTAGAGAGGGGCATCCTCTGGGAGGGAGTAGAGAGAGGCATCCTCTGGGAGGGAGTAGAGAGAGGCATCCTCTGGGAGGGAGTAGAGAGGGGCATCCTCTGGGAGGGAGTAGAGAGAGGCATCCTCTGGGAGGGAGTAGAGAGAGGCATCCTTTGGGAGGGAGTAGAGAGAGGCATCCTCTGGGAGGGAGTAGAGAGGGGCATCCTCTGAGAGGGAGTAGAGAGAGGCATCCTCTGGGAGGGAGTAGAGAGAGGCATCCTTTGGGAGGGAGTAGAGAGAGGCATCCTTTGGGAGGGAGTAGAAAGAGGCATCCTCTGGGAGGGAGTAGAGAGGGGCATCCTCTGGGAGGGAGTAGAGAGAGGCATCCTCTGAGAGGGAGTAGAGAGGGGCATCATTTGGGTGGAAGAAGAGCGTGGCATCCCTTTAGGGGGGTGAAGTAGAGAGCGGTGGGGGGGGGGATTATCCTTAGAGAGGGAGTAGAGGGGAGTTGGGGTCATCCTTTGTGAGAGAAAAGGAGGGGGGAGTCCTTTGAGTGTGGGGGAGGGGGAGTATAGAGAGGGACATTCCCCTGGAAGGGATTAGAAGGAAGGAGAATCCTTTGGAGGAGAGAAGGAAGAGGGGAGTATCCTTACGGGGGGGGGGGGGCATTCAGGTCAAAAAGGAGGGAAAAGTAGGGAAAAGGGACGTCCTTGGGAGGGGAAAAGGGGTAATGGGGATTCTTTGAGGAGGGGTTGGGGAAGGAGATGGGGGGGGGATCCTTCAGGAAGTGTAAGGAGGAAGGGATCTATTGGGAAAGTGGGGGAAACAGAGGAATAATTTTTAGGAGGTAGGGATATGAAGGGGTATTCTCTGCGAAGGGAGGTGTGGAGGTGAGGGGAGGGGGCAAAGGGGGATATCCTTTGAAAGAGGGGGAGAAACAGGAAGAAGGAGGGATAGGACAGGTTCCTTTGAGAAGCATGAGGGGAAGAAGGGAGGGATGGTGGTGGCGCGGGGGGAGGGGGGGGTATCGTTTGGGAAGGAGAAAAAGGGGGGAATGGGGTAACCTTTGAAAGTATGGGGGAGAGAGAGGATGGAGGAGGAGGTAGGGTATCCTTCGTATCCTTCGGGGAAGATCCTCTGAAAGGTAGGAGGAGAAAGAGAGGGGGCTTCCTTTGTGGGGGGGAGGGGGTATCCTTTGAAAGGCATGGTGGAGGGGGGAAGGGAGAGGGACGACAAAGGATTCCTTTAAGAGGGGGAAGGAGGAGGGGGGTATTCTTTAAGCACCAGAAAGGAAAGGAGGGGGAATTCTTCAAGAAGTGGGGGGGCGTTCTTTGAGCAAGAGAAGGAAGGAATAGATATCTTTTAAAAGGCAAAGGAAGAGGAGGGGAAAGAGGGAGGGAGGAAGAGAGAGAGGGAGGGGGGATATCCATAAAGTGGGAAGGATAAAATATATCTGTGTAAATTCGTATTGTCCTGTATACATTCACTTTCCACGTACATGAATCCCCGATACGCACAATGACCTATACACACATACCTATAGTTACACCTGTACATTTGGCAGACTCTTAAGCCCTTTGTGTACATGTTGCATATGTCTGTTTCGGTTTTGTGTGTCGTGAATGTGCACGTGATAGAGAGGGAGAAGGAGAAGAAGAGAGAGAGAGAGAGAGAGAGAGAGAGAGAGAGAGAGAGAGAGAGAGAGAGAGAGAGAGAGAGAGAGAGAGAGAGAGAGAGAGAGAAAGAGATGAAAGGTAAATTGAAGCCAAATGATTGTTAATAAATAAGATGGAGAGATAATAATCAGACAGCTCTTGTAAGGCAGAGTGAATGTCGGTGAATGAATGAATAGGGTGAATGCATTTGCGGCGTATGTACTGTGCACGCCAGTTGCATGTACATTCCTCAGATAACCGAAATCTATGTTGCTCTATTGAAACTATTGAGTCTACGTAACTTTTTTTTTAACAGATTGTATCTAAAAGTGTCTAATATTTCATTCATCTTGGGAGTGAATTCAAACACATAGAATTAAATGCTTCACACACACACACACACACACACACATACACACACACACACACACACACACACACACATACATACAAACAAACACACACGAAATCACTCACGTACACGAGATCTGGCGATGCACCTTCTTCTGAACCGTCTTTCGCGTCGAAGAGAAAAACTACACTAAACTAAACTAAAATAAATCTAAATTGTTATCGCCATCCTTCTCATCCTTCCCCCTTCCCCCTTCATCCACCGCCACCGCCACCGCCGCCACCGCCACCGCCACCGCCACAGCATAGTACCTGATTACCTTTGGGCAGGTTTCCGAATCTCAAGCCACTTGTCACCCTTTGCAGCCGTAAAGACACACCCTCATCGGAAACACAAAGGCCTCGATTTTTTAACACCAGCGTGGAAAAATGTCCCTAAAAATCGTGAAAGTCCCAAATCGCCTCCGATTAATCCATCAGGATTTACATTCGATAAGCAAATCCAGCGAGAGCGAGGAAGGGGCCAGCCTGGGAACCTGTTTGAGTTGCCTTGTTTGTACAAAGGATTATTGTGGTGGTGGGAGCGACAAGAAAACGTCTCGGGCAACCTTTGTCCGGCTGAATTCTTTATGCCTGGCGTGCAACAAGTCCCCGTGAAGAATCTGCCTCACAGGCCGACACTAGCGCCACTGTCCCTCTGGTGGCAGGATGTTGAACTACTTAGCATCACAAGGGGGCGACACCTGCGGGACTGCTGGCTGGCCATTCCAGCGATCCGATCGTGAATTATTAGCAGAGGAGGACACAACGGCACCGATGCGAGCGCTGCTGTCCGCCTGGTGGCCAGATGGTGAAATATTAACAATACAAAGGACGACAGGAACACCACTGTCCTCGGGTTGCTGGTTAAGGTTAACTATTAACATAACAACGGCGACCACTGTCCTTCGGGTGGCCGCAGGTTAAACTAGTGGCCTTATATTGTTGCCTTAAATTATGATGATCAGACTCTCAGGAAGCACAATATTCAGAAGAGCAAAAGGGCTGATTGTTCGCTAGTTCTGACTGCAGCTTCGGAGGAGAGGGGGGGGGATGCAGGTACAAAGATATGCATGGGAATGTCCATCTATTGTTACTGTTACTGTTATTGTTGTTACTGTTATTTATTTGTGTGAGGATCCTTGTACTGATTATTGCTACTTTTTCATCAATAGCAACGCCATCGCCATCATCGTCATCATTATCATTATCATCATTATCATCATCATCGTCATCATCATCATCATTACCATTATCATCATCATCGTCATCATCATCATCACCATTATCGTCATCATCATCATCATTATCAACATCATCATCATAATCATCATTATCACCATCATCATCATTATATTCATATTCACTGATATTGATGTTAATGATCATCATTTGTATCATTCCGCTGTTCCACGTTGCAACATACCAGATTCTCCTGCAACACCATTCCTAATCTGACGTATCTCTAACTGCAAGGAGCCTTATCTTTATTCTACAAAGATATCACAAGAAATAATTTCCCATAAACTTTATATGCAATGTATGTATGCAATGGTATTCCCTAAGATGAGTCACTCCCTCCTGGGAAATGCGATTAAACATGCTCTCTTGGATATAATCATTTATGCCACGTGGTATTGCATCAGCAATTGTTGATTCCTTTTTTTAATAGCACAGCATTTTAAAATAGACTAGATTTTATATATCACTTTGTGACAAAAGGCAGTGAACGAGTAGAGGATAGTCAGATTTTAAAAAAAAAATCAAACTAAAGGGTTTTTTCTTTGTCTAATGAAAGGGAAACGGGTGAAAAAAATGCTTATCATGATGTAGTGATAGAATAAATGCGTATATATGACATTTAAAGACACCTTCGAGTTCTATACGAAGCCCTCAGCTCCGAGAACAACACGCGTCCGAATCCCTGCAAAAGATTTCAATTCCACGAGCGAGATGGATATCTAAATAGAGCCTAATTCAGAATCAGTACGATTGTTCAGCGTCGCTTTGATAATAAGCTTGAACAACGGCAGGATGAACAGGCACGTTTGTTGCAGATCCTGATGAACAGCCAGAACAGTAATAGATCTTGATCAGCGAAGTCATTTGGGCGAGGAACCGAACCTTGTCTCGGTACGCAGGAGACAACTTGAGAGAGAGAGAGGGGGGGGGGGGAGAGAGAGAGAGAGAAACGTTTGAGAGGGCGATTCCAAAGTCACGTGTATTGCAATCTCGGTGACTCACACACACACACGCACACACACATACACACACAACACATACCTACG
>NW_028234411.1:10306484-10310597 GCF_977035675.1 Penaeus japonicus
TTTTTCTTCTTTTCTTCTTCATCATCATCTTCTTTTTCTTCATCTGTTTCCTCTTTTCTTTTTTGTTCTTATTATCTTTCTGTCTTCATACTATTATTTCCCCTTCTTCTCTTCGCTTCCTTTTCTTAATTTTTCGCTTCTTTTTTCGTCTTACTCTTTTTCATTTTCCTCTTCTTTCTCCTCTGTCTTCTTCTGCTTCCTCTTTTTCATCTTCTTCCTCTGTCTTCTTCTAGTTATTTTTGTTGTTGTTATTTTTGTTTTTCTCCTTCTTCTACTTCCTCTTTCTTCTTTTTCTTTTTTTTCCTCTTCGCCTGCATCTGATTTCAAATTTTTCTTCGTCTAAATTTTATCCTTTTCTTCATCTAATTATTATCCTTCCGTCTCCTCCTTTATCATTCTATTCTTCTCTTTTTTTTCTTCCTCGTCTCTTTGTTAACCTGTTCTCCCCCTTTTGTCTTTCTCTTCGTAGTTTATCCCTCTTCTTTCATTCTCTTCTCTATCGTCTTCTTTTGTCATCATCGTCATAGTCATCATCATAATTCCCCTGTTTGCATTGTTAATCTTTCCCCTCTGCTTTTCCTTCTTCTTCTTCTCATTTTTCTTCTTTTTGTGATTATTACAATTTTCCCATCTGCTCCGTTTTTTCGTCTCCTGTTTGTCCTTTCGTTTTTGTGTAGCGTTTTTTTTAGGACACTTATTTTCTTTGTTTGTTTTTTGTTTGTTCATGTATATACAGAGGAGAGGTCACACAGAGAATCATGTTAAAAGTGCAAGTGTCAACAACGGGGCCGCCGCAACAACAGTTACAGTTTGAGTTAGCTATCACTCTCGTAGCGAATAAAATACCATAAACAAGAACATGTCTATCAGTCTAGTTTAATTAATCCAGCAGGGCCAGTAGTAGCAGTAGTAGAAGCAGCAGGAGTGGCAGAAGCAATGAGATCAATCCTCTGCACGAGCAGGATAACAGCAGAGACAGCGGTGACAGCAGGGGCTCTTGGGCTAAAAACAGCAGCTGTCTATCAATACGGATAATAGGGACAGCAGAAGTCCTTGGGGGGGGGGGGGGGGGAAAGAAGGAACAGCAGGTTTTTTTAAAAAAAAACCCCGACCGCATAGGCGGAAGGTCGCGACCAAGCCAGGAATCCTGAGGTGGGTAGAAAGCAGCACGAGGAATCCATAAGCGGAGACAGCAATGAGGATAACAGAGTATTCACTTGCAATGAAAGCGGTAACAGCGATGACAGCAGGTATCCTTGAGGCGGGGGGGGGGGGGTATAAAGCTCAGCAGCGTAACAACTGAAGGAAAACTCTTCAGCAGCCGCTTGCAAGATCTCCATGGAGGGGTTTTGAAAATAAGATCAGCAGGCCGTTTAAGCAGAGACAGCGCCGACAATATTCAGGAAGCTTGAAATATAACGAGAAGCACCGCAGCAGTGCCGCGCCCCGCAGCCGCCGCCGCCGCAGCCGCAATCCATGAAGGGGGAAGGGAAGCGGAAGCAGGAGCCCTTGGAGCGAAAGCAGCGGCAGCAGTCACAAAGGCAGCAGGGAAGGGTTTGTCCCCGCGGTGGGTGTGCCGAGCCACAATTAAACACGCCAGCCACAGAATGAACACTTACCCTCGCTGCTTCCCTAAGATGCTTTGATCTTCAGTCTCCCATACACCAGACCTTTGAGACGCGTGCAATAGAATGCGGCGCGCCTCCTCCTCCTCCCCCCCCCCCCCTTGCCCCCTCCCTGCTCCACCTCTTCCTTCTCCCCCTTTTACGCCTCTTCCTCCTCCTCCTCCTCCTCCTCCTCCTCACCCTCTTTATCCTCCTCCGCCTCCTCCTCTTTACAATCCCCTTCCCCCTACTCCTCCTCCTGCTCCTCTTTATTATTATCCTCCTCCTCCCTCTCTGGGGCCCCCTCCCTGCTCCACCTCTTCTTTCTCCCCCCCTTACGCCTCTTCCTCCTCCCCCTCCTTCTCCTCTTTATCCTCCTCCGCCTCCTCCTCTTTATAATCCCCCTCCTCCTCCTCTTTATTATCCTCCTCCTCCTCCTCCACCTCCTCCTCCACCTCTCCACCTCCTCCTCATTCTCCACCTCCACCTCCTCCTCCTCCTCCTCTTCCCCACTCCACCCTCTCCTCCCCTTCCCTACTTCAGCTATCCCTTCTTTACCCCTCATCCCTCTCCTCCTCCTCCTCCTCCTCCTCCTCCTTCTCCTCCTCCTCTTCCCCCCTTCCCTCTCCTCCCTTTCCCTCACTCCCTCATCTCCTCACACAGACACACTTATGTTACAGGAATCTCTTCTTTTTCTCTCTCGCCTTTTTTTTCTTTCTTTCTTTTTTCATTTTTAAAGAAAAAAAATGTATACAAACAAGGAAAACTTCTTCACTTGACACTCTTGCTCACCTCTCGTATGCTTTATCTTTATCTTTTTACTTCGTCTCTGTGCTTAAACTGCAGCATGATGTGTACCAGAAGGGATAAACTGGAACAAGAAGGCAGGAGTGAAAGGAAGAGAAGAGGAAGAGAGGAGAGAGAGGAGAGAGAGGAGAGAGAGAGAGAGGAGAGAGAGAGGGGAGAGAGAGAGAGGAGAGAGAGGGGAGAGAGAGAGAGAGAGAGGGGGGGAGAGAGAGAGGAAGAGAGGGGGGGAGAGAGAGAGAGAGAGAGAGAGAGAGAGAGAGAGAGAGAGAGAAGGAGAGAGAGAGAGAGAGAGATAAGAGAGAGAGGAGAGGAGAGAGAGAGAGAAGAGAGAGAGGATAAGAGAGAGAGGAAGATAGATAGATAGAAGGAGAGAGAGAGAAAGAAGAGAGAGAGAGAGAGAGAGAGAGAGAGAGAGAGAGAGAGAGAGAGAGAGAGAGAGAGAGAGAAAGAGAGAGAGAGAGAAAGAAAGAAAAAAGAAAGAGAGAGAGAGAGAGAGAGAGAGAGAGAGAGAGAGAGAGAGAGAGAGAGAGAGAAAGAAAGAGAGAGAGAGAGAGAGAGAGAGAGAGAGAGAGAGAGAGAGAGAGAGAGAGAGAGAGAGAGAAGAGGAGAGCAAGGAGATTGAAGTAGATAGGCAGGTAGGGAGAGAGAGAGGGAAAGAGAGATAAAAAGAGAAAGAGACTGAGAGAGAGAGAAAGAGAGAGAAGTAGAGAGAGAGAGAGAGAGAGAGAGAGAGAGAGAGATTTGATTTTGATTTTGATTTGTTTATTCATACTATATACATTGTATACACATGAATAGGCATAGGAACTATGCCTAAATGATTTGTACAGTTCATATTAGTTTCTGAGACATACATTGTTGGTAAAACAGATATTACTGTGACCCTGTCAATCAATAAGCTAGGGCAAAGCTATACATAAGACATAGTAGTGCATGTATATCACTCTAGAGAGGCCTTGCAATTTTATCTATTACAGGCAAAGTCTTTGTGTTTACGTAATATATCTGATAAAATGCCGTCCTCTATAAAGGATGTTGCAATACTGTACAATGTTTTACGTTCAATCCTTTCACGAAGATCTTCAATTAGAGGACATATCATTACATAGTGGTCAAGGGTGTGTGAATAGGGCTGACTGCACAACTTGCATTCAGTCCCCCCAGCATTGTTTGAAACACTATACTCCCAGTAATATTTGTAGCCAAGCCGTAACCTTGCGGTCACTACATCAAGCTGTCTCGTAACTCTGTTTGTACTGCCGTAGATATGCTTTGTCTTGGACATAGCATTATGGTGAATGATTGATCTGCTTGTGTCTTGCTCAGCATTTCTCTCAGTTTCAGCCTGAGTGGAGAGCTTTTTCTTTATGATCTTACGTACATGCTCAGTTGTTACACCAATGTCATACTCAATAGTATCCATATGACTGTATGATCTAGATAGAGCATCAGCCATATCGTGTAACTCTAGATTTATGTGTGATGGTACCCACAATATTTTAGTGGTTACATCCTTCAGAAACAATCTGTTCAACCTATGCCTCGCTGTTGACACGAGTCCTGTGTTATCATTTCTGTATGAGTTTAGAGCATGAAGTGAGAGAGAGAGAGAGAGAGAGAGAGAGAGAGAGAGAGAGAGAGAGAGAGAGGGAAAGAGAGATAAAAAGAGAAAGAGACTGAGAGAGAGAGAAAGAGAGAGAAG
>NW_028234411.1:10310697-10313197 GCF_977035675.1 Penaeus japonicus
TTTTCCCTCTTCTTTCTCCTCTGTCTTCTTCTGCTTCCTCTTTTCATCTTCTTCCTCTGTCTTCTTCTATTTATTTATTTTGTTCTTTTTGTTTTTTCTCCTTCTACTTCCTCTTTCTTCTTTTTCTTCTTCTTTTTCCTCTTCGCCTTCATCTGATTTCTATTTTTTCTTCGTCTAAATAGTTATACCCCCCCCCCCCCCCCCCCCCCCCCCCCCCCCCCCCCCCCCCCCCCCCCCCCCCCCCCCCCCCCCCCCCACCCCCCCCCCCCCCCCCCCCCCCCTCACCAATTTCTTCATCTAATTATTATCCTTCCGTCTCCTCCTTTATCATCCTATTTTTCTCCTTTTTTTCTTCTTCGTCTCTTTGTTAACCTGTTCTCCCCCTTTTGTCTTTCTCTTCGTAGTTTATCCCTCTTCTTTCATTCTCTTCTCTATCGTCTTCTTTTGTCATCATCGTCATAGTCATCATCATAATTCCCCTGTTTGCATTGTTATTCTTTCCCCTCTGCTTTTCCTTCTTCTTCTTCTCATTTTTCTTCTTTTTGTGATTATTACAATTTTCCCATCTGCTCCGTTTTTTCGTCTCCTGTTTGTCCTTTCGTTTTTGTGTTGCGGTTTTTTTAGGACACTTATTTTCTTTGTTTGTTTTTTGTTTGTTCATGTATATACAGAGGAGAGGTCACACAGAGAATCATGTTAAAAGTGCAAGTGTCAACAACGGGGCCGCCGCAACAACAGTTACAGTTTGAGTTAGCTATCACTCTCGTAGCGAATAAAATACCATAAACAAGAACATGTCTATCAGTCTAGTTTAATTAATCCAGCAGGGCCAGTAGTAGCAGTAGCAGAAACAGGAGTGGCAGAAGCAGTGGGACCAATCCTCTGCACGAGCAGGATAACAGCAGAGACAGCGGTGACAGAAGGGGTTCTTGGGATAAAAACAGCAGCTGTCTATCAGTGCGGATAATAGGGACAGCAGAAGTCCTTGGGGGGGGGGGGGTGAAAGAAGGAACAGCAGGTTAAACAGCGGCGACAGCAGGAATCCTGAGTGGGAAAGCAGCGAGGAATCCATAAGCGGAGACAGCAGAGATAACAGAGATCCTTGCAATGAAAGCGGTAACAGCGATGACAGCAGGTATCCTTGAGGCGAAAGCAGCAGCGTACATGAAGGAAAACAGCAGCGCTTGCAAGATCTCTAGGAGGGAAAATAAGAGCAGCAGGCCGTAAGCAGAGACAGCGGCGACATCAGGAGCCCTTGAAACGAGAAGCAGCAGCAGCCGCAGCCGCCGCCGCAGCCGCCGCAGCCGCAATCCATGTAGGGGGAAGGGAAGCGGAAGCAGGAGCCCTTGGAGCGAAAGCAGCGGCAGCAGTCACAAAGGCAGCAGGGAAGGGTTTGTCCCCGCGGTGGGTGTGCCGAGCCACAATTAAACACGCCAGCCACAGAATGAACACTTACCCTCGCTGCTTCCCTAAGATGCTTTGATCTTCAGTCTCCCATACACCAGACCTTTGAGACGCGTGCAATAGAATGCGGCGCGCCTCCTCCTCCTCCTCCTCCCCCTCCTCCTCCTCCCCTCCTCCCACCTGCCCCCTCCCTGCTCCACCTCTTCCTTCTCCCCCCCTTACGCCTCTTCCTCCTCCTCCTCCTCCTCTCTCTTCCTCACCTCTTTATCCTTCTCCGCCTCCTCCTCTTTACAATCCCCTTCCCCCTACTCTTCCTCCTGCTCCTCTTTATTATTATTATCCTCCTCCTCCCCACCTGGGGCCCCCTCCCTGCTCCACCTCTTCCTTCTCCCCCCCTTACGCCTCTTCCTCCTCCTCCTCCTCCTCCTCACCCTCTTTATCCTCCTCCGCCTCCTCCTCTTTACAATCCCCCTCCCCCTCCTCCTCCTCCTGCTCCTCTTTATTATCCTCCTCCTCCTCCTCCACCTCCTCCTCCACCTCTCCACCTCCTCCTCATTCTCCTCCTCCTCCTCCTCCTCCTCCTCCTCCTCCTCCTCCTCCTCCTCCTCCTCTTCCCCACTCCACCCTCTCCTCCCCTTCCCTACTTCAGTTATCCCTTCTTTACCCCTCACCCCTTCTCCTCCTCCTCCTCCTCCTCCTCCTCCTCCTTCTCCTTCTCCTCCTCCTCCTCCACTTCCCCCCTTCCCTCACCTCCCTTTCCCTCACTCCCTCATCTCCTCACACAGACACACTTATGTTACAGGAATCTCTTCTTTTTCTCTCTCGCCTTTTTTCTTTCTTTCTTTTTTCATTTTTAAAGAAAAAAAATGTATACAAACAAGGAAAACTTCTTCACTTGACACTCTTGCTCACCTCTCGTATGCTTTATCTTTATCTTTTATTCTCGTGTCATTTCATTATACTTCGCCCTCCCGTAGGTCTTAAACTGGAACAAGAGGCAGTGAGTGACAAGAGAGAAAGATGAAGAGAGGAGAGAGAGAGAGAGGAGAAAGAGAGAGAGAGAGGAGAGAGAGGAGAAAGAGAGAGAGAGAGGAGA
>NW_028234411.1:10334537-10337037 GCF_977035675.1 Penaeus japonicus
TCTTCATTATCAATATTATTATCATTATCATCATCAACACTATTATCATTGTCATCATTAGTATTATTGTTTTTTTATCATTGCCCTCATTATCATTATTATTTTTGTTATACTAATTATCATCATCATTATCATTATCATTCTTGTTGTCATCATCATCATTATGGTTATCATTACTACCACTATTATTATCATCATTTTGAGAACCATTATCAGTATCATCATTATTACTATCATCATCATCATTTTTTAATGATAATCATTATTATCATCATTGTTATTATATCAGCATTATCATTATAATCATTATTGTTGTTTTAGCGTCATCATTACAATGATAAGGATAATGATAATGAGGATAATGGTAAATGATGATTAGGATGATGATTATGCTAGTGATAATTATTGTAATAATAATCATTATAACATGTATCATCATAATTGTAATAATGATTATCATTACTATTGTTATCATTATTGTTGTTGCTGTTGTGATTATCATGATCATTATCAACATCACTATCGTTATTGCCAATATTATCATCATCAACATTCTTATCAATATAGTTGTTATCGTTAAGTTATCAGTAGTTTTATTGTAATCATTATTGCTATCATTGATATTGTTATCATTATTATCATTATCATACCTATTATCACAATCATGATTATACCATTATCATTATTAATATCATCCATCCTCTAAGTGACATTATTATTATCATTATTGTTATTATTAATATTATAATTATTATTATCATTATTATCATTATCATTATTATTATTATTATTATTATTACTGTTATTATTATTATTATTATTATTATTATTATCATTATTATTATTATTATTATTATTATTATAATTATTATCATCATTATTATTATCATTATTATTATCATTATTATTACTATTATTGTTATTATGATTATTATCATTATTGTTACTATTAGTCTTATTCTCATAGGGGAGGGGGGGAGTATGACCCCACGTCGTAAAAAATAAAGATAGAGTTAACGAATGAAAATACAATGAAATAAATGATCAGTGTTTTGTGACTTTGCTTTTTTAATGACTGATGCCTTATCTGAGGCTTATCCATGTGGATTATTATGATTCTGTGGTTGTATGTTCTTCCACTTTTCTCTCGCTCTCTCTCTTTTCTTTCTTCTCTCTTTTTTCTATCTTTCTTTTCTCTTTCTCTCTGTCTCTCTTCTCTTTTTCTTCTCTCTTTCTCTCTCTCTTCTGTCCGTCTATCTGTCTCTCTCTTCACTCTTTCTTATCTCGCTCTCTCTCTTTCTGTTCTCTTTCTCTCTTCTCTCTCTCTCTTTCTCTATCTATCTCTCTTCTTTCTCTTCTCTCCTTCTCTTCTCTCTCTCTGTCCCCCCTCTCTCTCTCTACCTCTTTATCTTCTAAAAAGCCACGCCTGCTATCGCCTCCCTTCCAGCCGTAGAGCCTTAAGCTTCAAAAGCTTCCCCGAGCGCTGGAGGCTTCCCGGTCCCCGCAAGAGCTCCACGGAAGCCTAAAATCTTGGACACGTTTCATGGCGACGGAGACACGACCCAGGTGTCCTGATGAACGACCTTATCCCGTTTCTTAGCCTCGGCCGCGACTTGGGTGCTCTTCAGGTCGTGTGCATTGGGATCCGTACGTATGTGTGCGTGTGGACATGCACGCACGCACACTCGGGTACGTACATACACGGATATGAAAAAAAAGAGGAAAGTAAAAAGAAGAAGAAAAAAGACTCGCACAGACCTGTACAACGGACCGAGATACCCAACTAGTTTCTAGCAGGACAATAATATTCGTCTTTTGTATTCACCGGAGCGCACTTTGTACCACAACAGGCCTGACATCAACATTTGTTTGGATTAAAACCTCTCCCGATTGGCCGAAGGTTGGCGACTCGCAGGAACCTCGGCTTTTGAAGCTCTTCCGCACCGAAGCGAAGGGGAAACCTCTCCTATGGAAGCCCTGGCGGTGCCCCTCGAAGTCCCTCTGGCTCCGTCGAGAACCCACCCGGCCGCCCACCACCCGCCCACCGTTTTTTTCGGAAGCTGTGGCCGGCGTCGCGCGGACTCGTTGGGACGCGTGGTCGGCGAGGTGGGATGGTGGCGCTGCTCGGTGTGCATATTAAATAGGTCATCACAATACACGTCGACAATGGTCCCCGGTGGCCATTGTCAACCAAGTTACAATGGCTAAACCTTCTTCATCCTCCACCTCGTCCCGCTCTCGCTCTCTCTCTCACTCTCTCTCTCTCGCTCCTCGTCCGCCATCGTCCGCTCTCTCTCTCTCTCTCTCTCTCTCTCTCTCAGCTCTTCTCTCAAACCCCTTTCTCTCTCTCTCTCTCATCTCATCACCTCGTCTCAAATTACTTACTCTCTCTCTCTCAATCTTCTCATCTCTCATCTCTCATCCTCTCTCTCTCTCTCTCCTCGTCCGCCTTCGTCCTCTCTCTCTCTCTCTCTCTCTCCTCGTCCGCCTTCGTCCTCGT
>NW_028234411.1:10369537-10377037 GCF_977035675.1 Penaeus japonicus
GGGGAGGGGGAAAGAAAAGAAGAGAAGAGAGGGGGAGTGGGGTGCGGTATGGGGGTATGGGGGTGGGTGGGTAGGTGGGTGGGGTGGGGGGTGCGGTATGGGGGTATGGGGGTAGGGGGGGATTGAGTCGCCGATGGAAGAGATAGCGCGATCAATCATGCTATGAGAAAGAATGCAGGGGAGGAGGAATAGGAATGGAGGTGGTGAGGGAAGGAGGAAGGAGGGAAGCGGAAAGGAGGAATAGAGAGGCAGGGGAAGGAGCAGGGAGGAATAGAGGGAGGAGGGTGAGGAATAATGGAGGGATGAAGGAAGGAAGAAGACGGAGGAGGGGGGGGAGCGGGGAGAGGCAAGAGAGGAAGAGGGGGCAGGAGGAGGTGAGGAGAAGGGGAGAGGAGAGGGCGGAAAGAGGAACCGAAGTCAGGACGGGAAGGGTAGGAAACCTGAGGGAGTGGGGCGGAAAGTAGGGCGGAGGGGAAAGGAAGGAAGGACGGGAAATGAAGCGAAGCAAGAGAGTCGGGGGACGGAAGGACGAGGGAGTAGGAGGAGGGAGGTGGACAAAGGGGGGGTGAGAGGGAGGGGGAGGAATGAGGGACTGGAGGAGATCGGAATAGGGCCGGAGGAGGAAAGGGGAGCGTAGAAGCGAGCGGGAATAGGGAAGGAAGCGAATAGGAGGAGGC
The DNA here is from genome assembly GCF_977035675.1 of Penaeus japonicus. Classification (NCBI taxonomy): domain Eukaryota; kingdom Metazoa; phylum Arthropoda; class Malacostraca; order Decapoda; family Penaeidae; genus Penaeus; species Penaeus japonicus. Next base: position 10,370,215 of record NW_028234411.1, read on the forward strand.
AGGAACGGGAAAGGGGTCGAAGGAAGGGACTAGAGAAAGGAGCCGCGCGAAGGGATTGGAGGAGGGGTAGGAAGGAATAGGGGCGGAATAGCGGAGAGGAGAAAGGAGAGACGGAGCGGACTGACTGGATGCCGAGGGACGGGGAATAGGGGCGCAAGAGGGAGGACTAGGAATGGAAACGAAGGAAGAGCAGGAGTGCTACGGAAACAGGTAGAGGGGAAGGAGGACATGGACTACGGAAGAGGGATGCGGAATGGGGAAGGAGGGAGGAGAGGAAGCAACGGGAGAGGGAATGATTTAGAGGGGAGAGGAAGGAGGGAGCGAGGAGGTGCATGAAGAGACGAGAGGAGAGGGAGTAAGGGAGAAAGGAGACCTAGCCAGACGGGGGGGATGAGGAGGAATCCCGGAGACAGAGGGAGCGGAAAAATGGAAGAAGGAAGAAGGAATGATGCAACGAGGGGACAGGGAACGGATGGGCGGAAGGATACCATAGAGAGGGAGGAAAGGGGAAGAGGAATAGAGGGAGAGGGAGTGAGAATGGAGAGGAGAAGGGAGGAATTAGGAGGGGGAAAAGGAAGACGGAGAAGGAGGGAAGGAGAAGGAATGAAGAAGGGAATAACGGGGAAAGGAAAAGGAATGTAGAGAGGAATGAGGACAGAGGAGGAAGAAGGAGGAATGGAATGGGAAGGGGGCAAGGGGAAGGACAATACGGATGACTCGGAGGAAATAATTATTGGATAGGACGGGAATGGAGGAATGATTTTGTGCGATTCCAGTTGGGTTGATGGTTGCTGGGGAGGAGGTGGGGAGGAGGGTGGGGGGAGGGCGGTGGGGAGGGCGTGGGTGAGTGGACGAGAGAGAGGAGAAAATGGGTAGGAGAAAGGTATAAGGGAGAATTGAGATGGGGGGGGGGGGGAGCGGGGCGAGGGAGCTAGGGAAAGCGGAGGAGGGAGAAAAGATGAGAGAGCTGGAGGAGGGAAATAGGGGAGGAGGAGGGTGAGTTGGGGGGGATGGGAGGGAGAGGGGTAGGGGGGAGAGGGAGGAGAGGAGGAGGGCGAGAGAGAAGAATGGAATAGGGACAAGGAGAAAGAAACAGATAAAAGGGAGGGGAAAATGAGGATGGGGGAGGGCAGAAAAGACGCAAAGAAGTGAGGGCTGGAGGAGGGAGTGTGGCTGTGGGGGTTGGGGAGGGGGCGGAGAGAGAGTGATGGGAATGGGATAGAGAGATTGGCGCAGGGAGCGAGGAGAACAGTGGAAGGGCAGACTAAATGACAGACACACACACACAGGCACAATGTCGGCACATATCGTGTTATGATAGTATATATATATATATATACTATATGATATATCTATATCTATATAGTACTTATCTCTCTATAAATATATATTTATATGTGAGCTATATATATAATATAAAATATATACTATATATATACCTCAATAAAAAAATATATGTATGGTGATCCACACCACCCACACATATGTATATATCATCAATATATATATATTATATATTATATATCTATATATATTTATTAGTAGATGTATGTATACGATACACACTCACACCACACACCACACACAACACACACACCACCACAGGAACACACACATATATATATATATGTGTATATATAATATATTATATATATTATATATATATATAGCTAATATATATATTTTGTGTTTATATATAACATATATATATATATATATTATATCAATCTATATAAAATAGTAATATATATATCTAACATAATATTTATATAAGTCATATGTATGAATACATAGAGTATGTAATAATTATTTATCTATCTTTTATCCATCTATCTTTCTATATAATGCTAGAAATCCACCTTATCTACCTTTATCAATCTAGTCGTACCTATCTATCTATATCTTATCAATTTACCTAATCTATCTATCTATCTATCTACCTATCTCTCTCTCTCTCTCTCTCTCTCCTCTCTCTCTCTCTCTCTCTCTCTCGCTCTGCGACTCTCTCTTGTCTCTCTCCTCTTGCTCTCTCGCTACCGCGTCCATCTCTCTCTCTCGATATTATAGTATATTCATATATATATAAAATATATATATTATAGTGCTATAGATATATAGATATATAGAGTGTTCGATATAAAAATAAAAAATAAATTTTCAACCAGTGTGTATATATTCACATAATATCTATTAAAACAATTATATTATATATAACACTATATAAAGATCTAGGGTCTATATATCTAATCTGTGTGGCTGAAGAGGCTGTGATGTGTGTGTGAGTGTGTGTTTTGTGTGGTGTGTGTGTGGGCGCTTGTGGTTTGTGTGTGAGTGTGAGATGTGTGTGCCGTGTGACAGGTACCGGTGCGTGATTCCGTCCCGCTGTGTTAGTGTTGTAGTGTGTGTGGAGTGAGTTGTGTGAGCTGTGTGCGTATACGAGAAGAGAGAGGGTGGAGAGAGAGCGGAGAAAGAACGATGAGAGGAGAGGAGAGACGAGAGTGAGGAGACCGAGCAGAGAGCGAGTGAGGGGAGGAGGGTTGAAGAGTAGGGGGGCGAGGGATGAGAGAGGGGGGAGGAGAGGGTAGGGAGGGGGAGGTTGTGATGAGGGGAGAGATGGAGCGGATATTGGATGTAGAGCCCGAGAGACGGAGAAGAGAGATGAGGGCTGGGGAGAGCGGGAGAGACGGGATTGAGAGGGTGGAGAGAGGAGAGAGAGAGAAGGAGCGTGGGAGAGAGAGAAAGGGACAGAGAGGAGAGATTCCGAGGGAGAACAGAGGGAAGGTGAGATAAGGAGGAGAGGGAGAAGTGATGCGAGTGAGAGGGAGATGAGAGAGAGAGAGGGAGAGAGGAGAAGAGAGATGAGAGAGAGGTGGAGTGTGAAGGAGATGAGTGAGAGAGGAGGGGAGAGGAGAGCGGTCTAGAGCGAGTGGAAGGCGGGGGAGGCGGAAGGCGAGAGGCGGAGGTAGGGAGAAGGAAGACTGAGTGGAGAGACCGGAGTGAGGGAGTCGGCGAGAAGGAGAGTAAGATGAGAGAAGTGGAAGGAGAGATAGATGTGATTGAAGGAGAGGGAGGAGGAAGTGTGGGTGAGGAGGAGGAGGAAGAGAGATGAGAGAGAGAGCAGAAGGAAAAAGGGGAGAGCACTCGACCCAAGCATGGCAATTAAGTTTTCATTTATCGCAAAAAAAGGCGCTCTCCGCTCCTCTCCCAATCAAGCGCGGGTCGTGTGAGGACTGCATGCTGTTGCGAAGGTCAATTTAACAAAACATATTTCATTTCTAAGAGGTTTGGCCGCCTGTTAGCAAGCGGGCCACCTTTGCTGCTTCGTCAAAAGCTCTGATATAGAAATAAATGAAAGTCTTTATAAGAGAGGGGGGGGGGGGGGTGTTTGTGGGTGTTAGGCTCGCCCCGCTCCAAAGCCAGCGGGTAGGCCTCCCCCAGAGGTTTCCTCAATTCTCCTTTTTTGTTTCTTTTCTATTTTTTCTTTCCCCCCCTCCTCGCATCCTCCTCCTCCTCCTCCTCCTCCTCCTCTTCTGTCCCAATCCATGGACAACCTCCCCCCATACCCTCCCCCCCTCCTCCATATCCTTCCTCTCCCCCTCCCTATCCCTCTCCCATCACCCCCTCCTCTCCCCTTCAACCTTACCCCCCCCATCTCCCCCCGTCAACTACCCTCTCCTTCCCCTTCCCTCCCTCATCCCATCCTTTATCCCTCCCTCTCCCTCCCCCTACTCCTTATCCCTCCTTCTCCCTCCCCCTCCCCCTACCCCTTATCCCTCTCCCTCCCCTCTCCCTCCCCCTACCCCTCCCTCTTACCCCTCCCCCCCTCCCCCTCCCAAGACGAAGCACAAGAAGCACCTTGAGAAGTGCTAAAAGAAGCTGTCACATTATTGTTTATCTCAATCTAAGCTCCTTTTGCCGTTCTGCGGCGCTCTTAATTTTGATTGATATGTGTTGCATGCAGTTGATGTACAAATGCAGCTTGGACGACGCTTGCAAACACACACCGCGGTCATTTGGGTGATATATGATACAGTATTCTTAATGCCTATGATCGTTATCTCAATTTAACAGGAATGTTTATATGACATTTTGTTTTTATTTTTATTTCTATTTTTTGGTTCACATTCTTGAGTATGGTGGGTGGGAGGAGGGAGGAAGGAGAGGAGGGAGGAGGGAAGAGGGAGGAGGGAGGAGGGAGAGGAGGGAGGAGGGGAGAGCTGAGAGAGATAGATGCATTGAGTAGAGCGCGATCGAGAAAGCAGATCGAGATGGAGAGAAAGACGGCGAGAGAGGAAGGGGGGGAAAGAGGGAAGGAGTGAAGAAAGACGAGAGAGTGCGTGAAGGAGTAGAGAGGAGAGAGAAGGAGAGAGAGAGAGAGGGACGAGAGCAGAGGAGAGCCAGAGACACGCATGAGAGAGAACCGAGAGAGGAGTAGAGGAGGAGGGAGAGACAGGAGAGAGAGGAGAGGAGGAGGAGAAGGAGGAGAGAGAGAGGGAGGAGAGAGACAGAGATGGGAGGGAGGAGGGACCATAGAGGAGACGAGAGACGGAGGCGGTGTCGAGAGAAGAGTCGATGGAGAGAGGAGAGAGAGAGAATGAAGTGAGGGGAGGAGGAGGAGAGAGCGCCGTGAGAGGAGGAGACGAGAGGAGAAAAGATGTAAACAAGAGATCGAGGGGAGAGGGGGGGAAAGAGTAGGAGTAGAGCGAGAGAAGACGGGGGGGGGGGGCGGGGGGGGGGAACACAGCCTATGAGAGAGAGAGGTAGCCAAAGACTGGTCGAGAATTGTGAGAAGAGAGAGAGAAGATACAGGCGAGTACCCAGGGAGAAGAAGGAGAGAGGTAGAGGAGTGGTGAGGACGGAGGAGAGAGATGAGGAGACGACAAGAGGGACGAGACAAGAGGAGAGAGACGTAGAGAGGATGATGCAGTGAAGCCCGGCAGGAAAGAGAGGAAAGGAGCGAGAGACAGGAGGAGAGAGAGGAGGAGAGCGAGAGGAGACGAGGAGATGAGCGAGAGAGCCAGAGGGAGAGAGAGGAGCGAAAGCGAGAGGGAGAGAGAAGACGAGAAGAGAGACCGAGAGAGGGGAGAGAGAGAGACGATGAGACCAACGTAGAAGAGGGGGGGGGGGGGGGGGGGGGATGAGGAAGAGAGGGAGAGGGTCGGAGATTAGGCAGAGAGATGAGGAGAAGGCGAGTCGCAGAGAGAGCGATCGCGATTAGAGAGAAGAGAAGAGAGGAGCGAGGAGGAGGGAGAGAGAGACGAGCGCGGTGGGTTGAGAGAGCGGGAGAGGAGAGAGGAGGAGATGAGAGGAGAGAGGAGAGGAGAGAGTGAAGAGCAGAGAGGAAGAGAGAGGAGAAGATGAGAGAATGGGAGAGAGAGAGAGAGAGGAGAAAGAGGAGAGGCTAAGACGGAGAGAGAGACGCGAGAGAGAGGAGAGAGGGAGAGATGAGTGGGAAGAGAGGAATTAGGAGAGAGAGAGGGGAGAGTGGATAGAGTGAGTAGGGCTACGAGAGAGGGGCAAATTTGCCATTGAGAGGAAGAGGAGAGTAGAGAGTTAGAGAGGAGAGATGAGAGGAGAAGAGAGAGGAAGAGGAGAGGCAGGGAGGTGAGAGGAGAGAGGAGGAGGGAGATGAGAGAGGAGAGAGGAGGGTAAGGAGAGGAGAGGAGGATGAGGAGAGAGAGGGAGACGAGAAGAGAGGGGAAGAGACGGAGAGAGAGAGATGAGAGAGAGAGGAGAGAGAGAGGTAGAGAGGAGAGAGAGAAGAGTAGGGAGGAGAGAGAGGGGAGAATGGACCAGAGTGAGAAACGAGGAGAAGAGGAGAGAGAAGAGTAGGAGAGAAGAGGAGAGAGGAGGAAGAGAGGGCGGGTAGAGAAGAGGAGGGGAAGGAGAGGAGAGAGGGGAGAGGGAGAGAGACAGGGAGGGAGAGAGGGGAAGAGAGAGCCGGGGAGAGAGAGAGAGGACGGGCGAGAGAGAGGGGAAGAGAGGAGAGAGAGGAGAGCGAGAGAGGAGAGGGAGGAGAGGAGGGGAGAGAGAGAGGGAGAGAACCAGGAGAGAGGAGAGGAGAGAGAAGAGGGGAGAGAGGATGAGAGATAGGGAATAATGAGAGAGAAGAGAGGCCGAAGAGTGAGAGAGAGAGAGGGAGAGAGAAGAGGGAGAGTAAGAGAGGAGCGAGGGAGAGAGGAGAGAGGAAGAGCGAAGAAAGAGGGGGAGAGAGAGAGAGGGGAGAGGAAGGGAAGAGAGAGAGAGAGAGAGAAAGAGGAGGAGAGGAGGAGGAATTGAGGAGAGGGAGAGAAGTGGAGAGAGAGAGAGGGAGAGAGAAGAGAGAGAGGGAGGAGAAATGAGAGGAGGAGAGAGAGGAGAGGAGGGGAGGAGAGAGAGAGAGAGAGAGAGGGAGAAGAGAGAAGAAGAGGAGAGCGAGAGAGAGGGAGAGAGAGAGAGTGGGAGAGAGAGAGAGGAGAAAGAGAGACAGAGAGAGAGAGAGAGGAGAGGAGAGAAGAGAGGAGAGAGAGACGAAGAGGAGAGAGGGAGAGAGAGAAGGGGGGAGGAGAGAGAGAATGAGAGAGAGAGGAGAGAGAGGAGGAGGAGAGGAGAGAGAGGAGAAGGAGAGAGAGAGAGAAAGGAGAAGTGAGTGAGAAGGAAGAGAGGGGAGAGAGAGGAGAGAGAGAGAGAGAGAGGTGAGAGAGAGGGAGAACAAGAGAGGAGAGAGCGAGAAAAGGAGAGAGAGAGAGGGAGAGAGGGAGAGAGAGAGAAGGAAAGGAGAGAGAAAAGAGAAAGAAGAGAGAGGGAGAGAGAGAGAGAGAGACTGAGAGAGAGAGAGAGAGAG
>NW_028234411.1:10384537-10387037 GCF_977035675.1 Penaeus japonicus
ATTCAGGCAAATAGCAGTAAAGATAATTATCATAATGATAATGATAATAATAGTGATAATGACAGAAATTACTATAATGATAGTAATAACCATAATGAGGATAAAGATACGGATAATGATAATAACAACAACAATAATAATGATAATGATGATAATAATGAGGATGATAATGGTAATGGTAAACATAATAATAATGATAATGATAATAGTATTGATAATAATGATAACGATAATAATGATAATGAGGGTAATAATGATAATAATATTGATGAAAATAAAGATAATAATGAGAATAACAACAGCAATAATAATGATAAAAAAATGATATTAATAGTGATAATAATAATAATGGCGATAATGGTGATAATGCTAATAAAGATGATAATAATAATGATAAAGACTGCAATGATAATAGTAGTAATGAAAATGATAAGAGGGAGAAGAAGGAGGAGGAGAGGAAGAAGAAAGAAGTGAAATAGAAGGAAAAGGAAAAGAATTAGAAGAATAAGAAAGAGGAGGAGGAGAAGAAGGAGGTGAAGAAGAAGAAGAAGAAAGAGCAAGAAAAGAATAATAAGAAGATATAGAAGAAGAAGAAGAAGGAAAATAAACAGAAAAAAGAAAAGCGCAAGAGAAGAATAGTAAAAAGAAGAAAAAGAAGAAAGAAGAATAATAATATAATATAATAATCCAAATAATAATCCAAATTCTGCAAGACAATTGCCACAATGGCTACCTTACCCCGGCGAATTAACAACACAAGTCTTATTGCTGATCAACACCGGTACTGTTTTTTTCTTCTTCTTCTTCTTTCTTGAAGAAATCTCTCTCTTCCACAATCCGTGGGCCTTTCTTCAGCCCCATGATCTCCCAAAGGTCTTCAAAAGTGGTGTTTGTGTCCCCTCCGCATAGGTTGTCTTTGTGGTGTGTTCGAACACGTGTATTTTATCGTAGGTTTGTAATTTGTGGAAAGCGAACGTGACAGTAGCAGCCCGGATTTGTCTGTGAGTTGACCTCTCTGTTAGTAAGTCAGCCCTTGTTCGGATATTAAGGGGAGCTTTGGCTGTTAAGTAAGGTTATCAAACGCTCTAAAGAGCTCTAAAGACTGCCGTAAGCATATGGTTGAGACTGCGTTTTCTCTCTCTTTCTCTCGTTTTTTTTTTGTTTTTTTTTAAAAGGGTATTAAGATTCGTTGTATTATGACGTATCGCGGTTCTAATTTTGGTGTGTTGTGGGTATTATGGGTGATGGTGATGATGATAAAGAGAATGCTGATGGTGATGGTAATAGTGGTGGTGATGATGATGATAGAGAGAATGGTGATGATAATGGTGATGGTGATGATGATAGAGAGAATGGTGATGGTGATGATGATGATGATGATAAAGAGAATAATCTTGATGATGACAGGGATGGAGATATGGTGATATTGATGATTATGATAAAGAGAATGGTGATGATAGTGATGATGACGGGATGGAGATATGGTGATATTGATGATTATGATAAAGAGAATGGTGATGATAGTGATGATGACGGGATGGAGATATGGTGATATTGATGATTATGATAAAGAGAATGGTGATGATAGTGATGATGACAGGGATGGAGGTATGGTGATAGTGATGACAGGGATGGAGATATGGTGATAGTGATGATGACGGGATGGAGATATGGTGATAGTGATGATGACGGGATGGAGATATGGTGATAGTGATGATGACGGGATGGAGATATGGTGATAGTGATGATGACGGGACGGAGATATGGTGATAGTGATGATGACGGGATGGAGATATGGTGATAGTGATGATGACGGGACGGAGATATGGTGCTAGTGATGATGACGGGATGGAGATATGGTGATAGTGATGATGACGAGATGGAGATATGGTGATAGTGATGATGGCGGGATGGAGATATGGTGATAATGATGATGACAGGGATGGAGATATGGTGATAGTGATGATAAGAAAATGATGAGGATCATGGTGATGACAGGGATAGAGATATGATGATAATGGTGATAAAGAGAATGATTAGGGTTATAATGATGATAATAATGGTGTTACATTTACTATTCTTCTGCTAATAATGATAATCTTTTTATGATGATGACTTTGCTAATTATGGTGATAATGATAATGATGATGATTATAAGGATGATGATGATACTAAAAATATTAATTAGGAAAAAATAATGATAATGATAACGACAATGATGATTAAAATGATAATGATAACAGTGAAAACAATAATGATGATGGTAACGATGATGCTAATGACATTGATAGGAATGATAACAATAATGATGATAATAATAATAAAGATAAAAATTATAAAAAAATAACAATAATAATAACAATGATAAGGATGACGATTATAATAATGGTGATAATAATAATGATGATGATGATAATTACAATAATACCTATCAAAATAATGGTAATAATTGTAATGATAACAATAATAACATGATAAAGATAATGATGATAAAAATAAT
>NW_028234411.1:10394537-10397037 GCF_977035675.1 Penaeus japonicus
CGATAGAGAGAGAGAGAGAGAGAGAGAGAGAGAGAGAGAGAGAGAGAGAGAGAGAGAGAGAGAGAGAGAGAGAGAGAGAGAGAGAGAGAGAGGAGCAAGGGAGGAGGCAGATAGATAGAAAGATAAATAGACAAACAGACAGACAGACAGTTGAGAGAGAGGGGGGGGGGGGAGAGGGACGGGAATAAAACAAACAAATTAAACAAAGGACGAATAAGCACGAGAGGAAAAACACGTGATGTAATGATACACAGTAAAGAAACTCCGCCCACCGCCTCTAAGTCCCGCCCACTTCGCACCTGTGACCCCATCCTGTATCGCCTACAACCCCTTCTCTCCACCCCTACCCCTCCCCCCTCCCCCCCCGTTCTTTGGTACACCTATGTTTCATTCGTCCAAGTTAAGTGAAGTTTATTTTCATCTAACTTCAATCCTGATATGACTTCAGTCTCACGCTGAAACTCAACTTATTCCGCGATATATTAAAAGTCTCTTAATTCATCCGAAGCCCCGCCCACCTACTCAACCCTAATCTCCGCCCCTAACTCCTCCCACTTTTTTTTAATGACTCCTCCTACTCCACCTTGTCTCCACCTCCTCTCTTTTGTCTTCCACTTCTCACGAATTATTCCATCCACTTCAATTCCACATACACGACGATTAATATCTGTTCCACTTTGATTCCACCTATTTGTATTAAGTCCACTTTGATATCACTTCCTATCGTCTCAGATCCACATACTCCACACCGAACCTTATTTTTCATCCACTATGATTCAGTATCCAAAATAAAATTCTCATCCACTTCGAATGATCCACTTTTACTCTCTATCCCCTTGTCTCTGCCTCCACATCATTCTAAATTCCTGCCTCCACATAGATATTCCACCACACCTATGATCACATCCACTTCGACAAAGCTCCAAACAGCCATCGCCGCCCGCACGCCCACGGAATCCAGAGAGCTACATCGCAAATCCCAAAATCTCTCGGACCCCTTACCCCTTACCCCTTAATAGCTAACGGTTCCTTATCCCATGATGACATCACGATCTCATCACCTGTGCTGTCGTCATCATCAGCATCATCATCATCATCAGCAGCAGCAGCATCATCATCATTATCAGCTTCATCATTAGTCTCGTCGTCGTAAACGTGTTCATTATCCTGGTTGTTATGTAACAACCAGGAATTTTGGTGGAAATAGAGAGAAGGAGACCCCGAGCACAAGAGGTGGGCGGAGCTTCAATGAGAATCAGTGGAGTTTATGCCAATTATGGACCGTTTATGGAATCCTGAATTGCAAAATCAGCTGATTTCAATAAACGCAAATAAACGACCGACTCCATAGATCATGCACAGGTTTTTGTGTACAAGGTAAAAGCAAAATTGTTTTTTTTTCGATGTTTATATAAACGAATAGATGGAAATTGAACTTAAACCCCGAATTTAAATCAGAAAGGGGATTTTTGGGATGAACAAGTATCATATATTGATAAAAAAATAAAAACAATTCATTTTGGGCAACGTCTGAAAAGGACTGGACTCGAAACGTCATGATTTGTTTATCTATCTATTTATCTATCTATCTATATTTTTTTATTGTTATATTTTGCTTTATCTGTGATACTGGGTTTGTATCTTAGTTCACGAATCAGGTGTATGATTATATTTCGTTATTCGTTGTTATTCCTTATTGTTTTAATGGTGATGGTGAGTGAGATAAGGTTGATAAATATGATGAACAGAAAGTAAGATACCGAATATGCCGAAGGAATTTTTTTTTAATGAAATCATGATAAGGATAATTACGAAAGAAAGTTAACAGTAACCTTCATGATCACATATGAATACTGATATCAGGAAAATGAAAACCAAAGAAAATTATTAAGATGAACACATATAAATACTGATATCAGCTACCCATCCACTCTCTCTTCCACCTTCTCATCCACTTTCTCGGTTGCAATGATCTTGAGCATCCACTCTTTCTTTCTTCCACTTTCTCATTCACTTTCTCATTCACTTTCTCATCCACTTTCTCTTCGACCTCCCCATCCACTCATTCTTCCACTTAATACCCAACACTTCCAATCTCTCTTCCACTCTTCCACCCACCTTTCCTCAACCATCTCAGATACAATATATATATATATATATATATATATATATATATATATATATATATATATATATATATATATATAATAATATATTTTTTAAATCTCTCTTTTATCGGAAGAAGTCAATATATGAAAAATAAAAAAATAGGTACTAAATAAAAAATGAAATAAAAATCTAAAAAAAAATATTTCATTCATGCTTGTGTCTTTATTTCGCCTCTTGTTAAATTACACTCACAATTCTCGGACCTGTCACTAACAATTTCTCATCTACAGATAAAAGGGAAGTTATTGATTTTTTATTTATCTATTTATTTATTTATTTATTTATTTATTATTATTATTTTTTTTATAAAGATTTATCTTCTTTGGAAGTG
>NW_028234411.1:10407037-10414537 GCF_977035675.1 Penaeus japonicus
ATATATATGTTATGTATGTCATGTATATATAGTTATATGTATAATATATATATATATATAATATATTATGATAGTATATATATATAGTAACTTATATTATATATCTTATATATATCATCTATTTCTAGTAAGTACTGCAAACGTCATCCCTGTCATCCTCATCATCACGATCATCATTTTACATCACCACAACTACAGTCATAGTCTTCTCCTCATCCTGTGAGAGTCATCATTACAGTTATCATCATCAGAACTTGAGTTATAATCATTATCAACGTCACCATCTCCCTTCTCATTATCATTAATCATCATCGTCATCACGTGTTCTTTCATGATACATGCAATCTTCATCTGCGTCGTCATCATCATCATCCTCACTGTCCTTATCACAATTATCATCATATTTACTTAATTATCATCATCACCACCATGCAATCATTATCATCATATTGACAATTTCTTTCATCATCAACACCATTCCCGTCAATCACCATTATCATTATCACCATCATCTTCATCATCATCTTCCTCATCACCATTATCAACACATCATCACCATCATCATTACCATCATCATTTTCAGCACCATAATTATCAAGCATCATCATTATAACCATCATAATAACCCTCATCATCATTATTACCGTCATCTTCACCATCATCATTATCATCATCATCACCATAATCATTATCACCACCATAATCATCAATCATCATCATTATAACCATCATAATAACCCTCATCATCATTATCACCATCATCATCACCATCATCATTATCATCATCATTACCATCACCATCATCATTATCATCATCATCACCATAATCATTATCACCACCATAATCATCAATCATCATCATTATAACCATCATAATAACCCTCATCATCATTATCACCATCATCATCACCATCATCATTATCATCATCATTATCACCATCATCATCACCACCATCATCCTAATGACCTCTTTACCTTCATTTGAGGCCATGACACAAAAGCCCTTTCAAGAAAATACCAGTACCCTCCCTCTCCCTTCCCTACTCCACCCCTGCCCCTTCCCCTTCCCCTCACATACTCCCTTCCTTTACTCTCTACCCTCTCCTTTCTCCCCTTTCTCCTCTCCGCACTCCCCTCTCCCCATTCTCCCCTTTCTCCTCTCCGCACTCCCCTCTCCCATCTCAACTCTCAGCTCTCCCCTCTCCTCTCTCCCTTTTCTGCTCTCCACTCTCCCCTCTCCCCTCTCAACTCTCCACTCTCCCCTCTCCCCTCTCCCCTCTCCCCTCTCCCCTCTCAACCTTCCCCTCTCCCCTCTCCCCTCTCCCTTTTCCGCTCTCCACTCTCCCCTCTCCCCTCTCAACTCTCCCCTCTCCCCTCTCGTTCCTTCCGCCTCTTCATTGTACTTCCACGATAGCATTATACTCCTCCAATTTGAAAGGAGAGGGGAGAGGGTACGGGGAGGGGGGTATGAAAAGGGAAAGGGGGAGGGGGGAATTGAGGGGGGGATGGGGTAGGGTGTAGATGAAGGAGAAGAGGGTGAAAGAAGGAGAGAGAGAGAGAGAGAGAGAGAGAGAGAGAGAGAGAGAGAGAGAGAGAGAGAGAGAGAGAGAGAGAGAGAGAGAGAGAGAGAGAGAGAGAGAGAGAGAGAGAGAGAGAGAGCAACGAAGAGAGAAAAAGAGGAGAGAGCGAGAAGAGATGAGAGAGGATTGAGAGGAGGATGGAGAAAGAGAGAGAAAAGAGTGAGAGAGAGAGAGAGAGAGAGAGAGAGAGGGAGAGAGAGAAAAGGAGAAAGAGAAAGAGAGAGAGAGAGAGGAGAGAGAGAGAGAGGAGAGAGAGAGAGTGAGAGAGAGAGAGAGAGAGTGAGAGAGAGAGGAGATAGAGAGAGTTAGGTAGAGAGGAGATGATGAAAAAGCAGAGAGAAGAGCAAGAGAGTAGCAGAGAAAGCGAAAAAGAGAGAGGAAGCGAAGAGAGAGGGAGGGAGAGAGAGAAAAAAATGAAAGAGAGAGAAAATGAAAGATAGAGAGAGAGAGAGAGAGGAGAGGCAAGAGAGAGAGAGAGAGAGAGAGAGAAAGAAAAGGAATTAGATGAGAGAAGAAGAGAGAAGAGAGATAGAGAGAAAGAAATAAGATGAGGAGAGTGACGAGCGAGAGAGAGAGAGGAGAGAGAGAGAGACAAGAGAGAGAGAGAGAGAGAGAAAGAAAGAAAATAGTTGGGAGCGAGAGAGAGAGAGAGAGAGAGAGAGTGAGAGAGGAGAGAGAGAGAGAGAGCAGAGAGAGATCTCTAACACAGATAGAGAGAGAGCGGAGAGAGAAATAGAGAGTGAGAGAGAGGGGTTAGAGAGAGAGATTCGGAGAGTGAGGGACGAGTGAGAGAAGGAGGAGCGAGAGAGATGGAGAGGAGGAGAGGCGAGAGAGAGAGAGGGAGAGAGGAGAAAAGAGGTGAGAGAGAGAGAGAGAGAGAGGGAGACGATGAGAGGAGTAGAGAGAGAGAGTGAGGGAGAGAGAAGAGAGAGATGGAGGAGAGAGAGAGGCGAGAGCGCGAGAAGAGAGGTGAGAGAGAGAGAGAGAGAGACAGAGAGAGAGCGAAGGGGAGAGCGAGAGTGAAGGGCGCGAGGAGAGGAGAGGGAAGAGAGAAAAGAGAGAGTAGAGATGAGAGAGAGAGAGAGAGAGAGAAAGAGAGAGAGAGAGATTAAAAAAGAAAGAAAGAAAGAAAGAAAGATATAGAAAGAGAGAGAGAGAGAGACAGACAGACAGAGAGGGAGAAAGAGAGAGAGAGAGAGAGAGGGAGAAAGAAAGAAAGAGAGAGAGAGACAGAGAAAGAGAGAGAGAGAGAGAGAGAGAGAGAGAAGGTGATCTTAATGAGGGCGAGGATTTGAAAGGAGGAAGAAAATGGATGGAAAATCTATAGGCATTATGAGGCCGGTGGGTGTGGTGGCTTGGTGGGCGGTGGGTCGAGCGCGCGTGTGGTTGAAGTGGGCGGATAAAGGTGGGCGTGAGGGGGAGGGGGAAGGGGAAAGTGGGGTAGTAATGGGGAGAGATGAAGGAGACAAAAGGAAGGGAAGAAAAGGAGAGAGCTAAGAAGCGGGGATGTGAGAGAGAGAGGGAGAGAGAAGAGGGGGGGGGGGAGGGCGAAGAGAGGTAAGAGGACGGGAAGGAAGAATTTAGGGAGAGAATTAGAAAGAGGCAGGGGATGAGAGACAGACAGACAGACAGAGAAAGAGAGAAAAAGAGAAAGAGAGAGAAAGAGAGAGAGAGAGAGAGAGAGAGAGAGAGAGAGAGAGAGAGAGAGAGAGAGAGAGAGAGATGAAGAAAGAGAAAGAAAAAGAGAAAGAGAGAAAGAAAAAAAAAGAGAAAGAGAGCAAGAAAGAAAGAAATAGAAAGAAAAAGAGAAAAAATGAAAGCAAGAAAGAGAAAGAGAAGCAGAAAGAGAGAGTTAGAGAGAATCTGAAGGAGGGTACATGCCACCTGGAATTAATGAGGGAATGTTTTCCTCTGCAATAGAGCTGCAACAACAAGTGCTTTGTTGACGTTGTTTTGTCCTCTGCCAGATGACATCATATCGCTCATTGTCACGGGCGCAGTGAATGAAATGGATCTTGCAATTTGATGACATCATTTACTTCTCTGTCTATTCATACATCTGTTAGTCTCATCTGTGTGTCTGTCTGTCTGTCTGTCTATCTGTCTGGCTGTCTGTTCATCTGTCTCTAACTTTATCTATGTTTCTTTCTTTTTTGTCTTTTCTTTCTATTTATATGTCTATCCATCTGTCTGTCTGTCTGTCACTGTGTCTGTCTGTTATCTATCTATCTCTCTGTCTATCAATTAATTAATCAATTTATTTATATCTCTATGTATCTGTCTATCTCCTGATTTATCTACCTATCTATCTATCCGTCTATCTACCAATCTATACTTCTATTTGTCCATTCATACGAGTTATATTTGTATAAATATGCTTCCGTCTCCTTTAGCAACCATCTACTTGTGTGTGTGTGTGTGTGTGTGTGTGTGTGTGTGTGTTTGTGTGTAAAGTGTTTTATATTATATTATATTTTATTTATAATTTTAAAATATAGATTTATATAATAAAATATTTTTTCCCTATATTATATTAAAATATAATTTATTTATATATATTATTTATATAAAATTTTTATTCTACTATATATATATATTTTATATATTAAATTTATTTTATATATATTAAAAGCACAATTACACCACACCCACACACAAAAAAGACCACACACAAACAGACACCAAACACACACACACACAGACCACACACCAACACACAAACACACACACACACACACAAACAACCACCCCACCCAACCAACCCACCACATTACCACCAAGACAAAACACAAACACAAACACGAAACCACACACCAACACCCACACCACAACCAACAGACACCACCCCCCACCCCCACAAAGTCAAGACAAGAGCCCCCCCCCCCCCCGCCGCGCCGGGGGTTGAAGTACTGGGGCCCCCCCACCCCAAGGTACCCCTTTTTATCCCGGGACTTGAATTTTAAATTTTACTGATTCCCCCCCCATTATCTTCATTATTCCTTTTTTCCCCGGGGGAGGTTTTAAGGAAAGAGTAAAATTGAGGGCAGGGCGAAGGGTTTATAGAGTTAAGAATGTATGTTCTGTGTGTTTTAATTATGTATTTTTTCTGTGTGTGTGGATTACAGAGAGGTAAGTCCTTTTCAAATGCAGGTAAAAAAAGACAGTTACAAAGACATGGTTATGTCTATTCATTCATTTCCCTATCTGAATCTATATATGTCTAGTTATACGCATATATCCAAAAAACATTAGAGGGTTTCCCCCAGCCACACACACCCCCCCCCCCAATACACAGGGACGACGTGAATAGAGGGAAAGGACAAGGGGGTTAGATAGGGAAAGAGAGAAATATCAGTTAATAGATAGATTAATAAATAGATGGATAGATGGACACACAAATAGACAGAAAGATTAGAAATAAAACAAAATAGACAGAAAAATCTTTACATTCAGACATATTTTGTAAACTTCAGAAGCATCCCATGCAAGCAAGCAAACTCACCTCCATCGACAGGCACTTTCGTAACGTGTTGGTTTTTGGCGTCGTCGTCCCCCCGTCCCGTACATCTATATACATGAAATAAAAAATTGCGTTCGTTTTCGGGAGTTGTTGTTTTGATGTTGAAAGTTTATTTTCCCACCAAAAGCCAAAGAAGACATTTTGTATATGTATAAAAATATTATTTATACGGGTGATCACTCGACAATCAGTTCGCCTTATGATGGGTCGGTGTGTGAATGAAAGCAGGCTTAGTGCCCGTTAGCTGGTAGTGTTTTTATTACTCTCTCTCTCAAACCACCGTGAAATACACACGCGTCAAAAACTGTGCAAAACATACTGCAGTCTATCTTTGATATCTTCTTTATGCTGTTTTGCTGCCATCCTATAATGGCCAAACTTTTATCTCTGTTCTTCCTCTTTGTTTTTATCTTCGTTTATCATCTTTGTGTTTCTTTCTTTCTCGTTCGTGTCGTTGTTGTACTGTTCTTGTGTGCGTTTTCGTTTTCGTTACGTTTTGTTATATTAGTTTTTCTCTATCTGTCTCTGTCTCATCCTTCCCTCTTCTCTCTCATTTCCTCTCTCTATCTATCTGGCTCTCCTTTCTCTCAAATTTATCTGTCTCCTTATCTCCTTCTCTCTCTCTATAGTCTGCTTGTCTGTTCTTCCTCTTCCTTTCTCTCAATCTTCTCTATCTGTCCGTCTCTCTCTACTTCTCTCTCTCTATCTGTCTCTCCCTCCCCTTCTTTCTCTCTATCTGTCTCTCTCTCTCCATCTCTCTGTCTGTCTGTCTGTCTCTCTCATTCTCTCTCTCTATCTATCTGTCTCTCCCCTTCTCTCTCTCTCTATTTGTCTGTCTCTCTCCTTATCTCTGTCTATCTGTCTGTCTCTCTCCTTCTCTCTCTCTCTTTCTACCTGTTTCTCTCCTTCTCTCTCTCTGTCTGATTCTCTCTCTCTCTCTCTCTCTCTCTCTCTCTCTCTCTCTCTCTCACTTCACTCTATCTTCTCTCTCGCTCTCTCCTCTCTCTCTTCTCTCTATCTCTCTCTCTCTCTCTTTCCCCCCCCCTCCCTTCTCCCCTCTTCTCTCTCTTGATCTCTTATGAACTATCATTATCTACTCTTCTCTCTCGGCTCTTTTCTTTGTCGTTTCTGTCTCCTCTTTGCTCTATTCATCTCTCTATCGTTCGCGTACTTTCTTCTTCTCTCTTTTTCTCTTTCTCTCTCTTCACTCTCTCTCTCTCTTCTCACACTCTCTTCTCTCTCTATCTCTCTCTCTTCTCTCTCCCCTCTCTATCTCTCTCCCTCTTTCTTTCTCCCTCTCCCTTTCTCCATCCCTCTCTTCCCTCTCTCTCTCTCTCTCTCCTCCTCTTCTCTCTTCTCTTCTCCTCTCATCCCCCCGCCTCATCTCTCTCTCTCTCTTCCCCCCCCCTCCCTCTCTCTCTCTCTCTCTATCTATCTATCTATTCATCTATCTCTCTCTCTCACTCTCTCGCCCTTTCTTTCGTCGTTCTTTCTCTCTTTGCTCTCTTCATCTCTCTTTCTCTCTCTCCCTTTCTCTCTCTGTCTCCCTCTCTCTCTCTCTCTCTCTCTCTCTCTCTCTCTCTCTCTCTCTCTCTCTCTCTCTCTCTTTTCTTCTCTTCTCTCTCTCTCTCTCTCTTTTTTTCTCTTCTCTCTCTATCCCCTTTCTCTCTTCTCTAATTTACTCATCTCTCTCTCACTTTCTCTCTTCTCTCCTTCTATCTCTCTCCTCTTCCTCCTCTTCTTCCTCTCTCTCTCTCTATGCCCCCCCCTCTCTCTCTCTCTCTCTCTCTCTCTTCCTCTCTTCACCCCGCCGCTCCTTCCCTTCCTTAGGCCCATCACATATTCGGATGTTGCTCCCTGAGGGACAGAAGGAGACGCCGGACCATGGTCATTTCCACCCTTCACCCCCACTCCCCCTTTTTTCCCCTCCCCCCTCTTCTGCCATCCCCCTCTCCTCCCCAGCCCCCTTTCCCCTCGGACGTCTCACTCCCTCCTCCCCCTCCTCCTCATCTCATACCAACTCTCTCCCCCTCCCCCCCAGGACGTCTCACTTCCCCCCTTTCCCCTCCTCTCCTACCCCCCTCCTCTCCACTCCCCCCTTTCCCTCCCCGCCCCCCTGGACGTCTCACTTCCCCCCCTTTCCCCTCCTCTCCTACCCCCCTCCTTTCCACTCACCCTCTACCCCATCCCCCATCCCTCTACCCCCCTTCCCTCCCCCCTCCCCCTCGCCCCCTACCTACAACGAGGCAACGGGCGCCAGGCGAAGTCTGGGTCCAGCCGCCCGACCTTTAAAAATTTGATGTTATTACTCCGGGAGCGCCACCTTCTTATTTTGTTATGTGGGCGTGAGTTCCTGGGGAGGGGTTGACGAGGACGGGGGAGGGGGGGGAGAGGCGAGGG
>NW_028234411.1:10422037-10432037 GCF_977035675.1 Penaeus japonicus
GGCAATAGAACTGAACTGCTCGCTTGTGTCGCGCCGTGACGGAAGTAGATGAGGGGCGGGGGGGCTGGGGGGGAGGGGGGGAAGGAGTGAGTTTAATGAGAGATCATTTCTAGGTTATTATTGTTACTATCCTGATTTTCATTATCATTGTCATTATTGTCATCTTCTGGCATCTCCTCCACTTATGTCTTTCTACTAATCCTCTATTATTCCACTTCTATCATCATCTCCCTCCATTTTTTTCCATATAACTTCAGACTTGGGGAGTCTACATCCATACACATCTTCCATTAATCTTCCATTAATCAAGTCCCGATAGCTCTTTCCTACTGTCTTGTCTAAATAAAAAGGATATGGACACACCCCCTTGGTTCGTTTAAATCCTCGCAAGACACACCCGTTTGGTTCGTTTATTTCCTCGTAAGACACACCCGCTTGGTTCGTTTATTTCCTTGCAAGACACACCCGTTTGGTTCGTTTATTTCCTTGCAAGACACACCCGCTTGGTTCGTTTATTTCCTCGCAAGACACACCCGCTTGGTTCGTTTATTTCCTTGCAAGACACACCCGCTTGGTTCGTTTATTTCCTTGCAAGACACACCCGTTTGGTTCGTTTATTTCCTCGCAAGACACACCCGCTTGGTTCGTTTATATCCTTGCAAGACACACCCGTTTGGTTAGGTTATATCCTTGCAAGACACACCCACTTGGTTCATCTATTTCCTCACAAGACACACCCGTTTGGTTCGTTTATATCCTTGCAAGACACACCCACTTGGTTCGTTTATATCCTTGCAAGACACACCCGCTTGGTTCGTTTATTTCCTCGCAAGACACACCCGCTTGGTTCGTTTATATCCTTGCAAGACACACCCGCTTGGTTCGTTTATATCCTTGCAAGACACACCCGCTTGGTTCGTTTATTTCCTCGCAAGACACACCCGCTTGGTTCGTTTATTTCCTCGCAAGACACACCCGCTTGGTTCGTTTATATCCTTGCAAGACACACCCGCTTGGTTCGTTTATATCCTTGCAAGACACACCCGCTTGGTTCGTTTATATCCTTGCAAGACACACCCGCTTGGTTCGTTTATATCCTCGCAAGACACACCCGCTTGGTTCGTTTATTTCCTCGCAAGACACACCCGCTTGGTTCGTTTATTTCCTCGCAAGACACACCCGCTTGGTTCGTTTATATCCTCGCAAGACACACCCGCTTGGTTCGTTTATATCCTTGCAAGACACACCCGCTTGGTTCGTTTATTTCCTCGCAAGACACACCCGCTTGGTTCGTTTATATCCTTGCAAGACACACCCGCTTGGTTCGTTTATTTCCTTGCAAGACACACCCGCTTGGTTCGTTTATATCCCCGCAAGGCACACCCGCTTGGTTCGTTTACTTCCCTGCAAGACACACCCGCTTGGTTCGTTTATTTCCCTGCAAGACACACCCGCTTGGTTCGTTTACTTCCCTGCAAGACACACCCGCTTGGTTCGTTTATTTCCTCGCAAGACACACCCGCTTGGTTCGTTTAAATCCTCACAAGACACACCCGCTTGGTTCGTTTATATCCTCGCAAGACACACCCGCTTGGTTCGTTTAAATCCTCACAAGACACACCCGCTTGGTTCGTTTATATCCTCACAAGACACACCCGCTTGGTTCGTTTATTTCCTCGCAAGACACACCCGCTTGGTTCGTTTATTTCCCTGCAAGACACACCCGCTTGGTTCGTTTATATCCCCGCAAGGCACACCCGCTTGGTTCGTTTATATCCCCGCAAGGCACACCCGCTTGGTTCGTTTATATCCCCGCAAGGCACACCCGCTTGGTTCCTCCACAACCCTGAAAATTCCTCGTAAGAAAAATCCACTAGCCAATTCGCGGAAGCTATCGTCTTCTCACAACCAGTCTCGAACTAACCCACAGAAGAAAGGTACGTTGTGTCTTCGAGCTGCCATAACGCCCGGAATGATCGAGGGAAGACGATCGTGGTGAAGGGGAGATGCAAGCGGTCGATCTCAGGCTGATTGTCTGGCTATCTCTGTCTGCTGGGATGTCTGTTTGTCTGTTTCTCCTTCTCTCTTCCTTTCTTATCATCATTATTATTACTACTAGTATAGTAGTAGTAGTAGTAGCAGTAGTAGTAGTAGTACCATTATTATAATTATTATTATCATTACCATTAATGTCATTATAACATTATTACCCATTTCATTTTCAGTGTTATTATAATCAATATCATTATCATTATTATTCTTATTGTTATTAGTACTATTGCTATTATTCTTGTTGATACCATCATTACTATCATTAGTTTTATTTATAGCATCATGAATTATGTAAAAATTGAAAAAAACTGCCTCTGTAATATCGAATACCGTTCACAGACTATCACTCTATCACTATGCTCTCTGTCTGTTTGTTTGTATGTCTCTCTCTCTCTCTCCATCTCTCTCTCTCTCTCTCTCTCTCTCTCTCTCTCTCTCTCTCTCTCTCTCTCTCTCTCTCTCTCTCTCTCTCTCTCTCTCTCTCTCTCTCTCTCTCTGTCTCTTTCTCTCTCTCTTTATTTTTTTTTTCTTTGTATATTATAGCTTCTTCTCTTCTTCATCCTGTTCATCCTCTCTTTCTTTCTCGATCTATTATTTGTATCTCTGTTATACATGTCTTGTTTTTTACTCCTTATATAGTTTCGAAATTATTTTTGTTTATTTTTTTCGTTATTCATTCTCCTTTTCTTCTTCTTCGTGTTATTTTCTTTCTTATTATTATTATTATATCATCGTTGTTGCTTCATTTATTCACGATTTTTTTCTTCTTTATTTCTTTTTTTTTTTTTCTTCTTCGATTCTGTCTTCTTGTCTCTATTTTATCTCTTTGTCTGTTTTCTTCTCGTCTCTTTCTCTATTTATTTTTTCTTCTTCTTTATTTAATTTCATAATTATCTCCCTTTTTCTTGTTTCTATAACATCCGCTCCTATTTCATCTTTCATCTTCTTCTTTTTTATCAATTTTCTTTCTTTCTCTTTCTCATCCTTTCTTGTTTTGTTTTTGTTTGTGTCTTTCTCTGTTTATTTCCTCGTCTCTATCTCCCGTTTTATTTTAAGTTCTCTCTGTTTTGTTTTCTTTCTTTCGTTCATTTCTCATTTTCCTTCTCTTCCTTTGCTATGATTTTCGATTTCCTACTCCCTTTCTTTCTTATCTTCCTCCTCTTTTCCTTCTCCTCCTTTTCCTTATCATGCTTAAGTTATTTTTTTCACGTTCCTCTCTTGCATTCCCCCCCCCACTAATTTTCGTCTTTATCAATTTTCTTTCTTTTTCTTTCTCATCCTTTCTTGTTTTGTTTTTGTTTGTGTCTTTCTCTGTTTCTTTTCCTCGTCTCTATCTCCCGTTTTATTTTAAGTTCTCTCTGTTTTGTTTTCTTTCTTTCGTTCATTTCTCATTTTCCTTCTCTTCCTTTGCTATGATTTTCGATTTCCTACTCCCTTTCTTTCTTATCTTCCTCCTCTTTTCCTTCTCCTCCTTTTCCTTATCATGCTTAAGTTATTTTTTTCACGTTCCTCTCTTGCATTCCCCCCCCCCCACTAATTTTCGTCTTTAGTTCGTTTATTTCCTCGAAAGACACACCCGCTTGGTTCGTTTATTTCCTTGCAAGACACACCCGATTGGTTCGTTTATTTCCTCGAAAGACACACCCGATTGGTTCATTTATATCCTTGCAAGACACACCTGCTTGGTTCGTTTATTTCCTCGCAAGACACACCCGTTTGGTTCGTTTATTTCCTCGTAAGACACACCCACTTGGTTCGTTTATTTCCTCGCAAGACACACCCACTTGGTTCGTTAATTTCCTTGCAAGACACACCCACTTGGTTTGTTTATTTCCTCGCAAGACACACCCGCTTGGTTCGTTTATTTCCTCGCAAGACACACCCGCTTGGTTCGTTTATTTCCTAGCAAGACACACCCGCTTGGTTCGTCTATTTCCTCGTAAGACACACCCGCTTGGTTCGTTTATTTCCTCGAAAGACACACCCGCTTGGTTCTTTTATTTCCTCGCAAGACACACCCGCTTGGTTCTTTTATTTCCTTGCAAGACACACCCGCTTGGTTCGTTTATTTCCTCGCAAGACACACCCGCTTGGTTCGTTTATTTCCTTGCAAGACACACCCGCTTGGTTCGTTTATTTCCTCGCAAGACACACCCGCTTGGTTCGTTTATTTCCTCGCAAGACACACCCGCTTGGTTCGTTTATTTCCTTGCAAGACACACCCGCTTGGTTCGTTTATTTCCTCGCAAGACACACCCGCTTGGTTCGTTTATTTCCTTGCAAGACACACCCGCTTGGTTCGTTTATTTCCTCGAAAGACACACCCGCTTGGTTCTTTTATTTCCTCGAAAGACACACCCGCTTGGTTCTTTTATTTCCTCGCAAGACACACCCGCTTGGTTCGTTTATTTCCTTGCAAGACACACCCGCTTGGTTCGTTTATTTCCTCGAAAGACACACCCACTTGGTTCTTTTATTTCCTCACAAGACACACCCGCTTGGTTCGTTTATTTCCTCGAAAGACACACCCGCTTGGTTCGTTTATTTCCTCGAAAGACACACCCGCTTGGTTCTTTTATTTCCTCGCAAGACACACCCGCTTGGTTCGTTTATTTCCTCGAAAGACACACCCGCTTGGTTCTTTTATTTCCTCGCAAGACACACCCGCTTGGTTCGTTTATTTCCTCGAAAGACACACCCGCTTGGTTCGTTTATTTCCTCGAAAGACACACCCGCTTGGTTCTTTTATTTCCTTGCAAGACACACCCGCTTGGTTCGTTTATTTCCTTGCAAGACACACCCGCTTGGTTCGTTTATTTCCTTGCAAGACACACCCACTTGGTTCGTTTATTTCCTCGAAAGACACACCCGCTTGGTTCTTTTATTTCCTCGCAAGACACACCCACTTGGTTCGTTTATTTCCTTGCAAGACACACCCACTTGGTTCGTTTATTTCCTTGCAAGACACACCCGCTTGGTTCGTTTATTTCCTTGCAAGACACACCCACTTGGTTCATCTATTTCCTCACAAGACACACCCGCTTGGTTCGTTTATATCCTTGCAAGACACACCCGATTGGTTCGTTTATATCCTCGCATCTGTATGTCTCTCTCTCTCTCTTTATCTCTCTCTACTGTTTTGTTTTGTTTTTTTCTTCGTATATCATTGCTTCTTCTCTTCTTCATCCTTTTCTTTATTTCCTTCTTTCTCGATCTGTTATTTGTATCTCTGTTTTACATTTTCATCTTCTTTTGTATTCCTTATATATTGTTTCGAAAATATTTTTGTTTATTTTTTTTTTCGTCAATTATTCTCCTTTTTCTTCTTCTTCTTCTTCGTGTTATTTTCTTTCTTCTTATTATTATATCATCGTTGTTGCTTCTTCATTAATTCACGATTATTTTTTTTATCTTCTTTTCTGTCTTCTTATCTTTTTATTTATCTCTTTGTCTATTCTCTTACATCCGCTCCTATTTCACCTTTCATCTTCTTGTTTATCAATTTTCTTTCTTTTTCTTTCTCATCCTTTCTTGTCTTGTTTTTGTTTGTGTGTTTTTCTGTTTCTTTTCCTCGTCTCTATCTCCCGTTTTATTTTAAGTTCTCTCTGTTTTGTTTTCTTTCTTACGTTTATTTCTCATTTTCCTTCTTTTCCTTTGCTATGATTTTCGATTTCCTACTCCCTTTCTTTCTTATCTTATCTTCCTCCTCTTCTCCTTCTCCTTATTATGGTTACGTTAGTTTTTCACGTACTTCTCTTCCATTTTTTCCCTAATTTTCGTTTTTTTTTTCGTTTTTCTCTGTCCTCCTTTTCTCTTTATCAATTTCCTTTTCTCCTTCTCATTTTTATCATCCTTTCTTAAAATTTATTCCTTTCCTTATTATACTCTTCTTTTCCCGTCGTTCTTATTTTTTTTCTCTCACTCCTCCCTTTCCTTTTTATCTCTTATGTTTTCTCTTTTTTTCCCTTCTTCTCCTCTTCTTTATTAGTTTTTTTCAGTCGTCTTCTCCTTTCTCCTTTTCTCTTTTTTCTATGACATTTTCGTTCTCTTTTATTCAATCTTTTCCCATTCTCCTTCTCCTCCTTATTATGCTTATTCTACTTCCCTTTTCCTCCAGCTTTTCGTTCTTGTATTTTCCTCTTTCCTCTCCTCTCTCTCTTTCTCTTTCATTCGTCTTCTTCTTATTTTTTTCCGTTCCTCCTCTTCCGTTTTTTTAGGTATTTTGATTAATTTTCTTTTCTCTTTTCCTTTTCGTTCTTAACAGCTTTATTCCTGTTCTATTTCTCGTCGTCATGATTACGCTTATTCTCCTTTCCTCTTCCTTTTTTTCATTCTTATTCCCCCCCCCCCCGCCCATTTTTTGTTTTAACTTGGCTTTTTTCCACTCTCTTATTCATTTTGTTTCCTCTTCTTCTCCTTCACTTTCTGTTTCTTCTCTTCCTTCCTACTCCCATTTTCTGGTTTTCGGTTTCTCTTTTCCCTTCTTTTCCTTCTCATTTTCTTACTGTTTCTTCTCTCTCCCTCTCCCTCTCACCTTATATGTTTTTTGTTTTTTTTCTTTTTCTTTTTCCCAATCTTTACCTTCTCCTCTCCTCCCCCGCTTCCTTTAATATCCCTCTCTTTATTCCTTCTCTCTACCCCCCCTTCCCCCCTTTGATTATTTTTCTATTTATCTTATATTTTTCTCAATCACTCTCATTTTCTTTTCTCTCTCTCCTTCCTTTTTATCCCTTCTTTTTCTCCTCCTCCTCCTCTTTTTCAAGGTTTATAGAAAGAGGGGAGGAAGCACCATTGTCATTGAACACTATAGTGAAGGAAAATAAGTCTTTCCATAGAGTTTTCTAGAGTAAAGTTTTTTTTTATGATCCTAGTGAAACTTAATGAAATATGCAAATGAATCTCGACAACATCTTGATGAGCCACCTTCTGTGACGTCATTTAACTCCGCCCCGTTTATTAACCGGGTCATATTGTTGAGAAGACTTATATCAAACTAGTTATATATGATTTATTTAATTAACAATAACAAATAACAGAAAGAGATTGCAAGTCAGGTGTGCTATTTGATTCAACATTTGAAAATCGTGTGATTAAATTCGATTCAGAACAAAGAGGGCGGGGCTTAGTGGGGTCAGTTGCCAATTAGGATTTCTACCGAGGCACTCGTTTTCTTTATCTCTCTTCCCTTTACATCCATTTCCCATTTTATTTTTTCTATTGCATATTTTCTTCTCTTTTCCGTCCTTTTATCATCCCCCCTCCTCTCCTCTGCTACACCTTTTTCCCTTTCTCCCTCTTTCATTTTATGTTTTTCTATTGCTGATTCTCCCTTTTTCTCGTTCGGCTCCTCTCTTTTCCCTCTTCCCTTCTCCCATTTTATGTTTTACTCTTGCCTTTTGCCCTTCTTTTCGTTCTTATCTCTTATTTTTATAACTTCTCTTCCTCTTTTTCTTTCTCTTCTTTCCTTCTTCGCCCTCGTTTCCCTTCTTTTCCTTCTTATTTCCTTCTCCTCCTTTTTCTCCTTCTCTCTTGTCCCTTTTCCCTCTCTTCCATCTTGTCTGTTTCCCTTCTTTTCGTTTTTTTTCTCCTTTCTCTTTTTCTTCTCTTCCTCTTTTAACTTCTTCTTATCCTCCTCTTTTTTCTTTTCTTTTTTTCCTTTTTTCCCCTTTCCCCTTTTATGTTTTACTCTTGCCTTCTGCCCTCCTTTTCGTTCTTATCTCTTTTTTCCCACTTCTCTTCCTCTTTTTCTTTCTCTTCTTTCCCTCTTCTATCTCTTTTCCTTTCTTTTCCTTCAGATTTCCTTCTCCTCCTTCTTCTTTTCTCTCTTGTCCGTCTTCCCCCTCGCCTATTTTATGCT
Organism: Penaeus japonicus; assembly: GCF_977035675.1. Taxonomy (NCBI): domain Eukaryota; kingdom Metazoa; phylum Arthropoda; class Malacostraca; order Decapoda; family Penaeidae; genus Penaeus; species Penaeus japonicus. Next base: position 10,429,947 of record NW_028234411.1, read on the forward strand.
TTTCTATTGTCAGTTTTCCTTCTCTCCGTTCTCCCTCTCTTCCTTCTCTTTTTTCCCTCTTCCCTTTTATGTTTTGCTATTGTTTATTTTCCCTTTATTTCGTTCTGATCTCCTTTCTCTCCTCTTCTCCTTACACCTCCTTCTTTTCCATCTCTTTTTTCCCCTTTCCTCCTCTCTCATTTTATGCTTTGCTATTTTCAAATTTCCTTTCTTTTCGTTCTTATCTCTCTTTCCTCCTCCTGTTCCCCTTCTTCTTTTCCTTCTAGTTTTCCCTCTTCCCTCTCTCTCATTTTATGTTTTGCTATTGTCTTGTTTCCCCTTTTTTCTTTCATTCCCCCTTCACCTTCTCTCTTTTCCGTCTTATTTTCCCCCCTTCAATCCGTTCTTATCTCCTTCTTATACATAGCTCTAGTTTTCCTATTCCCTTCTATCCGTTCTTATCTCCTTCTTATACATAGCTCTAGTTTTCCTATTGTCTTTTTCCCTCCCTATCTCTTTTTTCTCCACTTCCCCTTCTATTCGTTCTTATCTCCTTCTTATACATAGTTCTAGTTTTCCTATTAGCTTTTTCCCTCCCTATCTCTTTTTTCTCCACTTCCCCTTCTATCTGTTCTTATCTCTTTTTTTCTCCACTTCCCCTTCTATCCGTTCTTATCTCCTTTATATACATAGCTCTAGTTTTCCTATTGTCTTTTTCCCTCCCTATCTCTTTTTTCTCCCCTTCTCCTTCTTCTCCTTTTCCCCCTCTTCCTCCTCCTCTTCCTCCATCAACTGTCCTCAAGAAGTCTAGAACTTTCAACTTGCTAACGAACCGTAACAACACCTCCGTCCCATTAACCCTTTCTCATTCTCTCTTCTCTCTGTTCCCTTCATTCGCTCTTCTGGTGTCTCGTATCTCCTTCTCTATTGGACTTTTCTGGGTTTTCTTTTTTTTTCGCTCTCTCTCCACTTCCTTTTCGGTTTTCGTTTTTTTCCGTTTTTTTTTTCTTTTTTTTCTTTTCCTTTGGTTTGGATTTATTTTTTCGTCACTTCCTTATCCATTTGATCCGTTCTTCGTCTTCTCCTTCTCTTCCTTTTGTTACTTGCTTTTCGTATTTATTTCTTTTCTTTTTTCTATGTTCATTACTACCATTTTTTCCTTTCATGCGTTCTCCATTATCTCCTTTCCCTTCCTTTCGTTCTGCCTTTTCTATTTCCCTTCCTTTCGTCCTCCATTTTACCTTTCCCTTCCCTTCGTTCTCCTTTTCCATTGCATTTCCCAACCTCTTCGGAAAGAAAATGACATCAGATGATCAAATGACGTCTGTGCCTCTTATGACGTCACAATCAAAGAAAACGGGACCGAAACATCATCCAAGCTTTATGGGGATAATAATAATAAAAAAAATACATTGTAGATAAAATATATTATGAATTATATTATGGTAAGGTAATTACACAAGGAAAACAGTGAGTTATAAATTGAATATGGGTTGCTTTTCTCTTGATGACTTAGAGCTGCGGTGATTTGTTTGTTGTTATGAATGCCCTGTAGATGGAAATGCAGATACGTACTCTTGCGTACCTGATGTACACTAATACGTACTCACCGTATACTGATGTACAAGTGGTGAGACATGAAGCTTTTCTCACTTTGTTTCTGTTTCTCTTCCTCCTTCTCTCTCTTTCTTTCTCTTTCTCTCCCTCTCTCTCTCTCTCTCTCTCTCTCTCTCTCTCTCTCTCTTACTCCCCCACCCTCCTCCTTCCTCCTGATCTCCTCTCCTTACGCCACCCGCCGCCGCAACGTTAAAAAATCGCGTAAATGTTTCGAGAGCATTAGTAAGGCCCTGGGGAGATCAAAGCCCGCCAGTCCAGTCACTTTTTGATGTGATGGTAATCAACACACACAAGGAGGCTGTAAACACTACCACCCAACTCCTCTACCCTACCCGCCCCCCCTCTCCTCTCCTCTCCTACTCCTTCCTTTCGTTTCCTCCTCCTCCTCCTCCTTGTCTGACTCCACCCCCCCCCCCCACCCCCCAGACTTGTAGCATGCTCCACTCCTGGCTGACTAGACATTGATTAACTAGCGTCATTCATATTCATCTTGCT
>NW_028234411.1:10444537-10447037 GCF_977035675.1 Penaeus japonicus
CCGGCTGGGTGGACGCCGCCCGGGGGTCACGCGGACAACGACCCTGATTGTCTCCGGCCGCATCTGCTATGAATCTCGTAGCTGATGGCGCTCTGCACGCGGCCTCTGTTTGCAGGATTTTACTATTGAAAATGTTGCAACGGACTATTTCCATTGACTAGTTCCCGTCGCTGACATAGATAGCCTCGACTTTGGCCAAGTGTTTGAGCTCATTATTTTATCGTCGCTATCTTATCATTTTTACCCTAATCTACATGGGAAGTGTTGCCATTAACACACGCCTTGGCTTATCATTATCATAATCACTTGAAATTATCATGAGTGTCATTAGCACAATCCCTCCATCACGTATAGCTTTCCCAGACCCACTTATCGTACTTAAATAGTTAATGCCTAAGTATGATATCGTTACTTGAAATCACTTTTCTTCGGTCATTTGCAACTACAATCTACTTGTTCCAGCCGGTAGTTATCCTATTTCTCTATTTACCTCCCATAATGATGATGATATTTCTGATTTCTCTGTCTCTGTCTCTCTATGTCTCTCTACCCCCCTCCTCTCTCTCTCTCTCTCTCTCTCTCTCTCTCTCTCTCTCTTTCTCTCTTTCTCTCTTTCTCTCTCTTTCTCTCTCTCTCTCTCTCTCTCTCTCTCTCTCTCTCTCTCTCTCTCTCTCCTTCTCTCTCTCTCTCTCCCTCTCTCCCACTCCCTCCCTGCCTTCCTCTCCTCCTCTCTCTCTCTCTCTCTCTCTCTCTCTCTCTCTCTCTCTCTCTCTCTCTCTCTCTCTCTCTCTCTCTCTCTCTCTCTCCCTCTCTCTCTCTTCTCTCTCCTCTTCTCTCTCTTCTCTCACTCTCTCTCTCTCTCTCTCTCACTCTCTCCTCTCTCTCTCTCTTCTCTCTCTCTCTCTCTCTCTCTCTCTCCTCTCTCTCTCTCTCCTCTCTCTCTCTCTCTCTCTCTTCTCTCTCACTCCTCTCTCTCTCTCTCTCTCTCTCTCCCTCTCTCTCTCTCTTCTCTCTCACAAACTTCTCACTCTCTGAATCTCTCTACTCTCTTTCTCTGTCTCTCTCTCACTCTCTCTCTCACTCACTGTCACTCTCTCTCTCTCTCTCTCTCTCTCTCTCTCTCTCTCTCTCTCCTCTCTCTCCTCTCTCTCTCTCTCTCCTCTCTCTCTTCTCTCTCTCTCTCTCTCTCTCTCTCTCTCTCCTCTCTCTCTCTCTCTCGTCTCTTCTCTCTCTCTCCTTATCTTCTCTCAACTCACTAGTTTTCTCTAGCTCTTCTTTCTCTTCCTCCTCCCCCTCCTCTTCTCTCCCTCCCTCTCCTCCCCTCTCCTCTCTCCTCTCTCCTCTCTCTCTCTCCCCTCCTCTCCCTCTCCTCCTTCTCCCCTCCTTCTCCTCTCCTCCTATCCCTCCAAAATCCTCCCCTCTCTCCTTTCTCTGCACCCTCCCTTCCAGTGTTCCTCACCCCCTCCCTCCTCCCCCTCTCTCCCCCTCCCTCCCCTACCCCTCCCTCCCCCTCCCCTCCTCCCCCTCTCCTCCCCCCCTCCCCCCCCCCTATCCCCCTCCCCTCCCTCCCTCTCCCTTCTCTCCCCCTTCCCCCTCTCTCCCCTCCCCTCCCCTCCCTCTCCCTCCCTTCCCCTCCCCCCCTCCCTCCCCTCCCCCCTCCCTTACCCCTCCTACTCTCCCTCTCTCCCCTCACTCCCCTTCCCCCCCTCCCCTCCTTCCCTCGCACTTTATCACTGTGATACAATTAACAGAAGCAACAATGCCACTAACCCTGTTTGCACAACGACCTACCCTAATTTAGTAAATGTTTCTTATCAAAGCAAAACATGAGTCGAGATTAGAGTCGAAATGATAATGATAACGATAAGGATCTTGTCATTACTCTCTCCGGAGGTCGGTTTGTGTCGAGACTGTATGTAAATGCGTGGGGTATGTTACGTGTGTGTGTGTTTGTGTGTGACTGTGTGTTTGTGTATGTGTGTGTGTGTGTGTTTGTGTTTGTGTGTGACTGTGTGTTTGTGTGATGGTTGGGTGGGGTGGGAGTGGGTGGGGGGGGGAGGGGTATGTGTGTGTGTGTTTGTGTTTTTGTGTATCTATTTATGTGTGTGTGTGTGTGTGTGTGTGTGTGTGTGGAAGGGGAGGGGGGAGGTCATTATCCTGGCTGGGTTCGATACCCTCCCACCTACTTCCCCCTACCCCTCCTCCCTACCTCCATGCTACCTCCTTCCTCCCTCCTTTCTTCTCCTTGCCTACTCTCTCCTCATTGCACTCTCTTCCTTGCCCTTTTCTCGCCTCCCCCCTCCCCCCCTTCCTTCTCCTCCCCCCTCCTCCTGTTCCCTTCCTTCTCCTCCCGCCTCTCTTCCCCTTTCCTCTCCTACATCCTCTTTATCTTCTCCCTCTTTCCTCCATCCTCCCCTCCTTCCCCTTCTCCATCCTCCCTCCGCCCTCCTCCTCCTCCTCCTCCCTCCCTTTCACCCCCCTCCTTCTCACTCTTCCCTAC
>NW_028234411.1:10454537-10457037 GCF_977035675.1 Penaeus japonicus
TAATGAGTGAGAGAAGGAGAAAGGAAGATGGAGGCTGTAGGAGATACAAGGAGGGAGAGAGAGAGGAAGAGAAAGGAAAGAAGAAGTGATACAAAGAGAGAGAGAAGACAAAATGAGGGAAGTAGAGAGATAAGGAAGGAAAGAAAGAGAGGAAGAAAATGAAGGAGGAAGGAAGAGAGATAAGGAAGGAAGGAGGAAGGATAGCGAGGGGGGAGTGTCTTCCTACCTGAATGTGGTTTTGTCCCGTTGAGGTTCACAATACTAAGACCAAGATGTAGAAAAAATAAAATAAAAAATAAAAAGAGACAAAAAAAAGGCAATAAAAGACATCACGACAGAAGGGAAAGGGGACATGAACAACAAAAGAGAACGGGAAAAGAAGAAGAAGAAGAGACAGGAGAGAAAAGGAAAGAAAGACAAGACACGCCAGAAATCCATGGGAAAATGTACCTCCCGTTGTAGTCCATCAGCACGATACCCAACAAGCTAAAAGGAGCTCTCGAGAGGGAGTCCACAAGGATCACTCTCCCCTCCCCCGAGCACAAGACGCACGGAAATGAGCCTTATTGAAGGACGACACAAGAAAGGGTTGACAATGTTCATGAGCCCTTTGACAAATAGACCAGATGTCAATAGGTTGGTCCCCGATGAGGTTTTAATGAAGGAACGTCCAGGGTATCGGATGTTCCGTCCAATTCTCCTATCTCTTTCTTCGTCTTTTTTTCCCCCTCCCCTCGTTTCCCCTCTCGCTCTCTTTATCCCTCTCTCTCTCTCTCTTTCTCTCTCTTTCTTTCTGTCTTCCTTTATTTCTGTCTTTACCTGTTGTTGTCCGAGACATGATGGGGTATTTGCTCAGAGCCTCTACTTGTCTCTCTGGGTGGTCTTGTTGCAACCATCGTCCGTGGGCCCTCGTGTTGCATGATGCTTTATCGTCATCATTGTAATTATCCTTTTTCTCGTTATTTTATATATTATAACAATTATACTAATAATAAGACTGATAATGAAAGTTATGATCATAATAATCATAATCATGATAGTGTTGTAAATGATAATGATGATATTCATAACAACATCAATGCTATCAATGGTATTAGTAATAATAGTTATGATAATAATAAAAAATAAGAAAAATTATAATGATGATCATGATAATAATGATGATAATAATAACGATAATGAGGATAATGACGAGGATGATAACGGTGATGATAATAATAATTTTAATAATAATGATGATAATGGTATCGGTAATATTAATGATAATGATGATGGTAATTATTATGAAAATGATAATAATGATCATGATAGTAATGATAACAATTATGATTATTATGATGATAACAATAATAAGGAAAATTAAACTGGTAATGATAATAATGGTAACAGTAATAATCATGATGATAATCAGTATAATATTGATGGTAATATAATCATTACAATAATGATAATAATGATAATTTGAACAATCATTATCATCGACAAAATCGGTATGAATATCATTATCAACGTCATCATTATTATCATTATTGCTATCATTATCATGATCATCATTATCATCATAATCATTTTAATTATTGTTATTATTACTAGCATAGCAATAACGATTAAAGTAATGATGATGATAAGGATAATAACAATAATGACGTTGATGATGATGATAGTAATAATGACAATAATGATGTCAATGATAATAAGGTTGATGATAATAATGATAATAACAAAATCAGTCATCATGAAGACAGTAACAATAATGATACAGATGATGATAATAATGATGATAATAATGACCGCAGTAAAAATTATATTATCAATGATAATCATGATAATAACAGTAATGATAACAATGATGATGTTATTGATAATAATAACAATAACAATAATAATAATAATCATGATAATGAAAATAATCATGAGAATAATAGCAATGCTAATAAGAAAGAAAATAATGATAAGAATGATAATGACTATGATAATTCAAATGACAATTATTATAGTAATAGTAGTGACAATAATGGTAATGATAATAATAGTAATGATAATAATGATAATGAAAATTATCATAATAAGGATAACAACAATTAGGATTATGATATGGATTAAAACGATGATGATAATCATAACATTTACAGGAATAATAACAAATATAATAGTAAAATTACAATCATTATCATTATCATGATCAAAATCATCATTAGTATTTGTAGTGGTCATTATTTTCATCATTATTATGAATACTTATGAAGCCAAGACATAGGTCACCCGGCCTCTTTATCTTTGATGTTATGATTATTATTATCATTATTATTTTCTTTATTATCATTATTATTATTATTATTATCACTATCATTATCATTATTATTAGCATTATTATTGTTATCATCATCACTGGTATTATTACTATTATTGCCACCATCTCTATTATCATTATAATTTGCGTAATTATTATTATTATGGCTATATGTTTATCATTAATAATTCTATCATAATTATTGCTTTG
>NW_028234411.1:10464537-10466557 GCF_977035675.1 Penaeus japonicus
ACTTTTATTCTGTCGATTTAACATTTCTTCATTCTGTTTCTCTGATTCGCTGCCAAAAGTTTCCAAATTGTTGCTCTTTGTAATTAAGTCTCCAAATTGCTATAGTTCTTTTTCTTTTTCTTTTTTTTTCACTAACCTTTTTTTTTAAACTTTAGCGCACGTGGTCTGTAGTTGCTAATGAAGCGCTGCCCGTTTTTTGTGCTCCGTTCCCGAGTCCTTTTTTTCTGTCGAGAGGGGGCACTTAGCTATTGTTTTTTAGCATAATGTTTCATTTGTTTTTGCCACCTCCTGTCACCCTGTGAGGTAAGTTAAGATGTTCGGTGTAAACAAGATGGAGAGGGTGGTTTATGTAAAGCGTTATTGATGAGCAGAAAGAATATGACATGAAAACATTTTAGATTCTTGTATCAAAAGGAAGATTTTTTTTTTTTTTTTTTTTTTTTACTTCCGTGACGTTTGAAATATTTGTAAGCGCTTAATTCATTCCTTAGCTTAATTAGTTGCCTTGCTTTAATGGGTATCTGAATCATCGAAATCAGTCACGTGTAAGATATCAGTAATAAATATTAAGAAGATCCCCAAATTATACAAAATCACGATCAGATATCATGTTTCGATTAACCTAAATTTACACAAGTCAATTAAAATTATCTTTATTCCCTTCAAAAGACATCCATCATCAATTCCCATCCATAGAGAAGCAATGAGATACAATGAAAAATAAAATGAAATAAAAACAAGCGATGCAATATGGGAAACAAGAGTCACATCCAATCTGTTGTCACTTAAAACAAGAGAAAGTCGGCTTGGCCTTCTATAAAGGTTCCGATCCCACGGGAGGAAGATCAAAGCCTCTCGGATTATAGATTTTTCTTTTCCCTTATTCCTGTGTCTCTTGCTCCCTTCCCCTGTCACACAAATGTATTATCTTTTCGTAATTTCCCCCCCTACTATTCTCTAAGAGGAAATTCCCTTCTATATATCTATCTTCCTCTGATGAAAGGACTGAAGGAATTTAATTAGATATGATTCAAATCGTCAAGATCCGCTATAGATCTTGGAATCACGAGATAAAGCGAAGCTGAATGCATTTTCCATCTTGCGTTTTGCCCTGAGACTTTATGCCATTACGGCTTTGTATAAGGAACATGTAGTTTCAGGGTATATCAATGATCTGTAACTAATAATGAGAAGGTGTTTAGGGAAAGGGAGGGCGGGGGGGGGGGGAGAAGGAGAGAAGGAAGAGAAAGATATTGATATTGATGATGATGATGGTGATGGTGATGATGATGATGATGATGATGATAATGATGATGATGGTGGTGGTGGTAGTGGTGGTGGTGGTGACGATGATGATGGGGATGAGGATGATGATAATGATGATGAGGATGATGATGAAGATGATGACGAGGAGGAAGAGGAGGAGGAGGATGTTGCAAGTGATGCTAAAGATGACAGTGATGACGACGATGGTGATGACGATAATGATGACGAGGAGGAGGAAGATGTTGAAAGTGAGGATAATGATGATAGAGGAATAGGAGAAAGGAGAGGAGGAGCAGGAGCAGGAAGAGGAGGAGGAGGAGAAAGGGCAAAACGGAAGGTAGTGTTCCGCCTCCTATCTAGAAAGGGGTATTGATCAATAGCCATTCAATAGCCGATTCCTCTTCCGAGAGTGAAAGAAAAGTGTCACATCCCCCCCCACCACCCCCAATCTACAAAAAGAAGAGAAGAGAAAGGAAAGAAAAAAGAAAGATAAAAAAGAATATAGGGATCAAAGTAACAGAGAAAGAGAGAGAGAGAGAGAGAGAGTCAGACAGACAGAGGCACTCCCGTCTGTTGAGTGACCCTTCCCTCCCCTCCCTCCTCTCCCTGGCACTCCCCTCATCCCCTTGCTCCTCTCTCCAATCCTGTCCTCTTCCCCTTCCCCTATCCTTCCCTTTCTCCCATCTTCCCCTCTTCCCCTTCCTTCTCCTTCTTTCCTCCCCCTTCCTTCCCCTTCTCTCCTCCTCCCTCTTTC
>NW_028234411.1:10466657-10476657 GCF_977035675.1 Penaeus japonicus
TTTGTGTAAGTTTGTGTGTGTGTGTGTGTGTGTGTGTGTGTATGTGTGTGTGTGAGTGTGTGTGTGTGTGTGTATGTGTGTGTGTGAGTGTGTGTGTGTCTGTACATGTGCTAATGTTAGGAGTATACGAATGACTTCCATCTTGTCCAACGTCAAATCGAAATAGGTAAAAGACGGGTTTGCATGACCGCTCTCTCGTTCTCTCTCTCTCTCTCTCTGTCTATCTATCTGTCTATTTATCTCTCTCTATCTATCTATCTCTCTATCTATCTATATCTCTCTCTCAATCTCTCTCTCTCTCTCTCTCTCTCCCTCCTTCCCTCCCTCCCTCTCTCTCTCTCTCCCTCCTTCCCTCCCCCCCTCTCTCTCTCTCTCTCTCTCTCTCTCTCTCTCTCTCTCTCTCTCATGACTCCCTTCGCATCTTCGAGATCTTCGGGAACAGCGGTCATATGCCTCGACATCAGGTGCCAACTCATATGTCAAGACTCTGTTCTCCTAACTCAGTAACTCACCTCAGGAGGAGCGCTAGGGGGAGGGGGGGAGGGGGAGAGAAATAGAGAGAGAGAGGAGGAGGGGGGGAGGTGGAGGGGTGGCGAGGCGAGAGAGATAGACAGAGAGATAGAGAGAGGGAGATAGATAGACAGGCATGCATAGAGGTAGGTAGGAAAATCATACAGACAGACAGTGAGGGAAATGGGAAGAGAAAGAGAGAGAGAGAGAGAGAGAGAGAGAGAGAGAGAGAGAGAGAGAGAGAGAGAGAGGAAGAGAGAAAGGGAGAGAGAGAGGAAGAGAGAGAGGGAGAGAGAGAGAGAGAGAGAGAGAGAGAGAGAGGAAGAGAGAAAGGGAGAGAGAAAGGAAGAGAGAGAGGGAGAGAGAGAGAGAGAGAGAGAGAGAGAGAGAGGGGAGGTGGAGGAGAGGTGGAGGCGAGAGTGATAGACAGAAAGATAAAGAGAGGGAGATAGATAGACAGGCATGCATGGAGGTAGGTAGGAAAATCATACTGACAGATAGACAGACAGACAGTGAGGGAAATGGGAGGAGAAAGAGAGAGAGAGAGAGAGAGAGAGAGAAGACAGCCCAAGTAATAAATCTGATGAATCGACCTTCAGCAAGCGCCTCCCTTGACCCTCCTCCCCGGCATACGTACCCCCTCCCCTCCCCTCCCCGGCATACGTACCCCCCCCTCCCCTCCCCTCCCTCCACCATGAAGACCCCCCCCTATGTCCCCTCCCACACCTTGATGTGTTTCTTCCATATGCCCAATGCTCCCTCTCACTCCTACTCTCCCCTCTCCCTCCTTCCTTTCTCTCCCTCCTCTCCCACATTCCCTCCACCTTCTCCTCTTCCTCCTCCTCCATCTCCTCCTCCATCTCCACCTCCTTCATCCATCCTCTTCCCCTTCCCTTCCTCTTCCTCCCATTCCTTCCTCTTCTCCCACTCATCCTCCTCTCTTTCCTCACCTCCCTCCTCCTCCTCCTCCTCCTCCTCTAGCTCCCTTCTCTTCCTACTCCCCCTCCTCCCCCTTTCCCTACTCCTCCTTCCATCCCCTCCTCTTCTTCTCCTTCTCCCATACCCCCTCCTATTGCCCCTCATCCCCCGTCCCCTCCCCTCCACCTCCAGCTCTCTCCTCTTCCCTCTTCCCCCTACATTCTCGGCAGAGAATGAGGCGAAGAAATCGGCAGAGAATGAGGCGAAGAAATCGGCAGAGAATGAGGCGAAGAAATCGGCAGAGAATGAGGCGAAGAAATCGGCAGCGCACGAGGCAAAGAAATCGGCAGAGAATGAGGCAAAGAAATCGGCAGAGAATGAGATAAAGAAATCGGCAGAGAATGAGGCGAAGAAATCGGCAGAGAATGAGGCGAAGAAATCGGCAGAGAATGAGGCGAAGAAATCGGCAGAGAATGAGGCGAAGAAATCGGCAGAGAATGAGGCGAAGAAATCGGCAGAGAATGAGGCAAAGAAATCGGCAGAGAATGAGGGAAAGAAATCGGCAGAGAATGAGGCAAAGAAATCGGCAGAGAATGAGGCAAAGAAATCGGCAGAGAATGAGGCAAAGAAATCGGCAGAGAATGAGGCAAAGAAATCGGCAGAGAATGAGGCAAAGAAATCGGCAGAGAATGAGGCAAGGAAATCGGCAGAGAATGAGACAAGGAAATCGGCAGAGAATGAGGCGAAGAAATCGGCAGAGAATGAGGCGAAGAAATCGGCAGAGAAGGAGGCTAAGAAATCGGCAGAGAATGAGACGAAGAAATCGGCAGAGAATGAGACAAGGAAATCGGCAGAGAATGAGACAAGGAAATCGGCAGAGAATGAGGCGAAGAAATCGGCAGAGAAGGAGGCTAAGAAATAGGTTGAGAATGAGGCAAAGAAATCGGCAGAGAATGAGGCGAAGAAATCGGCAGAGAATGAGGCAAAGAAATCGGCAGAGAATGAGGCAAAGAAATCGGCAGAGAATGAGGCAAAGAAATCGGCAGAGAATGAGGCAAAGAAATCGGCAGAGAATGAGGCAAAGAAATCGGCAGAGAATGAGGCGAAGAAATCGGCAGAGAATGAGGCAAAGAAATCGGCAGAGAATGAGGCGAAGAAATCGGCAGAGAATGAGGCGAAGAAATCGGCAGAGAATGAGGCGAAGAAATCGGCAGAGAATGAGGCGAAGAAATCGGCAGAGAATGAGGCAAAGAAATCGGCAGAGAATGAGGCGAAGAAATCGGCAGAGAATGAGGCGAAGAAATCGGCAGAGAATGAGGCAAAGAAATCGGCAGAGAATGAGGCGAAGAAATCGGCAGAGAATGAGGCAAAGAAATCGGCAGAGAATGAGGGAAAGAAATCGGCAGAGAATGAGGCAAAGAAATCGGCAGAGAATGAGGCGAAGAAATCGGCAGAGAATGAGGCGAAGAAATCGGCAGAGAATGAGGCAAGGAAATCGGCAGAGAATGAGGCGAAGAAATCGGCGGAGAATTAGGCAAAGAAATCGGCAGAGAATGAGGCGAAGAAATCGGCAGAGAATGAGGCGAAGAAATCGGCAGAGAATGAGGCGAAGAAATCGGCAGAGAATGAGGCGAAGAAATCGGCAGAGAATGAGATAAAGAAATCGGCAGAGAATGAGGGAAAGAAATCGGCAGAGAATGAGGCGAAGAAATCGGCAGAGAATGAGGCGAAGAAATCGGCAGAGAATGAGGCGAAGAAATCGGCAGAGAATGAGGCGAAGAAATCGGCAGAGAATGAGACGAAGAAATCGGCAGAGAATGAGGCAAAGAAATCGGCAGAGAATGAGGCAAAGAAATCGGCAGAGAATGAGGCGAAGAAATCGGCAGAGAATGAGGCAAAGAAATCGGCAGAGAATGAGGCAAGGAAATCGGCAGAGAATGAGGCAAGGAAATCGGCAGAGAATGAGACAAGGAAATCGGCAGAGAATGAGACAAGGAAATCGGCAGAGAATGAGGCGAAGAAATCGACAGAGAATGAGGCGAAGAAATCGGCAGAGAATGAGGCAAGGAAATCGGCAGAGAATGAGACAAGGAAATCGGCAGAGAATGAGGCGAAGAAATCGACAGAGAATGAGGCGAAGAAATCGGCAGAGAATGAGGCGAAGAAATCGGCAGAGAATGAGGCGGAGAAGGAGAAAGAAATCGGCAGAGAATGAGGCAAAGAAATCGGCAGAGAATGAGGCGAAGAAATCGGCAGAGAATGAGGCGGAGAAGGAGAAAGAAATCGGCAGAGAATGAGGCGAAGAAGGAGAAAGAAATCGGCAGAGAATGAGGCGAAGAAGGAGAAAGAAATCGGCAGAGAATGAGGCGAAGAAGGAGGCAAAGAAATGGGCAGAGAATGAGGCGAAGAAGGAGGCGGAGGAGATGCAGATGAAATAAATCTAAACCGCCACAAAAACGCCATCAGAACTCAATAAACATTTCAAGCACTTGCCTCGCGGGGCAATAAAACACCACCAGCATTGAAGGCCCAGCAGAACCTCGCCACCTCCCCCCCCCCCACCTTCCCCTACCCCCCTACCCCCCTTACCTTCCTCTACCCCCCTACCTTCCCCTACCCCTCACCCTCACATCCACCTCTCCTTAACCCTCCCCCCCCCTTACCCGATAGACTTTTGCCTTCTACTCTACCCTCCTACCCTCCTACCTTCCCCTCCCACTACCTTCCCCTCCCCCACCTCCCCCTCCCCACCCCCCCCCCTTACCCGATAGACTTTTGCCTTCTACTCTACCCTCCTACCCTCCTACCTTCCCCCCCCACTACCTTCCCCTCCCCCACCTCCCCCCTCCCCCCACCCTCACATCCACCTCTCCTTAACCCTCCCCCCCCCTTACCCGATAGACTTTTGCCTTCTACTCTACCCTCCTACCCTCCTACCTTCCCCTCCCACTACCTTCCCCTCCCCCCACCTCCCCCCAACCCCCACCCTAACATCCACCTCTCCTTAACTCCCGCCCCCCCTTACCCGATAGACTTCTGCCTCCTGCCTCCCTTCTTTACTATCCCCCTTCTTCCTACCCCTCCCTTCTTCCCTTCCCTCCTTCCCTCCCTCCTTCCTCACCCTCTCTGTATCCTTGTCTCTTTCCCTTCCTCCCTCCTTGAAAATAATAGGATGAGGATGAGAAAGCGTGAGAAAAAGAGAAGAAAAAATAAACGAAATAATAGAATGAGAGAAGAATGAGGATGAGAAAACGTGAGAGAAAGGGGAAAAAAAGGTAAAAGTTGAGAGGGAAAAACGAAATAATAGAGTGAGAGAAAACAAGAGACAAAAAAGAAAAAGAAAAACATGAAAAATAAAGAACAAGCCCCACTAAAAAAAAAAAAAAAAAAAAAGCTACGAAAAAGATATACATAGTTAAGAAGTGAACATAATATTAGGTATGAAGATTCTGCCCTGCCACAAATACAAGAGAAGGTGGTAAGCGCGGGCGTGGGCGTGGGCGTAGGCGAGGAAGGGCCATTGGGCGTGTGGGCGGGGTGATGGGGCTTCCTAGTTGATAGAGTTGTGTCAGGGAAGTGTGTGGGATCACGAAGGAAGGGGAGAAATCACGAGATATAAAGATGATTTTGGCGAGCGACGTTTGTTATTGCTCTCTCTCGGTCGCTCTCTTTCTCTCTCTCTCTCTCTTTCTCTCTTTCTCTCTCCTTCTCTCTCTGTCTATCTTTCTCTCTCTCTCTCTCTCTCTCTCTCTCTCTCTCTCTCTCTGTCTATCTATCTATCTTTCTCTCTCTGTCTGTCTGTCTGTCTGTCTTTCTGTCTCTTTCTTTATTTCTCTCTCGCTCGTTTTCTCTCTCTCTCTCTCTCTCTCTCTCTCTCTCTCTCTCTCTCTCTCTCTCTCTCTCTCTCTCTCTCTCTCTCTCTCTCTCTCTCTCTCTCTCTCTCCATCCCTCGAAGCGACCCAAGAGCAGAAGCAACACAATGCATTGAGAAAAAAAGATTTCTTCGACTGAAAGACGTAGCTCGGTGCCAGAGATTGCGACCTCCGCCACCAGAGGGCCAGAGGCAGGAGGTCATGTTGCACCGGAAACTGCATTTTCCCCTGTACTAGCGGGCCTGCAACTGCAAAAACACTCCGGGATTAGATTAACGACAGTCTCCCGCTCAACTCCTTCCTTGGGGAGGGGAAAGGGGAGGGGGGAGGGGAGGAGGAAGGAGGGTTGTGTGAGGGGAAGGGCGTAGAGCGCCAGTGAGGTAAAAGGTAAGGTTACATAGGTTGTAGGGGGAAGGGAGGGGAAGGGAGAGGGAGGAAGGGGAGGGAGAGGAAGGGAGGGGAAGGGAGAGGAGGAAGGGAAAGAAGAGGAGGAGGTAGAACGGGAGGGAGGTAGAGTGATTAAAAAAGAAAGAAGATGGAGCGAGAGGAGGGAGAAGGGAAGATGACGGAGGAATCGGAGAAGGAGAAGGCGGAGGAGGAGGAAGATGAAGTGGAGGAGGAAGAAAAGGAAGGAGAGGATGGAAGAATGAAAATAAGAATGAAAGAATGGAATGAAATAAACAGAGACAAATAAAAGAAGACGAAGAAAAAAAACGCGTCAAAATCTGGACCGTTAATGGGCAGTTTCATAATTCTTCAAGAAGCTGAAAAGTAAACAAACCGGTAATTTTTAAAATATCAGTTAAAAAAAAAAAAAAAAAAAAAAAAGAGAGAGAGAGAGAGAGAGAGAGAGAGAGAGAGAGAGAGAGAGAGAGAGAGAGAGAGAAAGAGAGATGAAATTGAAGAAGAAAAAAAAAGGTCTTCATATGTATTTATATAGCCATTTGAGCTAAAGAAATTCGTCACTGAATATTAAACCTGTTCCAAAGTCAGTGAAGAGAAAGTGATTTTGAAATATAAGGATGGTGATACAGGATGCACTCACGAAGCTGACGCAGATCCATGTTGGCACGAACTCCGCACACACACACACACACGCATAGACACACTCACACACACACACATATATACACACATTCACACATTTGTATCTGCAAGTGAATGTTCCTTTATGTTTTTGTTTTTTCGTTTTTTGTTTTTTTGTTTTTTTGCTTTTTGTTTTTGTACTCGTCATCATACATAATATACCTACTTATACGTGTACATTAATTCCTATATCTATTCTTCCTCGGTACTGTACACCTGGTACGTACATATCCCTCCATACGTCACCTCTCGAAAAGATATTTAAAAAAACAAAGAAAAATCCACATTTACTACTCCTTGACCTATCTCTACCTCCCTATCCTCCCCCTCTTCTCCCCCTTTCTCCCCTCCCCCATCGAGCTCCATATCCCCTTACCCAACACCTCCCCCTCACCCCTTCCATCCCCCTCCTCCTCAGCTGACTCACCTCTCCTCCCTCGCTTCTCAGTCTCTTCTGCAATCATCCTGCTCCTTCTCTCCTTCACTCTTTCATCTTTATATTTCCTTCACTATAATTTCAGGGAGTGAGTCAGTCACGTGATCACATCCCCCCAACCCCTCTCCCCCCCCTCTTCTCCTCCTCTCCCCTCCCCCCCCCTCTTCCCACCCATCCTAATGACCTCCGGTTACCCACTACCCCCCCACCCCCGACTTCCATCCCCTAACCCCACCCCCCCACCCAACCCCTATCCCCTAACCCCTCTCCTTCTACAGATAGATCTTGCTTGGTTGTGCTTTGCTCTTAATGAGTTGAATGCAGATGTGCTTGGTGTGTTTTTGTGCGCTTGGTAGTTTAAAGGCAATAATCATACGTACAAGTGTGTGGTGTGTGTGTGTGTGTGTGTGTGTGTGTGTGTGTGTGTGTGTGTGTGTGTCAGCCTGCGTTTGAGTGTGAGAAAGAGTGACAGAGAAAGAAAGTGAGAGAGAGAGAGAGAGAGAGAGAGAGAGAGAGAGAGAGAGAGAGAGAGAAGAGACAAATGAAATAAAAATATAGAAAGAGGGAAAATAAAAGAAATGCAGAAAGACATAACGAACTCATAAAATAAAGAAAGATATGAATGATAAAAACGCGAAAGAACAAGGACAAAGAGGGAAAGATCAATTAGCAGCAGACACCTTGCAATTGCAATCCTGATACCAAGCAATGAGTTCAATACTAAAGCTAAAGACGCAAGATTCCATCACCAAGATTAAGATTACTGGAGAAAAAAAGTATATATAAATATGATATTTTTTATTGAATATACATCACTGACGTCTTTGCAACTTTCCTCTCTCTCCCTGTATTTCTTTGATATTTACTTTGCAAATGGGTGCTTTGTTCATTTCAGTGTACGTGTGTTTAGAAATTTACGAAACTCTTTCCGTTTTTAAATTGACTATAAAAAAATATATCTATAAATTACATGACCAGTATCATTTGATAGATGGTTATAACGTTTTTTCGTAATTTGGTTGAAGTAAAGCCTACACACACACACACACACACACAGACACACACACACGCACACATACACACACACACACATACACACACACACACATACACACACACACACACACACACACACACACATATATATATATATATATATATATATATATATATATATATATATATATATATATATGCATATAGGCTTTACTTTCATAAATAAAAATCATCCAAATTACGAAAGACCGTTACAACCATCTATCAAATATCGCTGGTCATGTGATTTTATAGATGTATTTTTTTAGTCAATTCCAGCTTAACTTTGACGTATATGTTTTTTATTTCATAAAGAAACTCTCTATATCTTTGACACGACAACATTCTTCTTTGAATCATGTATCCTTCGTTTTCTTCTTTTTCTTTTCATTTATCGAATGTTTCTTTTCACATTCTTCATCCGACTTGAAATTACCACCACTTTCCTTAATTTAAACAATATTAGATTTTTAAAAAGTATTGAGAAAACTGGAATAAAAGAAAATAAAAGAGAGAGAGAGAGAGAGAGAGAGGGAGAGAGAGAGAGAGAGAGAGAGAGAGAGAGAGAGAGAGAGAGAGAGAGAGAGAGAGAGAGAGAGAGAGAGAGAGACGATATTAAGACGCCAAAATAACGAATACCTCTTAATTTCCGATGATTTGTAACATTGCACTGATCCGCAGCCACATTCCGCTACGCAACCGCAACCTTTAGCGCCAAACTCGCTACATCTCGAACGACACCGCTAAACATAGCCCCCATCAGGCCGTTAAATTCACATACACGCCTAGGAGTTGCTAGTTATTGACTCACCTCAATCACCCCCTCCTTCCCCACTCCACCCCTACCCCCCACCACCACCCTCCTTCGCCTTCCCTCCTTCGACCCCTTTCCCTTCCTACACCCCCGTCTCCCCCCTCTTCCCCCCTCCCTCCATACAAACCTAGGTTCATATACTCCCTCTGCCTCCATCTCCCCATCCCTCCCTCCCTCCCCCACACCCCCTTTTTCGTGGGTATATAAATCTTTCTGCTACATTACGCCAGTTAGTCCCGCGCAAGACAGTTCGCTAGAGTCTATTTCTCTCTTTCTCTCTCTCTCTCTCTCTCTCTCTCTCTCTCTCTCTCTCTCTCTCTTTCTCATTCGCTTGCTCTCCCATCCCCCTCTCACTTCTCAGTCCCCCCCCCCTCTCTCTCTCTCCCTCTCTCGCTCTTGCTCTCTCTCTCTGCCCCTCGCCCTTCTCTCTCTCTCTCTCTCCCTGTCTCTCCTTCCCTCTCCCACTATCTATCTCTCCCTCTCTCTCTTTCTCTCTCCCCTCTCCCTCTCTCTCATTCGCTTGCTCTCCCATCCCCCCTCTCTCCTTCTCAGCTCTCTCTCTCTCTCCCCCTCTCTCCCTCTCTCACCCTCTCTCCCTCCCTCCCTCTTCCTCTCCCTCTCTCCCTCCCTCCCTCTCCCTATCTCTCTCCCTCCCTCTCCCTCTCTCTCCTTCCTGAGACGCTCGGTTGAGGCGCTGATGGATGGCGCTTGTTACCTGGTCTCAGGTCATTCCCGTTGATAATCAGTGATAAATTGGGTAGTTTATTGCCTCTGTGTGTGCATGTGTCGGGGAAGAGGGGGGAGGGGGTGAGATGATGAGGTAGGGGGGAGAGGGGAGGGGATGATGGGGTAGGGGTAGAGGGGGGAGGGGATGACGAGGTAGGGGGATGGGGAGGGGGATGACGAGGTTGGGGGAAGATGAAGAGGGGGGAGGGGGTGAGATGATGAGGTAGGGGGGAGGGGGTGAGATGATGAGGTAGGGGGGAGAGGGTATGAGATGATGGGTTAGGGGGTATGGGGGAGGGGATGATGGGGCAGGGGGGAGGGGGGAGGTGATGATGGGGTAGGGGGAGGGGATGATCGGGGAGGGGGAAGGGGGGAAGGGGATGACGAGGTTGGGGGAGGGGATGACGAGGTTGAGGAGAGGGGGGATGAGATGATGGGGTTGGGGGGAGGGGGAGGGGATGATGGGGTAGGGGGGGGGTGTTGTATGATTTAGTAGGCAACTTTGATGGCTGTATTGGGCATTTGTGATTTGGAACGTATTTGTAATTTGCTCGTTGGATCTAGGGCTGAATTTTGGACGAAGAGCATCGAGGTCCTGATTCG
>NW_028234411.1:10486657-10491657 GCF_977035675.1 Penaeus japonicus
AGACCGGGACGCGGGGAGGAAGTCACTCTCACAATATTTGCTTCGCTTCCCAAAATGTCTTAAATCGGGAACCTTGTGCAGTGTGGTTTTCTAACAACCTGCTGAGGGTAGGTTTTGTTTGTGATTATTACTGCAAATGTGGATATTATTGGTGTTATTTTTAGTATTGTTAGATCTCTATTGTTGTTACTATCATTTTCATTGCTATTATCGTTATGATTATTGTTATCATTCTTATGATTACTGTTTTTGTTATCATTCGTTTTTCTTTTTATTATCGTTATCTTATTATCATTATTACCATTGTCATCATCTTCATGATTGTCTTTCGCTATTTTCATTATTATTATCATTGTCTTTATCATTATCATAATTTTCATTATTGTCATCATTACTATCATCATTATTGCTATTATCATTATCATAATCATTGTTATCATTGTTGTCTTCATAGATATCATTATCCTTATTAGGATAAGCTAGAGTGTTATTAGAATTATGAAGACGATGATAATAGTAATAACAATAATGAAAACAATTTTGATGATCATTATTGTATTCTCATTATTATCATAATCATTGTTAACATTGTTATTACTATTGTTATTCTCACTATCATTATCTTTCCATTATCATTGACTTCTGATACTATAAACTATTTTTAAAACAACGTTATTTTCAACACATATCCATTCTCGGAACTTTTCGCTCACCGCATGAAAATAAACCGAAACTTTATGAATATGTCAATACCGCAGATAAGACAATCTGTGCATAAACGACCAAGGCGCCAAATGAAAGCTTTTTTATTTGGCAACATTAAGCTTTGCTCGCCAGCTCAGCTCCTATATTTGCATACAGGTGATGATACTAGAACCTTTTCGTAGATCGTTTATAGATACAAATAACATTACTGTTTTAATCAACGAGATAACATGTCCACCAATGAAGCGAGCACACCGCTGGTTTACTGGATACGTTCTAGATGGGGTCGGAGAAAACCGTCGCTTCAAGAACGTATTCTAGCGCAATGGATATTGGATACACTCTAGCACAGCGCCTAGGAAGCAACATTTACTGAATACATTGTAGCATAAAACCTGGAAATATCGTGTTTTTTTTACTCTATACATCCTAGCACAACGCCTATGACAGCACAGTTTATTGGATACATTTTAGCATGTCCATCCCCAGCACTGCATCCGCTCCATCTTCGAAATATTGCAACGTGAAAAGAGAAAGGAAGATTTAAAAAAAAAAGAAAAAGAAAAAGAGAGAAAACATCGTCTGATTTTATCAACGGATACTCCACTTGTGACGTCACGCATGCAAATTAGCTGGATCGTACGTGAGGGAGGAGTGTAGGGTGAATAGCGGGTGTAGAGGAGGGGGGTGAGGGGGAGGAGGAGGGGAGATAGGTGGGTGAATAAGATGAACCTCATGTTTGTGATGAAAATTACGAATTTATCTTTCTTTGGATATACTGCGAAGATTTTTATCCGACACACTGCCGTCATTACCACGCGCAAAATAGAATGCGTGGAATATGAAGATCTTAATTCAAATGTCTTACTCAATGTGAGTAAATATAAGCCATAAAAAGAAAGAAAACAGGAAAATGTATTGGAAATGAAACTTCAGTTGCCTTTTACTTCATATCCGGTAAGCTGTATTAAGTAACAGTAATCCCTTATCTAAAGAAATGAAAGTGTGGGCAATCTCGCTGTTAGCTTAAATAAGTGCATGGATAGTGTTTAATTAAGAATGTGATTTCGTCTTTGTAAAAGGGATGCGCATTCGACATGCTTCCTGATGCATGTAGTAATCGCGGCTATTCTAGACATACATGTCTAGAGAATGCCAGAATTATATATACGCATACATTTATATATATATATATAATATATATATATATATATATATATATATATATATATATATATAGAAAGAGAGAAAGAGAGAGATAAATACATATACATAAATGTATATATACATATATATATATATATATATATATATATATATATATATATATATATATATATAATGCATGTACATATGTATAAATATATATATACATATATATTTATATATGTACATATATATATAAAGCTATATATAATTCTTATCATAGGTACAAATATATATGTTTATACATATATATCTTTATATGTATATATATACATATAGATGTGTATATATACATATGTATATATATATATATATATATATATATATATATATATCTCTCTCTCTCTCTCTCTCTCTCTCTCTCTCTCTCTATATATATATATATATATATATATATATATATATATATATATATATATATATATATATATATTGTATGTGTGCTCGCGTGCGTGTGTTATTTTAGTTAGCCCTCCAAGCCCAGCCCTATAGCCAGAGCACCGTCGAGCGAGTCGGGTCATCCGCCGACCATCATAAAACACCTCCTTAATCTCGTTCGTAGATGGTGACGTCACGGGGTGTCAGTGTAGCGGGAGCTCAACGAAGGAAATGTTAGTCAGTGTACTTTAGCCATGAGGAAATGGGTATCAGATTGAGTTGATTAGGATGAGGTTGCTCCCGCCGATTATGATAATGATGATAATAGTAATAACAATTATAATGGTGATAAGGATAATGCTGGTTAAATGATAATTATAATAATAGTGATAACGAAATTAGGATAATACTAAAAGTAATGATGGCAATAATGATGATAATGATAATAGTAATAACGATAATAATGATAACAATATCAAAATTAGTAATAAGAATAATACTAAAATTAATGAATAGTAATAAAATAAAGATGATAATGGTTAACTAGAAGAAAGCTCTTGACATGTATTTGTATATTTATGTATATATGTAGATATAAATGTATATTTGTAAGTTTATATGTATATAAGGGAATATATACACATACACACATAAATGTCAATATGTTTGTATGTTTGTGTGTGTGTGTGTGTGTGTGTGACGAGAGAACAAAGGAGCAGAAACGGAGAGAAAAAAAAGAAGATAAATCAAATAAAATTTTAAAAAATGAAATGCTTCAAACGATATTGTCAGAATAAAACGGCCTTGAATCCCTCTTATAGATACACAGACCGCAACATGCTAGTAAACAAACTAGAACTCTTAGAACGGATCCGCTCGTGTTCTGGAGTGTGCCATCACCCCCCCACCCCCCATCCCCACCCCCTCTAACCCTCCCGCTAATCTGGACTAAAGCGGTAAACAACAAAAAAATCGTAACTGTGTCAGATCCAATACTAACGATTGTGACTTTAGCTTTAGATGTGGAAGCCAAACGTATTTTCTAAATACGCATAAACATAGCAATACCAATAATATAGGGCAATTTTCATGATTTAGAAATATGAATACTATAATAATGATAATAATAATAATAATAACTATGTATATCTATATACATTGTTACACACACCCAATGGTCGTTCTCGTTTTCAAATCATAAATAAATAAAATACCAACAGTTACTGAAGCAGGAGTTCAATACGGCTCCTGCCCGAAGATGAACAAAGGTTTCCTGAAATCCAAAAGGAATTGTCTAGTATGAAAAGAAGGATAGGAAGTGCAGGATAATGTGTCCAGAAGGTGTCCAAGATTCCAATGTATAGGATTGTCAGCTCTGTGTGATAGCCCCTTTCGAAACAGAGAGAGAGAGAGAGAGAGATAGATAGATAGATAGAGAGAGAGAGAGAGAGGCGAAGGATAGGGAAAGAGAGGGGGGGGGGGAGAGGGAGGAAAAGAAAGAGAGACCGACAGAGACACAGAGGGAGAAAGAGAGAGACACAGATAAAAAGAGAATGAGATACAGATACAGACAGATAGAGAGAGAGAAAGAGAGAGAGACCGAGAGACCGAGACAGAGAATCAGAGAAACAAAAAACACAGATACACAGACAAACAAAAAAAAACACAGAGACACAGACAAAAGAAACAAATATTAAAAAAAAAAAAACCGCTAACACGCACTGTTGCTCTCACGAAAAGCCTCTAATGCCTCACTGTGTGACGACTCGCTATGAATCAGATCACATGTTTTGACTGATTAACCGCCGAATAATTAGTTCGTTTGTGTACAAGCACGTTATTAACGAGGTATTGGCGGATAACAGCTAATTGGTCATAAATACCTTTGATCCTTCGGGACAAAACCCTAGTTAGTTGTATGGATGCCGCATGCCAGGGTACGATAATTTCTTTACTGTGGGATCGTAACGAGGGGATGGGTTGTTGGGGTGGGGGGTTGGGGTTGGGGGGTGGGGGGTGAGAGGATGTATCGATAGGCAAAACTGGGTGCGGGGGATGGGGAGGGGGGGGGGTGTTTAGATTGCGTATATGACTATCCTCATGGCGTTATGTTTACCGTATTTGGAGAGAGAAAAAAAGATAACGAGGAGGATTTAGAAAAGAAGAAAAGAGAAAGAATGAAGGAAAAGGACAAACAAACTAGGTGAACCCTCCCCCTAAACCTTCCACCCCCCCACCCGATCCCCGACATACGAGTGTCAATAAAACCTCACTAAGCCTCCCCTACCCCTACCCCCCTTACCCCCACCCCCTTCCACCCGCTCCAACACAACAGACGATGAAACACCATATAAACATCCCGGAGTCCTCGTTAACGGGGGCGCAAGCAAGCAGGAAAGCAAGCAGGGAGACTTGTGCATGTGATCCCTGGACGATATCAAGCACACGTGATCTCAGGTTAGCAATTGCTCCTGGCTTCGGAAGGAAAGCATTATTTTTAGAAGAATGACTGAGCGCTGGCTTGACGGATTCTTAGAGAAGGTAGGCGGCCCCTGCTTGCGTGTGAGCGTCTGCTTGCCGGTTCATTTAAGGCATGACCTTTATTCTCCTTTCTTTGTTCTTCGTTCTTTCTATTTTTATATATAGTGACCTGTGTTTGATTGTATTATGTTGCTTTAACTGAACGCGTAATTAAAAATGTTATTATGATT
>NW_028234411.1:10521657-10526657 GCF_977035675.1 Penaeus japonicus
CACGAGATGAGCGGAGCCGCGTCGCTTTTGTCGTTTCTTTGCTCGGACTTCGTGTGTTTGTGTGTGTGTGTATATCTGTATATGTATATACATACATTACATATATATATGTGTATATATATATATATATATATATATATATATATATATATAAATATATACATATATGTACATATATATATGAGTGAGTGAGTGAGTGAGTGAGTGTGTGTGTGTGTGTGTGTGTGTGTGTGTGTATGTTATATATATATATATATATATATATATATATATATATATATATATATATATATATATATATATATATATATATATATATATATATATATATATATATATATATAAACATACACACACACACACACATGTGAGTGCGCGTGTGTAAGAAAGAGAGAGAGAGAGAAAGAGAAAGAGAGAGAGAGAGAGAGAGAGAGAGAGAGAGAGAGAGAGAGAGAGAGAGAGAGAGAGAGAGAGAGAGAGAGAGAGAGAGAGAGAGAGAGAGAGGAAGGGGGTGGAAGAAGAGATAGATAGATAGATAGAGAGAGAGAGAGAGAGAGAGAGAGAGAGAGAGAGAGAGAGAGAGAGAGAGAGAGAGAGAGAGAGGAGGAGGAGGAGGAGGAGGAGGAGACAGAGAAAGAGTTCAAATTCAAATTCAAATTCAAACATTTTATTCCATAAATTACAATGGTTATTCTTATATGAATACATACATATTTACACTTGATGAGTAAAAAGGTGTTCTTTCAGAGAGAGGGGGGGGGGGGAGAAGAAAGAGAGAGAGAGAGAGAGAGAGAGAGAGAGAGAGAGAGAGAGAGAGAGAGAGAGAGAGAGAGAGAGAGAGAGAGAGAGAGAGAGAGAGAGAGAGAGTAAGAGAAAGGGAGACAGATAAAGTATGGCAAAGCCATGTGGAGGCTTAGCGCTGAAAGCACTGAAAATAAACGTTATGATAAATCATTAGAACCTTTTCATTATCATAGGAACAGATGAAAGGATATCACGAACATAATTGATAATAAGATCACGTGATCACTGTTGTTTTCATCACAGCCATAACCATCAGCCACATCACCACCAACGTCATCATCACCATCGTCATCACCACCACCATCATCATCATCACATCATCATCATCATCACATCATCACCATCATCATCATCATTACCATCATCGTCATCATCACCATCGTCATCATCATCACCACCATCATCATTATCATCATCACTATCCTCATTAGCATGTGTAATCATCTCCCTTCTTTCGTTTTAAGTAGTCATCCAATTATTTGTCTCATCCATACGGTAAGAGGAGGTGGAAGAGGGAGGAGGACAAGGAGGAGGAAGAGGAGGAGGAGGAGAAAAAGGAGAAGGAGGAGGAGGAGAAGAAGGGGGAGAAGGAGGAGAATAAGAAGGAGGAGGAGGAGGGGAGAAGGAAGAAAAGGAGACGAAAAGGGAGAAGGAGGAGGAGAAAAAGAAGGAGGAAGAGGAGGAGGAGGAGGAGGAGGGGAGAAAGAAGAAAAGGAAAAGGAGAAGAAGAAGGAGCAATAGGATGAAGAAAAGGAGAAAGAAGAAGAGTAGGAGGAAAAACAAGGACAAGAAGAAGAAAAAGGAAACAATTCCGCCAGAGGAAGAACCATTAATCTTCATTTGGAAAGTGTAAAAGACATGTTACCAAGACGAGTAAATATTAGGACTCGCCAGGCCAGTTGGTGCGGACATTGTGTTTGAAAGTCTACGTGTTTGAAACCCCTCTTTCACGCCTTTTTCTGACCACGCCCTTCTCATTTCCTCTTCTTGTTTCTAAGACATTGGCCCTTTTGGTTCTGCTTTATTCTCTCTTTCTCTTGCTCTCTCTTTCTCCCTCTCCCTATTCATCTCTCTCTCTCTCTCTCTCTCTCTCTCTCTCTCTCTCTCTCTCTCTCCCTCTCCCTCTCATCCTCCTTCTCTCCTTCTCTCCCCCTTCCCTTCTCTCATCCTCCTTCTCTTTTTCTCTCGCCCTCTCACTCTCTCTCTCTCTTTTTCTCTCGTTTCCAACTCTTCCTTATTATCTCTCTCTCTCTTCCTTTTTTTCTTTTTACCACAAGCGTTGCGAGACGAATGGAGTAGCAGAGAAATAAGGAGAATATTATAGTTAGCGATAAGTAGAAAGAGCCGCCTGCGCGTGAGATCTCCCTCTCGCCTAGTACGCCCGCACGCCCGCACGCCCACGTTCACTCACCTAACAGCCTCGCCCGGGCGTCGCTCTAACATCCTGTCACTCACGCCGTCGTCAGTAAGAATGGGGCAGGGAGGGGGGAGGGGGGAGAGGAAGAGGGGGGATGGGGGAGAGGAGGAGGGTGGGTGGGGGAGAGGAGGAGTAGGAGGGGTGAGAAAGAGAGGGGTGATGATGGAGAGGGGAAGGGAGGGAAGAGGAGGAAAATGGATGGGGGAGTGAGAGGGGAAAGGGGGGAAAGGGAAAGGGGTGTGAGAGGAGGAAGAGGAAGGGGGTATGGGTAGGAGAGGTAAGGAGGGGGAGGGGAAGGAAGGAGGGGAAGGGGGAAGTAAGAGAGAGGGAAGGAGGAAGAGTGGGACAGGAAAAGGAAGGATGAGAGGGGACCGAGGAAGGAAGGGGAAAGGAAACGATGGGGGAGGGGGGGGTCAACAAGGGTAGTGGGGGTGGTGATAAGGGGGAAAGGGGGAGGGGTAGGAGCTGGGCTGAAGATTTTGGTTAATTGAAGGTGTAAACAGCGCCAATGGGAGGGGGGAGAGGGGGGAGGGGTGTAGTGTACAGGTCTTGGTTTGGTTTGTCGTCTTCCGCTGTGAAATAATTACGTAAACAGCCGTAAACAAAGAAGTGGAAGAGGAAGGGAGGAAGAAGAGAAGGAAGAAGAATAGGAGGAAGAGGAGGAAAAGAGGTATTGAAGGAAGATATAGCAAAAAGAGTAGAGAGGGATATTGGGGAGGAAGGCGAGAGAAGAAGAAATATGAGGGAAAGAGGAAGGAGGAAGAGGAAGAGGACGACGAGGAGAACGAGAAATAATAGGAAGGGAAAGAAAGTCAATAAGTGGAAGACGAGAATAGAAGAAGGAATAGGAAGGAGGAGGAAGAAGAGGAAGAGACAGAAGAGAAAGGCAAGAGAAAGAGAAAGAAGAGGAAAATAGGAAGAAAGAGGAAGGGAAAGAGAAAGAAAAGAGGTCGATAAGAAAGAGGATGAAGGAGAGGAGGAAGGAGAGGAGGAAGAAAGAGGAAGAATGAGAGGAAGAAGAAAGAGGAAGGTGACAGGTCGTGGTGTGTACAGAGAAAGACTGACAGACAGACAGCGGGAAAATATGTGGTCAGAAAATAAGTCCTGAGTACCTCTAATTAGGAAATGCTTCAGATAGGCCTATCGTCAAATCCTTGTCTTCATAAATACAAACAAATTCTTAGAAATGAACAGATCCGTCTTTATCTAATTGGAAATCTACTTCATCTGAATTTAAAGGGAAAAAATCAACGGCTGATAAACAACTGCCAGATCAGCTGATTCGAGAAACTGTTTAGCTTTATTTATTATTATGATGATTTTTTTTTTCTTTTTTATTATCATGATTTTTTTTTTTTTTTTTTTTTTTTTTGCCTTTTGAATAATTCACACAAACAAAAAAGAGACATAAAAGAATTGTTTGAAGAAGAACAACAGACAAAGTACGATTTTAAAAGTATGATTACATACACAGAAGCTTTAAAATCACTATCCCAAATCACTATTATTTTTTTCATTTAATCAGATTCAATCAGAAAACATTCAACAAAACCAAGACATCCACACAACAAAACACACCCAAAGAATCAGCTTACTACACACATTACACTCTGCCGAAGAAACAACACTCCGCGTACGTAATCAAAATCATAAACGAAACATCACCACAAAATGTGTGACGCGTGTCTGAGGGCGAGCGTCGGCGCGTGAGGCATGTGTGGAGGTGCCAGGGTAAATATTGATTGAATTCTTAGTTGGATAAAGAAAAAGAGGAGGATAATTGATAACTGAAATTTGATTTCTTGAATAGATTTTAGAAGAAAAAGAAAGTGAAGAGAGTAAGTAACTGAAATATGAATTGATTTCTTAGGGATAAGAAACGGCGATTGAAGTAAATAACTGGAAGATTAGTTGATATCTTAGATGGATAAAAAATAGAATAAAAAAAAAAAAAAACGGTGAAGAATGTGATAACTCAAATATCCACTGACATCTTAGAGGCATAACAAACCGATGAATAACCTGATAACTGAAATACCAATCAATTTCTTAGACAGATAAAGAAAGAAAAAAAAATAAACGGCGAATAAAGGGGTAACTGAGATATCCACCGCCTTCTCAGACGGACAAAGGCCCGGTGAAGAAAGCGATCGCAGAAAGGATCAAGCTTCAACTTTTCCCTTGACAGCATTCGAGGAAGCGGAGTTCAACGGCCTTCATGTCGAATCAGCCAGGTTGTTTTCCTAGCGTTGAGAACTCTGTAATTATTCGCCACACATATTCGCGTAACTACATTTGTTCCATGTTCATCACAGCTGCGACTCCGATGTTCACAGGGACGGAGCATAAAATAACAAATTAAACATTCAAAGAGGTTAAGCCTTTTTTTCCGCCTCCCCCAACTTCTCTCGCTGTATGAGATTGGAGAAAATTATACCTTTGATTTTTATATGACCTCTTCTTCTTCTTCTTCATTTTCCGTGTTTCTTCGCTTTTTCTTTTTTTTCTTCTTCTTCTTCTTTCTCATTTCCGTGTGCCGTCTCCGCCTCACGGGAGCCCTCTCGCCGTAGCACAAGATCTTAAACTCATGCAAATATCGTCTCAGATTTCCAAAACTTAATGAAACCTTCAAACTTGCTAAAATAAAACTCATTATTGAGCCCTCTGTCGGAAACACTGGCGAGCAAAAGCAATTTTCCTAACATAATTACGCTATTCCCATAATGGTTATTAAACACAAGTGGAATGAAATGCCGGCGTCAAAGCTAGGCCAAACAAC
>NW_028234411.1:10541657-10544157 GCF_977035675.1 Penaeus japonicus
GAATATTGCACATCTTGATAGATCTTAAAGAGCATGCGTTGATCAATTGACTTGGATAATATTAGATGCTGAAAACTCTTACACATAAAAAATAAAAAAATAAAAAAATAAAAAAATACATATTTGAAAGCCAGTAACCCTCGCTGTTCTATCGAAATATCTAAGCAAAATTAAATTCCCGTAAAAGTGTTTCAGATAATTAGAATATAAGAGGAAGGCTAAGACACCAGAAGAATTTCGGGATGTCACAAGACAGACGAATAATTAGATGAAGCAACACACTATCACACCTTTGGGGGCGGTGGCGCATCGGCTTCGGGTGAGTTTCTCTGCCGCTGTTTTGTCATCCTTATCATTATCAACATTAATACTGTCGCTGTTGTTGTTGTTGTCGCTATTAACATATTATTACTACTATTATTATTATTCTATTATCATTTTATTTTATTTATATTATTTCATTTCATTATTATTATTATTATCATCATCATTATTATCATGAATATCAATGTTATCATTACTATTATCATTGCTATTATTTGATCATAATCATCATCATCTTTATTTTTATTATTATCAATATCATTTTTATTGTTCGTACCATTATCATTATCGTCATTATTATTATCATCACCAATATTATCTTTACTTCAGGACCATCCTCATCATAATCCTCATGATCTTCATCAACATGACTATGATGATGATCATCATTATCAACATCATGATCATGATCATGATCATCAGCAGCTGCAACATGATCAACATCATCATCAATATCAATATAACTGCTATTGTTGTTATCCATGTTATCATCGCCTTCACTATTACAATTACCTGTGTTTATTGCCACAAGAATTAATATTTCCATTGGTCTAGTATCGTTATCATCAGAGCAACATTTCGTTCAGCCAAGAAACCTCGTCCATAAACTGTTTTCATGCACACATATATCCGCATGCCAAAATATTCTGACACATAAAGCTCATTAAATCATTTACAAACATGACTGAACTATCATGCGAATCTCACAGCATAAGATCACACACCTGAACTTTGTTAAAATTATATTCAAAAGGAACTGTACGTACGTCTTTTACTATGGCTGGGAATTCCTATAAAGTATGTGCCTCATATGTTTGTGTTCTATAACCGGATGTGTTTGTTGTTATTCGTCGAAGGAGGTTTTGGTTAGGTTGCTAATGATGGGTTGTGACGGAATTTTGTGGGTGGATTGTCCATGGCTTAGGGATTAGTCGGTTTTGATTTTGGTGTAAACAAGAACTATGTATGGAGTTTAGGATTAAATGAATCGATTTATTAGCAGTGTAATCGGTGATAGGAAGTGGGTCTGCTAGGGAATCGCTTACCTTGAGGAAAATGTGGTATACTTATGTAATTTACTATGGAATTGATTTTTGGACGTTGGGGGAGGTTTTCACTTTGTTCGTGCTTTCTATTCAATTATTCTTACTGACATCATTATTTCTATTGTTGTTATTAATATTAGCGTCATTATCATTAATATTGTCATTATTATTATCATCATTATTGTTATAATCATAATTATTATCATTATCATCCTTTTCATTATTGTTACGGTCCCTGCCCGTCATTATTGTTATCCTTATCATTACTGTTTGCTCATTTGTCAATAATTTTTTTTTTTTTTTTTTTACCCAAACTCTTCTTCATCTTCTTTTCATCTTCATTATCTTAATAAATCTTCATCATTATCTTCTTTTTCATCTTCTTTTCCTCTTGCCTCTCTCTTCTTTCTTTTCGTTCTTCTTAGTCTCCTCTCTCATTTCTGCCTCTCTTTTCTTTATGGTTATTTTTCCTCTTTCTCCTCCTTCTCCCTTTCTTCTCATTCTTCCTATATTCCTCTTGTTCTCTCTATCTTCCTTTTTTTATGTCATTATTCCTCTCCTCCTCCACCTTTTTTCTCTTCTTCTGTCTCTCCTTGCTTCTTCTTCATTACCTTAGTACGTCCCACCCACCCCACCACCTCACCCCTTCTCCTCGCCTGCTCTTCCTACTACTCCTGCTCACCGTCATTTCTTTCTTTCTATCTCTCTCTCAATCTCTTTCTCTCTCTCCCTCAATCTCCCTTTCTCTCTCTCTCTCTCTCTCAATCTTTCTCTCTTTCCCTCCGAAGAATGGGCGTCTCTCTCTACCTTCTTCGAAAACCATCATTATCATTATAACAATCGTTACCATTACCATTATCACAATCATTACCATTATTATCATCATCAATATCATCATCCTCAGTACCATCATCATCATTATCATCATTTTCATCGGTATAATTACCATCTCTTCTCAACTTCTACCATGCCCCCCATCCCCCATATCCCCTCCCCCCTCTCGCACACCCCCATATCCCCTCCAACATCCCCTCTCCCTTCTCCCACCCCCCATATCCCCTCCAACACCCCCACCCCCCATGTCCCCTCCCCGCCCCCCCTTCGTAATCGCACCCGGACGCCGGCGACCC
>NW_028234411.1:10561657-10576657 GCF_977035675.1 Penaeus japonicus
ACTCTTAATTTTCTTCTTCCTAGTTTCGAGGCAGGATCGCAGGACGAGTCTCCTCTTCCTAAACTTCGAGGTCGACGCAGCTGAGGTCCTCCTGAAGTCCTCGAGGTCTCAAGACTCCCATAAGCCTCTATGCGTCGTAGGAGCTCCTGCTGGATGGTAAATGCAAGCGCGTCTTGGGTCCCGAAGGAAGGATACTGTGGGCGGTTCCATCTTCCACGTTGCGGGTCCCTCAGTGCGCGGGGATGTCGGCGTATGCGAGTGTCCGGGGATGTACTCGGCAGCGGAGAGTGTAAGCAATCTCTAGGATATCTGGCATGCTAAGGATGTCCCTGGCTTACTTTGCATGGGCAATTATTTTAATGTGTGTATGGTTGCATGAGTTATCTCATATATGTATATATATATATATATATATATATATATATATATATATATATATATATATATATATGTCTATCTATCTACCAATATATATATATATATATATATATATATATATATATATATATATACATATTGTGATGGGTATATAGATTGCTCTGTAACCCTGCATAATAAATAGAGGGTTGATGTGAAACACAGTAGCTAAAAACAATAACAATATATTACAACTCAAGGATATATATAACATTATTTACAACAAAGGGGGCACGATATATATATGCAAAGGGGAAGCTAAACCAATCGCAAAGCTAACGCTATGAATTGTAGTTATATTGAGAACACTAAGGAAACACTGACAATGCACAGTATAAGAAATAAGTCACTAGCCAATATCTACCTGGTTTCCTTGAGGAGGAGTCGAAGGGAGAGGATGACCTCTCGACACGAAGGTTGAGCTAATTCTGTCTAGAATATAAAAAAGACCTATTCTGAGGCGAGATGCTGGGTCACTTCGAGGGCAGGGATGACCTCTTTCATTGGATGAAGTGCGAATTGACTCGATTGTGATTGGCCGACGAGGATAAGGGCAAGCTTCGAAGCCCCGCCTTCCGAGCGACTCCAAGTAGGCACTCAGGGCTGGTTCTGGAATTGGAGACGTTGGAGGGTCAGATCATGTGAGGTACACACATGCAGAGACATCGTATTTGATATTAATTATAATTATTTCATAATTCGATTCATATAAATTCTGCATCTGTTCATATACAATTATGACCTTGATATATATATATATATATATATATATATATATATGTATATATATATACATATATATATAAACACACACACACACACACACACACACACACATACATATATATATATATATATATATATATATATATATATATATATATATATTATATATATATATATATACATATATATATGTGTGTGTGTGTGTATACGTATACACACACACACACGTACACACACACACACACACACGCACACACACACATATATATATGTATATATATATATATATATATATATATATATATATATATATATATATATATGTATATATATATATACGTCTACACACACACACACACACACACACACACTCCCTCTCATATATATATTTATAAATGTTCCTACCTACCTACCTATCTACCTATCTATCGCCCTATCTATATACCTGCTTACCTATCTAAGCATCCACTTACTTACGTACCTACCTATCTACTATATATTCATATATCTTCCTTCCTACCTACCTACTTAGCTACTTACCTCCTTAATTACCTACCTACTAACACACCTACATACCTACTTACCTATGAACCCACCAACCTACCAACCTATTTACCTACCGTCCTACTTTCCTCCCTACCTACTTGCTTACGTATTTGCCTATCTATCTACCTATCTATCAACTTAACTACCTACCTACCTACTCACCTACCTATTTACCTACCTACTCACCTACCTACCTACTCACCTACCTACTTACCTACCTACCCATCTACCTCACACCCACTCACCCACCTACCTACCTACCTACCCATTTCTCTATCTTTCTATCATTGACAACAAGATTAGTTTAGTTCACCCTAGAAAGAAAACGAAATTCGCGTTTTGTCTCCCATATGCCGAGGAGTTGCGACGGGGAGGTAATGGCAGAGTGGAGCGGCCATTATCACGCTCGCGATTGCCGCTGTTCAATCCACAATCAAAACCCTCTTAGCTTGTCACCCCGGCGCTGAATGCTGATTGATGACGCCGTGGCCAAAACACGATCATTTCGTGGACTTGTCAAAGATCTCCATTGATCCTTTCTATACCTCCTCACCTTCTCTCCCCTTCCCCCCTTTCCCCCTCCCCCTTCATCTCTGTCTCAATCTCTGTTTCTATAGTGTTTTCTCTCTCTTTCTCTCTTTGTACCAAGAGATCTCTCGATCGCTCTCTCTCTCTCTCTCTCTCTCTCTCTCTCTATCTATCTATCTATCTCTCTCTCTCTCTCTCTATGTCTCTCTCTCTCTCTCTCTCTCTCTCTCTCTCTCTCTCTCTCTCTCTCTCTCTCTCTCTCTCTCTATGTCTCTCTCTCTCTCACTCCCTCTCTCTCTCTCTCTCTATGTCTCTCTCTGTCTCCCTCTTCCTCTCTCCCCCCCCCCCCTCTCTCTCTCTCTGCTATCCCCCTTACCACAGCAAGCAGTGATATGACACCCGCGCTCCCCTACGCACCTCTGACGTCACGCACTTCCATTTGTCGTACGCGCGGAAGAAGTGATCGCATTGGGGGCGGAGCTCCGCGGCGCGGGCAAAGAGGCAGAAAGTGATCATTACCCCCGAAGCGTGCGTCTTTCGTCTCTTCCTTCTCCTTCTTATTCTCTTCCTCTTCCTTCTCCTCCTTATACTATTCCTCTTCCTCCCCGTTCTCGTCCTCCTCCTCATCCTCATTATCGTCATCATCGTCATCATACTATACCTCAATCTCCCCTTCCTTTCCCCCTTTCATCTCTCTCTCTCTATATATATATATATATATACATATATATGTATGATATATATATATATATATTTATATCTATATCTATCTATCTATATATATATATATGTATATATATATATTTATATCTACATCTATACACACCTAATAATATATATATATATATATTATATATATATATATATATATATATAAATCTACTTTATATATATTTATGTATATATATAAATATATATATATATATGCATATATATATATATATGTATATGTATATGTATACATATACATATATATGTATCCATATATATATATATACATATATATTTCAAATAAATCTACTTTGCGTATAGTGTCTTTTTCTGTCATATATATACATATATATATATATATAATATATATATATATATATATATATACATATATGTATATATATATACATACATATATATATAATATATATATATATATATACGTATACATATATATATATAAGTATATATAAATATATATATATATTATATATACATATATGTATATATATATATATATATATATTGATATATATATATATAATTGTATATAATATATATAATATATATATATATATATATATATATATATATATATATGTATATATATGGCAGAACAAAAACACTATACGCAAAGTAGATTTATTTGAAAATGAGACAACAGTTTCAGAATATCCCTGGATTCCATCTTCAAGTCTGAGGAGGAGAGGGAGAAGAAGGTATATAATAGGATAAGGGGGAGCAACACGGTACAAGAACGGCAAATGAACACAGGTGAACGGAAACGAAGGCAGGGGCGAATAAGCGAACGGAACCGAGGCAAATCAGGGCAGGACTGGGTCGGTCTATGAGAAAGGTGGCCGCTGTAAGGTAATAGTCTAAGAATGTGGGAAGCAAGAAGACTGGGCAGCCTGTTGAAGATTCCACCAGTCTGCGGGCGTGGGCATCAGCGGAAGGAAACAGAATGCGGGCAGCTGACCTATCCATGCGATGGCCTTGTATCCCATTGGTGACAGAAGAGAGCGTTGTTAGAGTGTCCCCTGGGTACAGCGTACTTGTGTTGAGACTCTTTTTGAGACAAGCGCCGGTCTCCCCGAAGTACTGCTTCGTACAGGAGGAGCAAGGGATGGCATAGTTGCCTACCTTTGCGGCTGAGGGAGGACAGGTGTGGACCAAGTTGCGTCGGAGAGTGTTTACCTGGCGAAAGGTAAGCCTGCAGTTGAGAGGGTGAAACGAACGACGAAGAGAGTGGAAGAAGTGTATATACATCCCGCTGTATATGGGTTTTCTATACAGTGAAAAAGAGAAAGATTCACCTGAGCGATGAATTAAGGTGTCCAAGAAGGGGAGCTGGTCATACGCCTCCCATTCCACCTTAAAACGAATGGAAGCATAGAGGGAATTCAGCTCCTGCAGGGCATCAGGGAAGACAGCAGGGTCATGAGGCCAGAAGATAAAGACGTAGTCGACGTACCTCATTCACATTAAAGGACGAAAGGAGATGGAAGGAAGAAGCTCTGCCTCGAAGTACTCCATGAACAGGTTGGACAGGACAGAGAAAGGGGAGTGCCCATAGCAACACCGAAGGTCTGAGAGCAGAAACATCCTTCGAAAGAGAAGTTGGAATCTACACTCAGATGGACGTTAGTAGGCAGAGGAAGACAGGGGTCTTCGAGAGGGAGATTCCCTGCAGGAAGGCTAGAACTCCATTGAGCGGGACTTTCGTGAATAGAGATTCGACGTCCAAACTCATCGTGGTCGCGGACGTGACCCAGCGAATCCGGACGACGAAGTCCTGAGAGCGGCAAAGGTGCCAAGAAGAGGAGTGAGGGACTGAGGCAGCCGGGAAGCAATAGGGTGCATCACAAAGCTTCGGGAGATGTTGGGGCGCAGCCCATAGAAGTGAGGATGGCGAGGAACCTTTGGTAAAGGCTTGCCTCCGGGCAATCCGACGCTAGCTACTTCAGGCGACGATGGAAGGTGGCAGCAATGCTGGTCAGGGAAATATATGTGAAGATGTCGCCCAATAGGTACTGGGCCTCTTGCAGGGAGGGAGCTTGTTTATATGGTTGTATTTTTTGTTTATTTTTTTTAACCTCCAAAGTCAACATTTACGTCGATTGATTTGACACACACACTTGGCAAAGTATATCACGATAGCACGCAAGAAACCACGCTAGCTACTTCAGGCGACGATGGAAGGTGGCAGCAATGCTGGTCAGGGAAATATATGTGAAGATGTCGCCCAATAGGTACTGGGCCTCTTGCAGGGAGGGAGCTTGTTTATATGGTTGTATTTTTTT
This sequence comes from Penaeus japonicus, assembly GCF_977035675.1. Classification (NCBI taxonomy): domain Eukaryota; kingdom Metazoa; phylum Arthropoda; class Malacostraca; order Decapoda; family Penaeidae; genus Penaeus; species Penaeus japonicus. Next base: position 10,566,889 of record NW_028234411.1, read on the forward strand.
TTTTTTTTTTTTTTACCTCAAAGTCAACATTTACGTCGCTTGATTTGACATCACACACTTGCAAGATTGATATCACGAAAGCACGAATTTGTGAAACAATGTTGATTCTTTTCGTCATTCCATAATGCAAAATCTGACAACCTCTGGGATACTCGCATTTGACACAACATTCTTTGATATCTGTTAAGTGTATCTGCAAAAAAAACGAAAATGATAAGTGGCCGACAGCAACAGAGAAAGGGTTAAGTAATCAATAGTGTAAGAAAGGAAATCAAAAGGATTAGTGTAAAATAAACCACGGTCCGTGTTCCCCAGTCTGATATACACACGTAATTCTTCATGGTTCTTGGTTGCACAAGTTGTGTGACTTGCAATTTAGCTCTAACTGGAGCATAATTGTTGGGTATATCAAAACATATGATACAAAGTAGTTACTATTCATATCAGCTGGATGATTGCAAAGCAAAAAAGATGATGAATAATTTTTTTGTGTTAATTGAATATGCAATCATAAGGACGAAGACGTTGTCTTGGTTCGAAGTGCCAGGTTGAGAGAGACAACAGTAGTAGCCCAATTAAAATACAATATAATCAAAATAAAACATTTACCTTAATTGAATACAATTTTTTTCCTCAAAGAAACATTCAATAAGTCTGAGAACAGATTCTATAACTCTTGCAAGGAAATCAACAAGGTTCTCCCTTCCCCATAGAGAACATTCTATGCAAGGCTGCTGACAAAAACTTTCCATTATAAGAGGATATTGAAGCCTGTTCTTGGTAGTGTCTTGTTTGGAGATTCACGTCAATACCACATTCTCACTTTATTCATTCAGTGTTAAAGGAAGAAGAGATTATTATAACATGTATAGCCGTATTCTAGGACATTTTCTGCGTGGCTATGTTATATCTATGTGTCATTGTTGTGTTCACGTCACGAAAGTGGTATTCTAGAACGTAAAAGCGTGGCGCGTCTGTGTCAGTTGCTTCAGGTTTACCAACCGTTCCGGAGCTATTATGTTTCGGATGAATGACACTGTCCAAACGACAAATTCATATAAGAAACTACAGTCAAAGGTAGCACTAAAAAAGAAAAAGTTCAATTTTGGTATGAATCAGTTGTTACATTTGTTCCTTGTTAAAGAATTGACAACCATTTCACGAACGCACGGTTGGTAATTTAGGTTACGTTACATCAAAACAAACGAGATGAGAGGGATCATGTATCTATGTGTAGATCTTCCTTGTTTTGTGTGTGTATATATTATACATATATGCATATATTTTATATATCATATATATAAATTTTATGTATATATTTCATATAATTATATATTTTAACGTTACTGACTGCTGTTACCAATCATTTAACTTCACTCTCCTTCGAAAAATCCGTCAAAAGGTAAACAAACTCAAATCCAGCAGAGAATCCATGTTTTCCTAAAATGGTTTGTAATCCAAGTTTAGGGCAATGATGCCTAATATATTCAATATAGATATTAATTTCCAAATATCGTATAGTCATATGAAGTACTGATAACAAAGATTCCACAAAAAAGGCCACACACACAAACACTCTTTCTCTTTCTCCCTTCTTTCTCTCTCTCTATCTATCTCTTTCTCTCTCTCACACACTATCTCTCACGATTTTTTTTCTCTCTCTCTATCCCTTTCTCTCTCTATCAATCTATCTACCTTTCTCTTCTCTCTCTCTCTCTATATATCTATCTATCTATCTATCTGTTTGTCTGTCTGCTAGTCTGTATGTCTGTGTAATCCTCTATTTATCAATTTCTAATTCTAAGATATCATGATACTGCATTTAAGTGTATATATCAATTGCTATGCCATTTAATATTATTTACGAGACATTCCGTTAGTGTGGGTTATTAGATACATTTAAGATTACATTACTTAGCCAAATAAAAAAATATGTAAATCCAAGTTCTTTTTTTTTTTCATCCCCTCTTTCTCTCTCTCTCTCTCTCTCTCTCTCTCTCTCTCTCTCTCTCTCTCTCTCAGTATTTATCTATTTAGCTCCGCCCGTTGTAACCAAGTGGGAAAGACAGACGTTCACTTGTCATGGTCTTTATTGATGGCTCTGGTAAATACAATTGCCTCCAACCAGACTGGAGGTCAGAGCTGTTCGCTTTTCCTGTCTGTGTCCCTCTCTGTGTCCTCATCTGCTCCAGGTTCCTTCTGCTTCTGTTTATCTATGACTCCTGAGTAACTTTCTATGCCTCAAGGCTTCCACTTGCGCTGGGTCTTCGCTCGCTTTTGCCCTCTATCTATTGCTATTTTGCTCCCGGGCTTGCTCTTTCTCTGTTTTATTGCTCTCTCTCTCTCTTTCTCTGTCTCTGTTTTCTGTTTCTTTGTTTCGTTTTCTCTGTATCTGGCTCTCTCTCTGTTTTTCTGTCTGTCTTTGTCTCTATGTCTTTGTCTCTGTTTCTATCCCTGTCTCTGGTTCTGTCTCTATTTCTGTTTCTGGCTCTGTCTCTGTTTCTGTCTCTGACTCCGTCTCTGGCTCTGTCTCTCTCTTTGTCTCTGTTTTTGTCTCTGTCTCTTTCTATCTGTCTCTCTATCTATCTGTCTGTATCTGTCTCTCTCCTTCTCTTTCTTTCTCTACTCTCTTTCTCTCTCTCTCACTTTTCTCAGTCTCACTCTGACTCTCTCTCTTGCTCTCTTTCTCTCTCTCTCTCTCTCTCTCTCTCTCTCTCTCTCTCTCTCTCTCTCTCTCTCTCTCTCTCTCTCACTCCCTCTTTTCTCTCACTCTCTCTCTCACCTCTCGTCTCTCTCTTCTCTCCCTCTCATCCCTCCTCTTCTCTCTCTCTCTCTCTCTCTCTCTCTCTCTCTCTCTCTCTCTCTCTCTCTCTCTCTCTCTCTCTCTCTCTCTCTCTCTCTCTCTCTCTCTCTCTCTCTCTCTCTCTCTCTCTCTCACTCACTCTCTTTCTTTTTCACCTGTGTTCTCTCTTTCGCGTTTTGTTTTATTTGTCTCTCTACCTGTTTACCATATTTCTTATCTGTTTGTCTATCTATCTGTCTGTCTGGCTATCTGTCTATCCGTCTGTTTGTCTATATGTCTGTTTCTCTGTCTGTCTGTCTGGCTATCTGTCTGTCTCCCAGTCTGTATGATCGTGTAATCCTTTATTTATCAGTTTTTAATTCTAAAATATAATGATACTGCATTTAAGTGTCTATATTAATTGCTGTGCCGCTTAATGTTATTTACGAGACATTCCGTTAGTGTGGGATATTAGATACATTTGATATTATATTACTTGGCCTAATTAAAAGACATGTAAATTCAAGTTCTTTTTTTATATTGATTAGCACCATTCCTCTCTTTCTTTCTTTTCTCTCTCTCTCTCTCTTCTTTCTCTTTTCTCTGTCTCTCTCTCTTTCTCTCCTATCCCTCTTTCTTCCATCACAACCATTTCTCTTCCTCTCTTTTCACTGTACATCCTTCTCTCGACCCCTCCCCCTCCCCCCACTCCCTTTATCCCCCTTCTCTCCCCCACCCACTCCATCCCCCCTCCCCCTCCTACTTCTCCCCACTTCAACCCCTCCTCCTCCTCCACCACAACACCCTCCCCTTCCGCCCCCCCCCCCCAATCTCTCTCCCCCTATCTTCGCCTTCCTCACCCTTATTTAAATACGGAATTTGAGTAATCGACGTATTCCTCTACGTCAGCCAGTAGTCAATGTAGTGTTGATGCGAGCAATGCGAGCGAGCGAATGAGCAAGGTGGGGGGGGGGTGCGAGGGGAGGGGAAGAGGGGGAGGGGAGGAGGGCGAGGGGAAGGGGGGGAGGGCGAGGGGGAGGAGAGGAGGGCGAGGGGGAGGTGATTTGAGGAGGGCGAGGTGATGGGAGGAGGGCGAGGGGAAAGGGGGGACGGGAAGAGGGGAAGGGGGGGGAAGGAGTGTGTAGGGGTGGGGGGAGTGTGTGCTCCCGTGCTTGTGTGTATTACTTGTCTTTGTACCTTGACGGTGTGTTTGTCTGCGACGCACGTGTTGATTCATTTACGATTGAAATATTTCTTGGTGGGGTGGGGAGGAGGGGGGGGAGGAGGAGGGGGAGTTTTGGAACACGTGGTAAGCTTAGGTTGTTTTCATTTTTATTCATTTTTATTTATTCTTTTTTTTTTCGTTTAATGGTGATGGGTGTTGTTGTTTTGGGTGTGCGGGGGTGTGTGCCTGTTTGTTTTTGTTTTATTTGGTGTTGTTGTTGATTTTGTAGTGTTCATGTTTTGTTCTTTTTATTTCATTTTCTTGCCTCGTGTTGTTAGTTTCTGTTAATGGTACTGATATATGTGAATTGTTGTAGTACATTTATAGATATAAATTAATACATAGACACAAACACACACACACACACACACACACACACACACACACACACACACACACACACACACACACACACACACACACACCTACACACACACACACACAAGACCAGTGAAGAGATGGCACGTTGGAATATCGAAATTCAAGACCAGCAGGACTGAAATTTACTGGGAACGGTATATGTCTTGCAGCGGAATGATACAGGTTGATTAGGATGGTGATGATATGCACACACACACAAACACACACATACACACATACACATACACATAGACATATGTATGTATGTGTATATGTATATATATATATTTATATATATTTGTGTTAATATGCATATATATTTGTATATTATATATATATATATATATATATATATATATATATATATATATATATCTTTACATATATAAACCTATACTGTGTATATATATATATATATATATATATATATATATATATATATATATATATATATTGTAAGGTACTGATATTGCATATCATGTAATCTAAGACACTGATCATGCTTTTCTATTCAATTCAATGCTTTATTGCTAGAAGTCTGTTTGACCTGACATGTTATGTTTCCTGTATTTGCTTCCATCTCTAAACTGCAGCTACCCTGGCAGCTGCGCTTGCTAGTAGAAGCCCTGAGGCATAGAAAATAACTCAAGATTGGTACTTAAGAAAAACACAGAAAGAACCAAGAGAGAGAATCAAAGAGAGAAGACACACAGACAGAGAGAAGAACAGGTCAGAGCAAACAGCTCTGTTTTCTAGACTTCAGCCAAAGCGAAGTGTATTAACTGAGTCTACCAATTAAGACCATGACACGTGACCGTCTGTCTATCTTTTCCACCAAGTATAACAGGCAAAGCTTGTGGGTCAAAACCACTAGCAGCTAGAGGATTACAACTAGCGGCATCGAGTGGTTTACAATTGGTGTCATCTGGTGGGATCCACAATTTTGCTGGTGCCAGACTCACAACTCCAAAAAAGCCGCTATGCTGAACACTACTATCGACAAAAATGGAGAAAAATACGTTGACGTTCCCGCCTTCCACCCACACCAATTTTGATTCTTCTTAATTATGGTCTCCTCTGCAGGCATATTATTGAGAAGCCATGCAAGATACAGGCGTATTATTAAGGAGCCGTGCAAGATGCATGCATATCATTCAGAAGCCATGCAAGATGCAGGCATATTATTTAGAAGCCATGCAAGATGCAGGCATATTATTTAGAAGCCATGCAAGATGCAGGCATATTATTCAGGAGCCGTGCAAGATGCACACATATTATTCAAAACCCTGCAAGAGGCATGCATATTATCAAGAAGCCATGCAAGATGCAGGCATATTATTTAGAAGCCATGCAAGATGCAGGCATATTATTTAGAAGCCATGCAAGATGCAGGCATATTATTTAGAAGCCATGCAAGATGCAGGCATATTATTTAGAAGCCATGCAAGATGCAGGCATATTATTCAGGAGCCGTGCAAGATGCACACATATTATTTAGAAGCCATGCAAGATGCAGGCATATTATTTAGAAGCCATGCAAGATGCAGGCATATTATTTAGAAGCCATGCAAGATGCAGGCATATTATTTAGAAGCCATGCAAGATGCAGGCATATTATTTAGAAGCCATGCAAGATGCAGGCATATTATTCAGAAGCCATGCAAGATGCAGGCATATTATTTAGAAGCCATGCAAGATGCAGGCATATTATTTAGAAGCCATGCAAGATGCAGGCATATTATTTAGAAGCCATGCAAGATGCAGGCATATTATTTAGAAGCCATGCAAGATGCAGGCATATTATTTAGAAGCCATGCAAGATGCAGGCATATTATTTAGAAGCCATGCAAGATGCAGGCATATTATTTAGAAGCCATGCAAGATGCAGGCATATTATTTAGAAGCCATGCAAGATGCAGGCATATTATTTAGAAGCCATGCAAGATGCAGGCATATTATTTAGAAGCCATGCAAGATGCAGGCATATTATTTAGAAGCCATGCAAGATGCAGGCATATTATTTAGAAGCCATGCAAGATGCAGGCATATTATTTAGAAGCCATGCAAGATGCAGGCATATTATTTAGAAGCCATGCAAGATGCAGGCATATTATTTAGAAGCCATGCAAGATGCAGGCATATTATTTAGAAGCCATGCAAGATGCAGGCATATTATTCAAAGTCCTGCAAGATGCAGGCATATTATCAAGAAGCCATGCAAGATGCAGGCATATTATTTAGAAGCCATGCAAGATGCAGGCATATTATTTAGAAGCCATGCAAGATGCAGGCATATTATTTAGAAGCCATGCAAGATGCAGGCATATTATTTAGAAGCCTGGCAAGATGCAGGCATATTATTAAGAAGCCATGCAAGATGCAGGCATATTATTTAGAAGCCATGCAAGATGCAGGCATATTATTTAGAAGCCATGCAAGATGCAGGCATATTATTTAGAAGCCATGCAAGATGCAGGCATATTATTTAGAAGCCATGCAAGATGCAGGCATATTATTCAGAAGCCATGCAAGATGCAGGCATATTATTTAGAAGCCATGCAAGATGCAGGCATATTATTTAGAAGCCATGCAAGATGCAGGCATATTATTTAGAAGCCATGCAAGATGCAGGCATATTATTTAGAAGCCATGCAAGATGCAGGCATATTATTTAGAAGCCATGCAAGATGCAGGCATATTATTTAGAAGCCATGCAAGATGCAGGCATATTATTCAGGAGCCGTGCAAGATGCAGGCATATTATTTAGAAGCCATGCAAGATGCAGGCATATTATTTAGAAGCCATGCAAGATGCAGGCATATTATTTAGAAGCCATGCAAGATGCAGGCATATTATTTAGAAGCCATGCAAGATGCAGGCATATTATTTAGAAGCCATGCAAGATGCAGGCATATTATTTAGAAGCCATGCAAGATGCAGGCATATTATTTAGAAGCCATGCAAGATGCAGGCATATTATTTAGAAGCCATGCAAGATGCAGGCATATTATTTAGAAGCCATGCAAGATGCAGGCATATTATTTAGAAGCCATGCAAGATGCAGGCATATTATTTAGAAGCCATGCAAGATGCAGGCATATTATTTAGAAGCCATGCAAGATGCAGGCATATTATTTAGAAGTCATTCAAGATGCAGGCATATTATCTAGAAGCCATGCAAGATGCAGGCATATTATTTAGAAGCCATGCAAGATGCAGGCATATTATTTAGAAGCCATGCAAGATGCAGGCATATTATTTAGAAGCCATGCAAGATGCAGGCATATTATTTAGAAGCCATGCAAGATGCAGGCATATTATTTAGAAGCCATGCAAGATGCAGGCATATTATTTAGAAGCCATCCAAGATGCAGCCATATTATTTAGAAGCCATGCAAGATGCAGGCATATTATTTAGAAGCCATGCAAGATGCAGGCATATTATTTAGAAGCCATGCAAGATGCAGGCATATTATTTAGAAGCCATGCAAGATGCAGGCATATTATTCAGAAGCCATGCAAGATGCAGGCATATTATTTAGAAGCCATGCAAGATGCAGGCATATTATTTAGAAGCCATGCAAGATGCAGGCATATTATTTAGAAGCCATGCAAGATGCAGGCATATTATTTAGAAGCCATGCAAGATGCAGGCATATTATTTAGAAGCCATGCAAGATGCAGGCATATGATTTAGAAGCCATGCAAGATGCAGGCATATTATTTAGAAGCCATGCAAGATGCAGGCATATTATTTAGAAGCCATGCAAGATGCAGGCATATTATTTAGAAGCCATGCAAGATGCAGGCATATTATTTAGAAGCCATGCAAGATGCAGGCATATTATTTAGAAGCCATGCAAGATGCAGGCATATTATTTAGAAGCCATGCAAGATGCAGGCATATTATTTAGAAGCCATGCAAGATGCAGGCATATTATTTAGAAGCCATGCAAGATGCAGGCATATTATTTAGAAGCCATGCAAGATGCAGGCATATTATTTAGAAGCCATGCAAGATGCAGGCATATTATTTAGAAGCCATGCAAGATGCAGGCATATTATTTAGAAGCCATGCAAGATGCAGGCATATTATTTAGAAGCCATGCAAGATGCAGGCATATTATTTAGAAGCCATGCAAGATGCAGGCATATTATTTAGAAGCCATGCAAGATGCAGGCATATTATTCAGGAGCCGTGCAAGATGCACACATATTATTCAAATAGAAAAGGGGGTAGGGAGGAAAAGGAAGAGAGAGACGAAAGAGAGATGCAGGGAGGGAAGGAGAGGAAGAGAGAGAGCGAGGAGGGATGCTGGGAGGGAGGGAGAGGAAGAGAGAGAGAGAGGAGAGATGCAGGGAGGGAGGGAGAGGAAGAGAGAGAGAGAGGAGGGATGCTGGGAGGGAAGGAGAGGAAGAGAGAGAAAAACAAAACAAAAGAGAGGATAGGGAAAAAAGACATAAAACAACCACTCTCCACCCCCACCCTCACACTCCCCTTCCCCGCCCCCTCGGAAGAAGAAAGAAAAAAAGATGTTTCTCAGTCCTCCTTCCTTCCCTAACCAAGCGAGCGTCACTCAATTCCATATGTATGACAGAACGCGAGAGATTGGCCGAGAATATATTTAGCAAAAGACGCTTTTTTTCATTTAATTGAGGGAGGAGAGAGAGGGAGGGAGAGGGAGCTGAGAGGAGAGAGATGGAGAGGGAGAGGGATAGGAAGAGAGAGGGAGGGAGAGGGAGCTGAGAGGAGAGAGATGGAGAGGGAGAGGGATAGGAAGAGAGAATAGAGAATCTCTTTGCATGTACATGTACTCATGTACGAGCGCATGTGTTCCTATGTGTGTATCCGCGTGTCCATGCCTGTGCGTGTATGTGTGAGTATCGACCGAGGAACAGCACAATAAGGCTCGTCCTCCCCGCGATGCAATAGGCCAGTGACGTCATTTGGATGTTGAAGAGCACTCTGTTTTTGTGTGAAGTCACGGGCTCTTTTCGCGGACTGCTTGATCACTAATTAGTCCGTAGGATATTTGCGGTATTAACGATCCCCTGTTCTGTGCTTGCCTAATGACATGGAAAGTCAATGAGGCTGAGGGTGGAGAGGAGGGAGAGGGATAGGAAGAGAGAGGGAGCTGAGAGATGGGAGATGGAGAGGGAGAGGGATAGGAAGAGAGAGGGAGCTGAGAGATGGGAGATGGAGAGGGAGAGGGATAGGAAGAGAGAGGGAGCTGAGAGATGGGAGATGGAGAGGGAGAGGGAGAGGGAGTGAGGGAGAGGGAGATGGGATAGGAAGAGAGAGGGAGGGAGAGGGAGCTGAGAGGAGAGAGATGGAGAGGGAGAGGGATAGGAAGAGAGAGGGAGCTGAGAGATGGGAGATGGAGAGGGAGAGGGATAGGAA
>NW_028234411.1:10594157-10596657 GCF_977035675.1 Penaeus japonicus
AGATAATAGGCTTGATTAGTCTTTCCTTTAGCAAAATAATCCAGAGAAAGGAAGTGACTAAGAGAGCTAGAGGGTCTGCGGCTGGTCTGATCTGAAAGAGAAAAAAAGGAGAACGCATTTCTTAAGTTCTCTTAAATTTCTTGAATTTATTTTTACACATCTATATACGCATCTCCCGTTTTTAAATGAAGTAGCAAAGAATACCGAATCCAAACAGCAAATTATGGCAAAACAGATAAACGATTTAAAAAAGGGGAGACTCTAAAAGGGAAAATATGAGATATTAGACGTAATCAGATGTATTATGGAAAATATGTGTCATGGGTTTTGCGATTGAATAAAGGGAGCGCAGAGGACGTACACAAATGCAAGATGGAAAGGAAAGCCCCGAAGTTAAAGGGGAGATCATGAGGTAAAAGGGGAGGTCATGAGGTAAGAGGGGAGGCCATGAGGTAAGAGGGGAGGTCATGAGGTAAGAGGGGAGGTCATGGGGTAAAAGGGGAGGTCATGAGATAACCGGGAAGATCATGAGGTAAGAGGGGAGGTCGTGGGGTAAAAGGGGAGGTCATGAGGTAAGAGGGGAGGTCATGAGGTAAGAAGGAAGCCGCGAAGTAAAAGGGGAGGCCATGAGGTAAGAGGGGAGATCATGAGGTAAGAGAGAAGGCCAGGAGGTGCGAAAAACACGTAATTTGCGAGTCGTGATCGTGAAGTCTGTGTCGAATCTACAACAAATGGGTGACTTACGATTGGCAGGGGACTCACGCAGGTGGCAGGGAGGCACGCGCACGCCATGTACGTGTAATACAAAGGAGAATATCCGTTTCTTTCCATCTCTCTCCGTGACCTCCTCTTCCTCTTCTTTCTCCTATTCCTCATCCTTCACCCGGTTTCTTATACTTCCTCCTCCTTTGGTCCTCCCATCTATTTCTCTCTCTCTCTCTCTCTCTCTCTCTCTCTCTCTCTCTCTCTCTCTCTCTCTCTCTCTCTCTCTCTCTCTCTCTCTCTCTCTCTCTCTCTCTCTCTCTCTCTCTCTCTCTCTCTCTCTCTCTCTCTCTCTCCTCCTTCTCCTCCTCCTCCCCATTCTCATTCTCCTCCCCCTCCCCTTGCTCTATCTCCTCCTCCTCCTCATTCTCCTCATTCTCTTCCTCTTGTTTTTCTTTCTTCTTTTCTTTCTCCTTTTCATCCTCATCCTCTGACCTTTTTTTTCTCTTCATAATCATCTTCCTCCCTTCTCCCCCTCTATCTCCTATTTACCCTCTTCCCTTTAATTCTCCCCATCTTCCGCTTTTTCTCTCGCCTCTTAATTCTACTCCCCCTCCTTCTTCTCCTCCTCCTCCCCCTCCTCCTCCTCACCCTCCCGCTCCTTCTGCTCCCCCTCCCCCTCCTCCTCCTTCCCCTCCCCACTCCTCCTCCTTCTCCTCCCCTCCTCCTCCCTCTTCTCCTTCTCCTCCCTTCCTCCTCCTCTTCTCTCTCCACCTCACTCCTCACTCCCCACCCCCCACTCCCCACTCCCCTTCCCTTCCTCACCTCATTTCCTTATCAGCCAGCATGGATTATGTCCTTACCCCAGCCGAGTCCTTCTGAGTGAGATCATTTTTGAAAACAAAAACAAAAAGAAAGACCAAAATCGATTAATTCGCGAGAAAAGGGGGGGGGGACACATCAACACATCAATGGCTGAATGAGTCACAGAAGTTGAGTACGTTACAACCTAGATATCCTATACTCATTCGAGAAAAAAAGATAATGAGGCAAACGACCCCACCAAGACACACACACACACACACACACACACACACACACACACACACACACACACACACTTACGCCCGCACGTACCCAAAACCACACTCTCCACATTACCAGTTCACACGCTATACACTTCACTAAGCCTCATGTTACCGAGGCTTGAGTCATGTCTACGAGAGCAATCAGGAGCTAACTTGGAGTTCCTGAAATCTATCATTAAAGTCAAATGATAAGGCAGAATAAACTCGGGAGTTCTCTAGTGGGGGGGGGAGACATCTCCCTCGCCTCACCCCCCCTCCCCCCTCACCCCCAAGACAAGGAGACGACAGGAGGGACGAGGGACCAGTGTGTGTGAGGTTTGGGTATCAAGGGGTGGGTTTGGCTTGGATGTTTAGGCTCTCGGTTCGGGGGGGGGGGGGGGGGGCTTGCTGTTGGGTGTTGATTCGGCGCTGAAGGCTATGCATGTGTGGGCTTTTTTATAGTATAATGTCTATTGGAATAGTTGTAATGCAGAGATAGAGAAGGGGTAGAAAAGAAGGGAAGAGAGAGAGAGGGAGAGAGAGAGAGAGAGAGAGAGAGAGAGAGAGAAAGAGAAAGAGAAAGAGAGAGAGAGAGAGAGAGAGATCCTTTGATTTTGACAGGAGAGAAAAAGAGAGTGAGAGAGAGAGATAGTTAGATATATAGATAGAGAGATAGAGAGAGATAGAGAGAGAGAGAGAGAGAGAGAGAGAGAGAGAGGCACCATTACCAG
>NW_028234411.1:10606657-10616657 GCF_977035675.1 Penaeus japonicus
CCCACCCACCGAGGAGCCAAAGCCCCGCCGTCAGATTGTTACGAGAGACACAGATGTGCCTTCGTCTGATAAACACCTGAGAGAGTTTGGAACGTGGGCGTAAGGGTGGGGGTGGGGGGAGGGGGGATGGGGGGGTTGAGGGAGAGGGGAGGGGGGATGGGGGTGGGGGGAGTTGAGGGGGAGGGTAGGGGGAGTTTGATGAGAGGGGGAGGGGAGAGGGGGGGAGTTGAGGGGGAGGGGAAGGGGGTTTGATGAAAGGGGGAGGGGAGGGGGGGTTGATGAAAGGGGGAGGGGAGGGGGGGGGTGATGAAAGGGGGAGGTGAGGGGGGTTTGATGAAAGGGAGAAGGGAGTTGAGGGGGAGGGGAGAGGGGAGGTTTGATGAAAGGGTGTGTTATATGTGAGGACGGGGTATTGAGGTGTGGGGTGGGGGGTGGGGGGGAGAAGGAGGAGAAGGGGGGGAGAGAACACACTTGTTTCGATTGAAGTTAAAATGGCGAGGTGTTTTTTTTTTTTTTTTTCATCTCTCTCCTAGAATACTAATACATAAATGGTCTTTTCTGTGTGTGCGTGTGTGTCAGTGTTTATAAATTATATTCATATTTTAATGAGCAAAAAAATATATGATCAAATATAAAAAACACACATGGAAACTCCATTGATTTGAATGACAAGCTGTCACCATTTTTTATTCCAGTTTTTATGTCCACATCGCATATTAGTTGTTGTATTTGTTGCTGTATTTGTTTTTGGATTGTTTCTGTTAATGAAGTTGAGAATAACAATTTCCTTTCGTATTGAAGTAATTAAAGGTTTTATTAACGAGGAGTCACGTGAAATAAAACGAATGTTAATTGTTAGGAAATTGTTAGGAAATTGTTAGGAAAAAGAACATTTTGTAATTCTTTATAATAATCATTTTTGTTATAGAGATGGAGGGAAGAGGGAGAAAGAGATGGAGGGAAGAGGATGAAAGAGATGGAGGGAAGAGGGAGAAAGAGATGGAGGGAAGAGGGAGAAAGAGATGGAGGGAAGAGGGAGAAAGTGCATGTAGAGGGAAGAAAGCGGGCGAAAGAGATGGAGGGAAGAGAGGAGAAAGAGATGGAGGGATAGGAGGGAGAAAGAGCATGGAGGGAAGAGGGGAGAACGAGAAGAGCTGGAGGGAAAGAGAAGTCGGAAGCGGAGAAGGAGATGGAGGGAAGAGGGAGCAAAGTGAGATGGAGGGAGAGTGGGGAGAAAGAGATGGGAGGGAAGAGGAGAAAGAGATGGAGGGGAAGAGGGATAAGACGCGGAGGGACAAAAAAGAGGGAGAAAAAGAGATGGAGGAAGAGGGAGAAAAGAGAGTTGGAGGGAAGAGGGAGAAAGAGATGGAGTGAAAGGAGGGGAGAAGAGAAGAGGGAAGGAAAGAGAGGAGAAGAAGAAGACGGAAAGAGAAAGAGGGAGGAAAAGAAGAGGGAGAAAGAGATGAAGGAAAGAGGGGAGAAAGAGAGAAGGGAAGAGGGAGAACGATATGGAGGGAAAGAGGGAGAAAGAGATGAAAGGGAAAGAGGATGAAAAGATGGAGGGAAGAGGGAGAATGGAGATGGAGGGGAAGAGGGAGAAAGAGATGATGGTAGAGGGAAAGGAGTATGGAGTGAAGAAGGTGAAAGAGATGAGGGAAAGGATAAGAATGGAGGGAAGAGGAGATAGAGATGGAGGGAAGTAGGAGAAAGTGATGGAGGGAAGAGGGTGAAAGAGATTGAGTGGATGAGGTGAAAGAGATGGTGGGAGAGGATGAAAGAGATGGAGGGAAGAGGAAGAGATGGAGTGAAGAGGGAGAAAGAGAATGCAGAGAGAGGGAGAATGTGAAGGGAAGATGAAAAACATCGATGGAGGGAAGAGGGAGAAAGAGATGGAGGGAAGAGGGTGAGAAGAGATGGAGGGAGAAGGAGAAGGAGATGGAGGAAGAGGGAGAAAGTCTCATGGAGGGAAGAGGGGAGAAAGCGAGATGGAGGGAAGAGGGCGAAGAGAGATGTAGGAAGAGGGAGAAAGAAAGAGATGGAGGGTAAAGAGGGCGGGAGAGCAAAGAGATGGAGGGCGAGAGGGAGAAAGAGATGGAGAGGGAAGAGGATGAAAGACGTTGGAGGGTGACGAGGGAGAGGGCGAAAGAGATGGAGGGAAGAGGGAGAAAAGAGATGGAGGGAAAGAGAGTCGGAGAAGGCGGATGGAGTGGAAGAGGAGTTCGAATCGAGATGAGGGAAGCGGGAGACAGAGAGGAGGGCTGGAAGTCGGAGAGAAGAGCGGACAGAGCTGATGGGAAGAGGTGAGAAAGAGATGGAGGGAAGAGGGACAAGGATGGAGGGAAGAGGGACAGAAAGCATATGGGAGGGACAGAGGGAGAAAGAGATTGCGAGGTAAGATGGGAGAAAAGGATGGAGGGAAGGGAAGAAGGAGAAAGAGAGGAGGGAGCGGGAGAAAGAGATGGAGGGAAGAGAGGGAAAAGAGATGGAGGGAAAGGGGAAGAAAGAGATGGAGGGGCGCAGGGAGGGTGAAAGAGATGGAGGACGAGGGAGAAAGAAAAAAGATGGAGGGAAAGAGGGCGAGAAAAGCAGGACGGAGGGAAGAGGGAGAAAGAGATGGAGGGAAGAGGGAGAAAGAGATGGAGGCAAGAGGGAGAAAGAGATGGAGGGAAGAGGGAGAAAGAGGTGGAGGGAAGAGGGAGAGAGAGATGGAGGGAAGAGGGAGAAGGACACGAAAGGTCACCTGAGGCGGCCATGACGGAGGCGAGAGCCAGCAATGCGGTTCCTGTCCCTGTCATCAGTCGGAATCGCCTTCCGCCGAGCGGCCTCCTTGCTAGAGGCCGTTGCAGCCAGGCTCATTGAAACAGCTCTTCGCGGGACGCTCATCATGGTGCAACCATGAAGCAGCACTGTTATGATTGTGATAGAGTATTAGACCCACTGTGAGTCTTTCTCTCTCTCTCTCTATCTATTTCTCTCTCTCTCTCTCTCTCTCTCTCTCTCTCTCTCTCTCTATATTCTCATCTTACTCTCTCTTCTCATCTCGCTGGTCCTCCCGCTCTTCGCTCTCCTCTCTTTCTCATCCGCTCTCTCTCGCTCTCTTCTTCTCTCTCCTCTCTCTTCTGTCAGCCTCCCCCATCTCACATCATCTTTCTTACCTATCTCTTTTTCTCTCCGCTCCTCTTCGTCCACCTCTTCTTCTTTTCTTACTTTCTCTGCTCTCTCCCTCCTCTCAATCCCCCACCCTCGATGATTCTTCATTATAGACGCCCAACTCTCATCAGCCAATCGCTCTAGAACTCGATCACCTTCTCTCTCCAGCCCCCTTTTCCTCCTCGTCTCTCGTCGCTCTCAGTCAACAAACCCTCATCTCTAATCTCAGAAAGCCTCACGCTTCTGATCTCCGATTCAACTAATCCGCCCAATCCCACCCCTTACAATCGTCTACTACCGACACATACTGAAATCTCACCTCTCGTCCCACACTCTCGTCTCTCCATCTCCCTCTCGTCTCTCTCTCTCTCTCTCCGCTCTCTCTCTTCTCTCGCTCCTCATCTCTCTCTCTCTCTCTCATCGCTCTCTCTCTCTCTCTCTCTGCCTCTCTCTCTCTCTCTGGCCTCCTGCCTCCCTCTCTCTCTCTCTCTCTCTCAACCTCTCTCACTCTCTCTTTTCGCTCATTTCTCTTTCTACAAACTCTCTCTCTTCTTTCACATCTCTCTTCCCCTTCCTCTCTGTTCCTCTTCTCTCTCTCTCTCTCTTCTCTCTCTCTCTCTTCTCTCTTCTCTCTCTCTCTCTTCTCCCTCCTCGTCGTCTCTCTCTCCCTCTTCCTCTGTCTTTTCTCTTTCTCTCTCTCTCTCTGTCTCTCCTTCTCTCTCTCTCTCTCTCTCTCTCTCTCTCTCTCTCTCTCTCTCTTTCTCTCTCTTTCTCACTTTCTCTCTCTCTCTCTATTTCTTTCTCTCTCTCTCTCTGTCTTTCCTTCTCTCTCTCTCTCTCTCTCTCTCTCTCTCTCTCTCTCTCTCTCTCTCTCTCTCTCT
The DNA here is from genome assembly GCF_977035675.1 of Penaeus japonicus. Classification (NCBI taxonomy): domain Eukaryota; kingdom Metazoa; phylum Arthropoda; class Malacostraca; order Decapoda; family Penaeidae; genus Penaeus; species Penaeus japonicus. The sequence goes on from NW_028234411.1 coordinate 10,610,689, forward strand.
CTCTCTCTCTCTCTCTCTCTCTATCTATCTATCTATCTATCTATCTATCTATCCTTAGAAGTCAGAAGATCCAAAGATTTAGCCATAGGCTGTGCGTTGGACAAAGACATACATAAACACACGTATGTTTTTGGTTGACTTTGGCGTCGTCAGCATTGTTATTGTGTTTTTGTTATCCTTGCCTTTTTTAAGAAGTAGCTTTGGTAGGACTGCTGTGTTATTGTTTTTTTTTTTTCTTTCTTTCTTTCTTTCTTTTTTTTTAATGATTTTTATCATTGTTATTACTATTATTTCTATTGATGATTTGGTATAATTTTTCATCGTTGTTAATGATTATTATTATTATTATTATTACTATTATCATTACTATCGTTATTATTATCATTATTATTGTTATCATTACTAGTAGCAGTAGTAACACGATCATTAAGAGATTAATGACCTCAGTGATGACTCACTTATTGATAATAACATGAACACGAGTAATAAAAATGGAGATTAAAGTTGATTAAAAACATTTCCTCTATAAATCCACGACTTTTTTTATGATCCACACCCACGCCCATGCAAGAACACGGGCGTCGGAGTTCCCAGCGAGGGCAGGTGTGTGGGCGTGGTTGGGCGTGGAGGAGAATCAGGTGACTGTCATCATAAACACGTCAGGAAATCAGAATATTCGCGGGCGTATGGCGATCCCCCTCAACTCCCTCCCCCCCCCTCTCCCTCCCTCTAATCCCCTCTCCTATCCCCCCCTCCCCCTATTCACACAACCTCCTTTTTTTCCCTCTCATCCTCCCTTCCCTCTCCCTCCCCCCTCCCCTCCCTTCCCCTCCCCCACACACACTCTTCCCCGCTTTGCCCCCCCCTCACCCCCCCATGCACGCAACCTTTTCCGTATACTCCCCCCCCTCCCGCTTCATTACCCTCCCCCCTCCCCCATACACCAAAACCCTCTGACCCACTTCCCCTCCCCCCTTACCCCTATCGACCCCCACCCCCTACCCCCTTCATTTCGTACCTTTGGCGCGTGTGGACGGTAGGCGTGAACCCCCCCCCCCCCCCAACCACATCCCCCCATCCACCAAGACCCCTCCCACCCCCTGCCTTCGTTACCCCCTCCCCTCTCCTAAATAAAACCCCGTTAACCTGAACACCAATCGTCGCACGCCCGGTGACTGATCAGCATATGTCACTTCCTCCTCGTGGCCTTCCCTTAAAAAGAAGAACAAAACAAAACAAAACTAAAATATCATGATCAATAGATCGAAATACCCCCAAAAATGGTAATGACACAACCGCTCAAAAAAAAATATGAATAATCCATAGATAATAAGATATTACAAGAGAAATTCCGACAAAACGCATTTTTTTGAAAAAAAAATTTCGGCGATATGCTTACAGAGAAGACGGCTTCAATCCTCGCGAAATTTAATTCCCGCAAATGTGTTTCGTCAATCATATTCGCTCTGCCCCCCCACCCCCCACCCCCGCCTCTCTCAAGGTGATGGGGAGAGGTAAGTGAGAGGTGAGGGAAGGAGGAAAATAATGATAATAAGAATAATAATAAGAAAGAAAATAATGGCGAGGAGAGGAGATATAAGGAAGAGGAAGAGGAAAGAGGTTATAATATTATTTTTTTTTTATAAAGGAAGGATATAAAAGAGAGAAGAGACATCTGAAGCAATCTCGAAGAAGAGAAGAACGGAGATGGAGAAGAGACGAAAGCGGGAGAGGGAAATAAAGGAAGATGACTGGAAGACGCAAATAAAGAAGAGAGGAGGAGGAGGGAAAGACGAAAATAAGTGGAGGTGAAGAAGATAAGAGATACAGAAGAAGGAAGAGAGAAGAGGAATAAATGGGAAATGGAGTAAACAAAAATCAAGAATAGAAACGAAGGAGAGAGAGAGAGAGAGAGAGAGAGAGAGAGAGAGAGAGAGAGAGAGAGAGAGAGAGAGAGAGAGAGAGAGAGAGAGTCACTGAATGAATGAATAAATGAATGAATGAGTGAAAGAGACAGAGACAGAGACAGACAGATAGAATAACTGAATGAGTGAGTGAGTGAGTGAATGAGAAAGAAACAGAGAGAGAGAGAGAGAGAGAGTGAATGAATGAATGAATAAATTATTGAATGAATGAGTAAGAGACAGAGACAGAGACAGACAGACAGACAGACAGAAAGACAGAGACAGAGAGAGTAACTGATTGACTGAACGAGTGAGTGAATGAATGAGAGAGAAAGAGAAGGAAAGAGTGTGTGTGTGAGAGAGAAAGAAAAAGAGAGAGAGAGAGAGAGAGAAAAAAAGAGAGAGAGAGAGAGAGAGAGAGAGAGAGAGAGAGAGAGAGAGAGAGAGAGAGAGAGAGAGAGAGAGAGAGAGAGAGAGAGAGAGAGAGAGAGAGAGAGAGAGAGAGAGAGAGAGAGAGAGAGAGAGAGAGAGAGAGAGAGAGAGAGAGAGAGAGAGAGGCCATAAAAAAGAAAGAAAGAAAAAAAAAGAAAGATGGAGAATAGAAGAACAAAAAAGAGAACAAACAGAGCGAGAGCCTAAGACAAGAAGAAGCAAGAGCGAAGGAAGTGAACAGGGTAAAGGGGAATAAAAGAGAAAGATAGGAAAGCAGGTTGGTTAGGAGAGGAATGAAATGCAAATAACAAACATGAAAAAGTAGAAGAAGAAGAAGAGACATATCCCTCTCCCTCTTCCTCTCCCTCCTTTCTTCTTTCCTTCCCTCCTTCCTTTCTCTTCTTATTCCCTCCCTCATTTCCTTCTTTTTCCTCCTTCTCTCCCTCCCTCTCTTCCTCCCTCCCTCACTCGCTCCCTACTTCTTTTTCCTTCCCTGCTTTTTTTTCCCTCCCCCTTCTTTCCCTCCCTACTTCTCTTCATCACTCTCTCCATTCCTCCCTTCCGCCCTTCCTTCTTCCCTACCCTCTCTTCCTCCTTCTCTCCCTCCCTCCCTTCCTCCTTCCCTCCCTCTCACCTTCCTTCTTTCCTTCTCTATCATCCCCTCCCTCCTTACTTCTCATCCTCCCTCTTTCCTTTCCTCGCTTCTTCTTTACAATCGTTCCTTTCTTCTTTCCTCCTTTTCTTCTTCCCTCCATTCATCCATCCATCCATCCATTCATCCATCCATCCCTCCCTCCTTCCCTCCCTTCCTCCCTCCCTTCCTTCCATCCCTCCCTCCCTCCATCCATCCCTCCATCCTTCCATCCCTCCCTCTCTCCCTCCATCCCTCCCTCCCTCCCTTCCCTCCATTCCTCCCATCTTTCCTCCCTCCCTCCCATCTTTCCTCCCTCCCTCCCTCCCTCCATCCATCCATCCCTCCCTCCCTCCCTCCATCCCTCCCTCCATCCCTCCCTCCCTCCTTCCATCCATCACTCCATCCATCCCTCCCTCCCTCCCTCCCTCCATCCCTCCCTCCCTCCCTCCCTCCCTCCCTCCCTCCCTCCCTCCCTCCCTCCCTCCATCCATCCATCCATCCCTCCCTTCCATCCCTCCCTCCTTCCCTCACGTGTCCCTCCATCCCTCCCTCCCTCCTTCCCTCCATCCATCCATCCCTCCCTCCCTCCCTCTATCCATCCATCCATCCCTCCATCCGTCCCTCCTTCCCTCACGTGTCCCTCATACGTCTCCCGACTCGTCTCTCACCACATAAAACGAGCGACGGTGTTGGGTTACTTTCAGATTTCGCCTCATAATTAACATAAAGCTTCGTGCGTATTATTTAGGGGGCCTTATCTTGTCTCATGAGGTGGTGGGGGGAGGGGGGGATGAGAGGGGGGGATGAGAGGGGTGGAGGAGGGAAAGGTGGGGGGGGGTGGAGGAGGGAAAGGTAAAGGGGGGGGGAAGGAGGGTAAAGATGAGGGTAGATGATGGAGAGACAGAGGGAGGTAAGAGGAGAGAGGAGAAGGAGGAGGGGAGGAGGAGGGAAGTGAATGGGAATGAGGGAAGGGGGGGGAGGAGGGTAGATGATGGAGAGACAGACGGAGGGAAGGGTAGAGGAGGGGGGGGGGTGGAGGAGGGTAAAGATGAGGGTAGATGATGGAGAAATAGAAGGAGGGAAGGGGAGGGGAAAGGGTAGGGGAGGGATGAAGAGATGGTGTGTATGATAAGGAGAGGGAATTATATATATGCAAAAATTACCTTGGAGGTTAAGAAAGAGATTGATAATAAGATACATACTATCTATCTATCTATCTATCTATATCTATCTATATCTATCTATCTATCTATCTATCTATCTATCTATCTATCTATCTATCTATATATATATATATATATATATATATATATATATATATATATATATATATATATATATATATATATATATATATATGTGTGTATATGTATGTATGTATATATGCATTTCCCTTCCTCCTCATTTCTCTCAATAACTCTTAATCTCCTCTGCATATATTTATGTGTAAATATCTACTCTCTCTCTCTCTCTCTCTCTCTGAATCTATATATATATTTACTGTACATATATATATATATATATATTTATATATATATATATATATATATATATATATATACATTTACACACAAGTTATCAGCACATCACTTGTATGCCAAAGCCAACCCCTCCAGCCAAGCCATCGGCCTCAAACACCGAACCCAAACACATAACATATTTCTATCTCTTCAGTCAAATCTTTTGACCACATACCTACCTCCCCACACCCTCCCCACACCCTCCCCTCATCTCCCTCCCCGCCCCTATCCCCACCCCTTCAACACGCACGCCCTCCCCCCTCCCCCACCCCCGGAAAACAGAAGAAGAAAAAAAATAATTAAGCCCAACAACAGTCAAAGTAGCTGTTTAGGCCTACGTGACAAGAATAGGCCGAGGCAGGAGCTGTTCCTCCCAGGCAGTGACAGATTGCGGTGAGGTGTGCCACGCTCTCGCCGGGGTCAGTTGAGGTGCGTCTCTTGGGGAGGGACTGTGGGCGGGGTGGTGGGCGTGGGAGGGGGGGTAGTGCTCTTTACGTTCCTTGGTAACAGATGCTACTAATAGACGGTGAATGACACATTTATACATGCGTACGTCTATGTATATGTATGTGTATATCTCTTTATCTCTCTCTCTCTACCTCTTATTCTCACACACACACACACACACACACACACACACACACACACACACACACACACACACACACACCACACATACATATATATATATATATATATATATATATATATATAATATATATATATATATACATATGTGGGTATATATATATATTATATATATATATATATATATATATATATATATATACATATTCATATATATATATATATATATATATTATATATATATATATATATATATATACATATTTATATATATATATATTTATATATATATATATATATATATATATATATATATATATATATATATATATATATATATATATATATATATATATATATATGAGAAAGGAATGAGAAAGCATATTAAAAAAGTTGATTACAGAGGTTTACATGTATATATATATATATTATATATATATATATATATATATATATATATATATATATATATATATATATATATATATATAAACCTCTGTAATTCACTTTTTAATATGCTTTCTCATTCCTGCTTTCTTGATCACATCATTTTAATTATCATCATTATCATTTTCATAATTACTTTTATCATATTAGCCTTATTATTATGATGATCATTATTATATCTATCATACTTATCATTACTATCATATTCATTATCTTTATGATCATGATTATCATTAGCAGTAATTACTTCATTTTTATCATCATTTTATTATTATCATTAGCAGTAATAACTTCATTTTTATCATCATTTTATTATTATCATTAGCAGTAATAACTTCATTTTTATCATCATTTTATTATCATCATTAGCAGTAATAACTTCATTTTTATCATTTTATTATTATCATTAGCAGTAATAACTTCATTTTTATCATCATTTTATTA
>NW_028234411.1:10621657-10626657 GCF_977035675.1 Penaeus japonicus
TCTGAGGCAAAGGAAATAGTATGTATGTGAGCGCGTGCATGTGTGTGGACGAGAGAGAAATAAATTATGCATTCCTGTGTGTATCTGTGTACGGTTTGTGTCTGTGAGTGATAGAGAAAGAGAGAAAAAGGACGAGAAAGAGAAAGAAAGAGGAGCGAGGGAGAACGTAGTTCAGTATGACAAATGTAGATAAAAATAATTAACACGTTCGGATTGTCTCGCCATCAGAATTACGTGTAATTCTGACAAAGAGGTAAACGCGCTCATTACGTCTCATACGCTGTCTACTTATTCAGTCTCATTTATGCCTCTATCTGCAAGAGCGAGGGAAAGAGGGAGAGAATGAGAAAGAGAGAAGAGAAAAAGGGATTGAGAGAGAAAGAGAAAGAGAGAAGGAGAGAGGGAGAGAGAGAGAAAGAGAGAGAGAAAGAGATAGATGGGTAGATAGATAGATAGATAAAGAGAGAGAGAGAAAGAGAAAGAAAAAGAGAAAGGGATAAATGGATAGATAGATAGATAGATAAAGAGAGAGAGAGAGAGAGAGAGGGAGGGAGATAGATAAAGAGAGAGAGAGAGAGAGAGAGAGAGAAATAGAGAAAGAGAGAGAGAGAGAGAGAGAGAGAGAGAGAGAGCCTCGCAATGGGACTAATACTCTAGCACAATCATAACAGTGATGCTTTATGCTTGCAATACGATGAGCGTCCCGCGAAGAGCTGTTTCCTTGAGCCTCGCTGCAACGGCCTCTAGCAAGGAGGCCGCTCGGCGGAAGGCGATTCCGACTGATGACAGGGACAGGAACCGCATTGCTGGCTCTCGCCTCCGTCATGGCCGCCTCAGGTAACCCTTCGTGTCCTTCTCCCTCTTCCCTCCATCTCTTTCTCCCTCTTCCCTCCATCTCTTTCTCCCTCTTCCCTCCATCTCTTTCTCCCTCTTCCCTCCATCTCTTTCTCCCTCTTCCCTCCATCTCTTTCTCCCTCCTCCCTCCATCTCTTTCTCCCTCTTCCCTCCATCTCTTTCTCCCTCTTCCCTCCATCTCTTTCTCCCTCTTCCCTCCATCTCTTTCTCCCTCTTCCCTCCTTCTCTTTCTCCCTCTTCCCTCCATCTCTTTCTCCCTCTTCCCTCCATCTCTTTCTCCCTCTTCCCTCCATCTCTTTCTCCCTCTTCCTCCATCTCTTTCTCCCTCTTCCCTCCATCTCTTTCTCCCTCTTCCCTCCTTTCCTTTCTCCCTCTTCCCTCCATCTCTTTCTCCATCTGCCCTCCATCTCTTTCTCCCCCTTCCCTCCATCTCCTCTCCCTCCTCCCTCCATCTCTCTCTCCCTCTTCCTCCATCTCTTTCTCCCTCTCTTCCCTCCATCTCTTTCTCCTCTTCCCTCCATCTCTTTCCCTCTTCCTCCATCTTTCTCCCTCTTCCCTCCATCTCTTTCTCCCTCTTCCCTCCATCTCTTTCTCCCTCTTCCCTCCATCTCTTTCATCCTCCTCCCTCCATCTCTTTCTCCCTCTTCCCTCCATCTCTTTCTCCCTCTTCCCTCCATCTCTTTCTCCCTCTTCCCTCCATCTCTTTCTCCCTCTTCCCTCCATCTCTTTCTCCCTCTTCCCTCCATCTCTTTCTCCCTCTCCCCTCCATCTCTTTCTCCCTCTTCCCTCCATCTCTTTCTCCCTCTTCCCTCCATCTCTTTCTCCCTCTTCCCTCCATCTCCTTCTCCCTCTTCCCTCCATCTCTTTCTCCCTCTCCCCTCCATCTCTTTCTCCCTCTTCCCTCCATCTCCTTCTCCCTCTTCCCTCCATCTCTTTCTCCCTCTTCCCTCCATCTCTTTCTCCCTCTTCCCTCCATCTCTTTCTCCCTCTTCCCTCCATCTCTTTCTCCCTCTTCCCTCCATCTCTTTCTCCCTCTTCCCTCCATCTCTTTCTCCCTCTTCCCTCCATCTCTTTCTCCCTCTTCCCTCCATCTCTTTCTCCCTCTTCCCTCCATCTCTTTCTCCCTTTCTCCTTCTCTTTCCCTCCCTCTTCCTCATCCTTTCATCTCCTCCCTCCATCTCTTTCTCCCTCTTCCCTCCATCTCTTTCTCCCTCTTCCCTCCATCTCTTTCTCCCTCTTCCCTCCATCTCTTTCTCCCTCTTCCCTCCATCTCTTTCTCCCTCTTCCCTCCATCTCTTTCTCCCTCTTCCCTCCATCCCTCCTCCTTCCAACCTTTCTCATTCGAAGCTTTCTTCTTCCAACTCCTCATTCTCTCTTTCACTCTGCTAGCCCCATTTTTCTGACTTATTTCTAACCCCTTATTCTAACCACTCTCCTTCTAACCTCTCATCCTAACCTTTCCTCTAATTCTCCCTATTCTAACCTTCATTATCCTAACCCCTCATCCTAACCTTCTCTCTGATTCTCCCTATTCTAACCTCCATTATCCTAACCCTCATCCTTACCTTTCCTCTGATTCTCCTTATTCTAATCTACATTATCCTAACCACTCATCCCTACCTCTCCTCTAACCTTCATTATCCTAACCCTCATCCTAACCTTTCCTCTAATTCTCCCTATTCTAACCTTCATTATCCTAACTCTCATCCTAACCTCTGCTCTCATTCCCCTTATTCTAACCTTCATTATCCTAACCCTCATCCTAACCTCTCCTCTCATTCTCCCTATTCTAACCTTCATTATCCTAACCTCTGCTCTCATTCTCCCTATTCTATCCTTCATTATCCTAACCTCTCCTCTGATTCTCCCTATTCTAACCTTCATTATCCTAACCCTCATCCTAACCTCTGCTCTCATTCTCCCTATTCTAACCTTCATTATCCTAACCCTCATCCTAACCTCTGCTCTCATTCTCCCTATTCTAACCTTCATTATCCTAGCCTTCCCTCTGATTCTCCCTATTCTAACCTTCATTATCCCAACCCCTCATCCTAACCTTTCCTCTGACCCTCCCTATTCTAACCTTCATTATCCTAACCCTCTTCTTAACCTCTGCTCTCATTCTCACTATTCTAACCTTCCTTATCCTAACCCTCATCCTAACCTCTCTTCTCATTCTCCCTATTCTAACCTTCAGTATCCTAACCCCTCATCCTATCTTCTGCTCCCATTCTCCCTATTCTAACCTTCATTATCCTAACCCTCATCTTAACCTCTGCTCTCATTCTCCCTATTCTAACCTTCATTATCCTAACCCTCATCCTAACCTCTCCTCTGACTCTCCCTATTCTAACCTTCATTATCCTAACCCTCATCCTAACCTCTGCTCTCATTCTCCCTATTCTAACCTTCATTATCCTAGCCTTCCCTCTGATTCTCCCTATTCTAACCTTCATTATCCCAACCCCTCATCCTAACCTTTCCTCTGACCCTCCCTATTATAACCTTCATTATCCTAACCCTCATCCTAACCTCTGCTCTCATTCTCCCTATTCTAACCTTCATTATCCTAACCCTCATCCTAATCTCTGCTCTCATTCCCCTCACTCTAACCTCCCTGGGTCTCCAAAGCGAGGTCGATGCTGATCCCCGGGTCAGATGAAACTACCCAAGGTCACGAAAGGTCATGAGGTCAAGAACTCGTCGATAAACACAGCAGGTCAATCATGCACTTTTGAGGTCAAAGTCTAACATTTGCATAAGAAACTAGAATACAAGAGCAAAATGCAATAAAGCTAGAATACATTTTATTGTTGCATGTTGAGTTTGATTTGAAGTTCTAGCATAGAACCTGCAACTAATGCTACACTATCAAATATAGGGTCCAGATGTTAGCTATGCAATTGCAATTCTAACGAAGCAGAGGAAGAGACTGAAGGTGGAAGAGAGCGTTCATTTGCAACCATAAGTCATCAATTGACAACTAATTAACATTGCTCTTAATTATGCTGTTAAGAAAAGCTGTTTATGTATTTTTTATGTGTTTGGTATTACCTAATGTTGCTTTGTTGTTGTTTTTTCATTATCAATATTATCGTTGTTATTATCATTATCATTATGGTAATACCTTTTTTATCATTATCATTATGATAATTATTTTTTATCATTCGTTTTCATTATCATTATTGTTATTTTTATCATCATCATTTTACCATCATCATTATTCTCATTCTCATTGTTGTTATTATTATATTACTGTTATTATATTACTGTTATTATATTACTGTTATCATCATCATTATCAATGTTATCATTCTCATTATTGTTGTCAATATGACTGTCATCATTATCATTATCAATGTTATCATTGCCATCATTATTATCATTATTATAATTATCATAATCATTACTATCATTATCAGTATCATCATTATTATTCTCATCATTATTACTATTATCAATGATATTATCATCATCAGTATCATTGTTACTATTATAGTTGTTATTATCATGGCCATCATTATCATCCTTATTTTCATCATTAACTTTATTATCATAATCATCATTTTAATCATCATTACCATCCCCATCATCATCACCATCATAACCATAACCATAACCATCACCATCACCATCACCATCACCATCATCATTATCACAATAAATATCACCATCATCATTAACATCCTTCATCCTTATTATTGATGCTACCAAAACATCATTCACAGAAATAGGAATGACAATTGAATGTGGAATTAATGTGGAATGTGGAATTAATCTTGAAATCGAGAAAGAATGTTCATTGAGAAATTCGTAGTTTTAGGTGGATGTTCATTCATTTATTTTATTCATTTATTTATTCATCTGTTTATATATATTTATATACATATTTATTTATTTTTTTATTTATTCATTACTTTATTTGCTTATCAACGTATTTATTTATATGTCTATGTATATATTTACTTCTTTATCAGTTTCTTTGCTTTCTTATTATTTATTATTTATCCGTCTTCGTTATCTCGAAAAGTCTTCCTTCTTCTCTATCTCTCTATCGTTCCTTCTGCTCACCAATCCTTCTATCCTTCTATTCTTCTTTCTGTCCATCTCTCATTCTTCTTCCTCATCTCACTCAATCTTCTTTC
>NW_028234411.1:10631657-10634157 GCF_977035675.1 Penaeus japonicus
GAATTCCGTCGTGCAGCCGCGGGACACAGGGCGATCCAATCCCCTATTTACACAATCTGCCACCTTTGTCATGGCTGTCACAATAACCAGCACCTGTTTCCCCGCTCGGCCCGGCAAGCCACTCGCATCCCACTTCAGGTTTTATGAAGAGCATGAACCGTGGCGTTAACGGTCGGGCATGTCGAGGTAGTGAGGCCTCCATCAGCTAAAGGAAACAACGTCATTGTTTTGTTTGTGCGGGCCTTGTCCTGTCCAATCTCCCGCGCAGCTTAAACGGCGCAGGAACACTGCATGTGGGTGTGGATGGACGCCGATGAGTGAATTGTGTGCGGGCGTGTGGGCGTGTGTGTGTGTGTGTATTTGTGTGTCTGTGTGTGTATGTGTGTGTCTACATATCTATCTATTTATTCTCTCTCTTTCTATCTATCTATATTCTCTCTATCTATCTATCTTCTCTCTCTCTCTCTCTATCTATCTATCTATCTATCTCTTTTCCTCTCTCTCTCTCTCTCTCTCTCTCTCTCTCTCTCTCTCTCTCTCTCTCTCTCTCTCTCTCTCTCTCTCTCCTCTCTCTCTCTCTCTTTTTTCTCTCTCTTTTCTCGCTCTTTCTCTTTTCTCTCTCTCTCTCTCTCTCTCTCTCTCTCTCTCTCTCTCTCTCTCTCTCTCTCTCCTCTCTCTCCCTCTTCTCCTCTCTCTCTCTCTCTCTCTCTCTCTTCACTCTCTCTTCTCTCTCTCTCTCTCTCTCTCTCTCTCTCTCTCTCTCTCTCTCTCTTTCCACTCTCTCTCTCTCTCTCTCTCTCTCTCTCTCTCTCTCTCTCTCTCTCTCTCTCTCTCTCTCTCTCTCTCTCTCTCTCTCTCTCTCTCTCTCTCTTGTTCTCTCTCTCTCTCTCTCTCTCTTTCTCTCCTTCCTCTCTGCCGGAACGTATGTGTATATGCTTCCGTACGTGCATGTGTGCGTGTGTATGTATGTGTGTGTGTGTGTTTAAAAGCGCGAGTGAGTGTATGTATGGGCTTGCGGGTGTATATTTATTTTTGAGCGGATGTCAGCAACTCGTTTTTTAGGTGTATGTGTTGATGTCTGGCCATTCTGTGTATTTTTGGTAGCGCGCGAGAATTATGCACCTTTTTCATACCCATACCTATTAGAATATTTCTAAAATAGGTTTCTCAACATCTTTTCCCTGCAGCCTTTTTCTTTCTTTTTTTCTTTTTTTTATGATGGTTTTAATTATTCTTTGTTTAAAAGTGTGGCTAGATATTTAGGTACACTGTTTTGTGTTAGAATTTAAGAATTTTTAAAAAAAAGTTATTTAACATTACTTACTTGAGTTACTTGAGAGTTACTTGAGAGTTACTCGAGAGTTACTTGAGAGTTACTTCAGAGTTACTTCAGAGTTACTTCAGAGTTACTTCAGAGTTACTTCAGAGTTACTTCAGAGTTACTTCAGAGTTACTTCAGAGTTACTTGAGAGTTACTTTAGATGTTACTTAATGAGTGACTTTAATGTACTTCTGAAGGAGAGAGAATAAGACCAGTAAAAGAAGTAATAAGAATAATATGAGGGAAAGAGGATGACAGGTATACAAAGAGTGAGAGACAGAGGAAGAGAAAGAAAGAGGGAAAGAGATGCAAACAGACAAACTGATAGATAAAGCATAAAAGTAAGAAAAAAGTAAACAGAAACTTAGAAACTTGAATGAAGCAAAAAGGAAAAAGGAAAGACAATAAAGCGAACAGAAATAAGAGAGAGACAAGAAATGAAGAAAGGAACTGAGGAAGTAAGAAGGAAGATAAAGAAGGACAAGAAAGAGGTAGATAACTATCATAGTGAATGATTAATAATGATCAGAGATAACAATGATAATAATAGTAAAGGTAGGTTGTAATAACTAATAACAATGTACTAATTAATAACAATAATTATGATAGTAATTATAAATAATGATGATGGTAATAACGATAATAAATATGATAATGTTAATAATAATGAATGATATAAAATTATAAATCGTAATAATAATGAATAAAAGTGGTGTGAAGAAAAGGTAAGAATTAAATAAAAGAAAATGAAGATAAATTTTGAAGAACAGAAAGACACATAAGCGAAAAATGCACGAAAGGACAAACGGTAAGAACAAAGACAAAAAAAGATAAAGGAAAAATCAGAAAACAACATAGTGGACCAAAGACATAAAGAATAAGAGAGAGAAAAAGAAAGAGAGAGAGAGAAAGAACAGAGAGCAAGAACAAGATAGAGAGAGAGAAAAAAAAGAAAGACAGAAAGAGAACAAGAACGAGAACAATAAAGAAAAAAGAAAAAAAACAGAGAGAGGGAAGAAAACAATGAAGGAAGAACGGAAAAGGACAAGACGAAGGTCAGAACGGGGAGAAGACAAGGGGAGGCGGCGACGGAGGCACAATAAACCTCCCCCATGGTGGCGGCACCATAACACGCCCGCGCCGCCACAATATTAGCGGGCGTTGATGGCTTTGTGGGTG
>NW_028234411.1:10661402-10668902 GCF_977035675.1 Penaeus japonicus
CTTATTCTTGATTTATATAATTTCCTTGATTATCTGCATTCTTAGAGTCGTTGGATTTGTTTAGTTAACACACGTTTGATATAAAAAAAAATGGGTTGTTATCTCCAGCAGGTAAATGAAAGGAGATAAAAATGATAAAAATTATTGCATACACAATGGCGTGGTTGAACATAGGTTGCAGTAGATGTTTTGAAAGGGACAGAAGTTGTAGTGCAAGCAGTGCAGTAGTAGTAGTAGTAGTAGTAGTAGTAGTAGCAATAGTTGTAGTGATAATAATAGTAGCGGTGTGGTGGTGGTAGTAGTAGTAGCAATAGTTGTAGTAGTAGTGGTGGTAATAGTAGTAGTAGCAATAGTAGTAGTGGTGTGGTGGTGGTAGTAGCAATAGTTGTAGTAGTAGTGGTGTGGTGGTGGTAGTAGTAGCAATAGTTGTAGTAGTGGTGGTGGTAGCAATAGAAGTAGTAGTAGTAGTAATAGCAGGAGTACTGGTAGTAGTAGAAATAGCATGGGTTGTTATTGTTGTTGTTTTTATTATCACTATCATTACCATTATTTCAGAATGTCCAGAATTTCCATTTTGTCGTTTTTGTTATCTATATCTTAATTATTGTGCTGTTATTCTTTATTGATTTATGATCAGTACCATTTTCATCATTACTCCTATTATCATTGTTATTAATCTTATCATTACTATTATCATAATCATTATTATTGCTATTATTATAATTTTCATTATTGTTCTTAGGATTATAATTATTATTTTGTTTCATGCGATGAAAAAAAGAATCTATCTATCTATCTATCTATCTATCTATCTATCTATCTATCTATATATATATATATATATATATATATATATATATATATACATATCTGTGTGTGTGTGTGTGTATGTATATATATAGATAGAGATATATATATATATATATATATATATATATATATATATATATATATATATATATATATATATATATATATATATATATTTGAACATCAGTTTTATTCATCTACGTATCTTCCCTTGAATTCATTTTATTATATTATATTTTTCAACAATATTCATGATATAATGATAAATCCGACAACTTATCATAATTGTCATTGCCACTATTATCATTATCATTATTATCATTATTATCATTACTATTATTATCATTATCATTATCATTATTATTAGTAGTATTATTGTTGTTGTCATTATTATCATTATTGTTATCAATATCATCATTATCATTATCATCGTTACTAGCAGTAGTAATAGTGGTAGTAGTAGTAGCAGTTATCACCATCGTTATTAATATAATTGATGCATCTCGATCATGAATCGAAATGATGAAGGAAAAGAGACAATTTGTTTTTGTCATCATTAACTTTTACTTATTTTTGTTTTGTTTTTGTAATGCAGCGGTAGTAATAGTTGTTTTGATAGTAGTTGTAATAGTAATCGTAGTAACAGCATAGCATCATCTGCAATTATTGTAGTAGATGCTGCAAAAGTATTAGTATTAGTAGTGTTAGTACCGAAGTAGCAATGGTAGTAATAGTAGTTTCAACGCAGTAGTAATGGTGGTTGTAGTAGTGGTAGTGGTAATGGTGGTGGTGGTGGTAGTAGTAGAGTAGTAGTGGTAAAAAAAACAGTAGTATTGGTAGAAGTAATAATTGTAGTAGTAGAGATAGTAAAAGTAGTAGTAGTAGTGGTGGTAGAAAATATAGTAGTGGTAGAAGTAGTAATTGTAGAAGTAGTAGTAGTGGTAGAAAAAGCAGTAATAGTAGTAGGAGTGGTAGTAGTAGTAGTTCGTAGAAATTTTAATAATGGTAGAAGTAGTAATTGTAGTAGTAGTAGTAGTAGTAGTGGTGGTGGTAGAAAAAGCAGCAGCAGCAGTAGTAGTAGTAGTAATAGCAGTAATAGTAGCAGTAGCAGTAGTAGCAGCAACAACAGAAAAAAGTAACAGTAGTACATATTATAACAACAACAGTACAAGATCAGAAACATCAGCACTCCTAAAAATCAAAGAAACCAAAGAACTACCGCAATGGCACCCCCGAAAGCAGAAGCAATAGCAAGAAGCAAAAAAAATCACAGCGAGGACGCGGCCCCTTTGAAGCTCGTGTCCTCACCGTCTCGAATCCTTTGCGCTTAGTCTTCCGCCTCCTTCTCGCCGCTTCTCCCGAGCACAGCACATGAGGCAAGGTAGATGCTGCTGATTAGGAATGATGCTTATAATCCTATTGGTTTTCTCTCTAAATAACGAAATTCTTACGTCATGACATGATCTGCAGATGTCCGACTCCGAAAAAAGGAGAGAGAATATATATATTGGAAAGTGTTTTTTTTTTTTTTTTTTTTTTTTTTTTGTATTTCTTCTTCTTCAAGTTTTGGTCTCGATTCAATGAGTTTCAGAGTCATGCTGGCTGAGTCATTGGATGTTTTTGCTTTCGTTCGATTAGATTGAAGGTATTTACATATCTCATCTTTCGCTTATGTTTGTAAAGATGTTTCGTGATGAACGTTGGGTTGTATGTATTTTTTTTTTTTTTTTAACTGCCGAATTGTCATGTCGTACAGATGGATCACATGGTTCATTTACGCTCTTTCTCTTTCTCTCTCTCTCTCTCTCGATCTTTCTCTCTCTCTCTCTCTATCTATCTATCTATCTATCTATCTCTATCTATCTATCTGTCTCTCTTCTTCCCTTCCTCCCTTCCTTCCTCCCTCCATCCCAGCCCTCTCTCTCTCTCTCTCTCTCTCTCTCTCTCTCTCTCTCTCTCTCTCTCTCTCTCTCTCTCTCTCTCTCTCTCTCTCTCTCTCTCTCTCTCTCTCTCTCTCCCTCCCTCCCTCCTCCCTCCCTCCCTCCCTCCCTCCCTCCCTCCCTCCCTCCCTCCCTCCCTCCCTCCCTCCTTCCCTCTCTCCCTCCCTCCCTCCCTCTCTCCCTCTTTCTTTCTTCCACCTTCCTCTCTATCTACCTAGCCCTCCCTTTCCCATTTGAATGTACAAGATTACCCATCAGAGGAAATAATATGCTTCGCTATCTTTGCATCTTTCCAGTTATGCGTGTCTCTTGATATATGCAATGTGCATACCTGTTTTGCATGTCAAGTAACAAAAAAAAAAAAAGTGTTATCTCTATCAAAATTCAATTACCATCGTGCTGCAAAATGCGTGTCAACACTTAACATCATTTTCCCTTTTACACGTAAGCATTTTTCTTGCCCCATTTACTCGTCTATTTACGTTTCTTCCCACTACCTCCCTCCTTCCCTCCCCTCTCCCACCCCCATTTTAAAGTCCCCTCCCCTCCTTCCCTACCATGTCATCCTCCCTTCTCCCCCCTCCACCTTCTTTACCCCCACCCCCTTTAAACGCCCCAACCCCTACCCCCACCAACCACCCAACCCTCCCCTCCCCTTCATTCCTAGGACCTCCCCTTCGAACCCTACTTCCCCTCTTCACCCACCTCCCCCTTCTTGCCCCCCCCACCCCCAACCCCTACCCCGATATCACTCCCTAAACCCCCCTCCCCCCCTCCCACAATGCTAAATCCACACCTACCTTATACCCACCTCCCTACCCCTACTCTCTCCCCCCCCTCCCCCTTCCCCTCCCCCTATCCCCCTCCCCTCTACACCTGCCCTTCACTCTCACTCTCTCCTCTTTATTTTTCATTACATTCATTTATTCTTCTTCTTATCAGATAATCCAGCGAGATCTGCGGGAATCCCTTAGCACTTCCATCGCCAGAGTTTGTCATTACGACCTGATATTACCCGAATTCTGTGAATGGGACGGCTTGCATGATCCGGTTGCAAATCTGATGCGTCCGATTATACTCTGCTCCCAAGAATGCTCCCGGATTTTGCGAATGGAACGGACGTGGAAGGGGGAGCGTGGGAGAGGGGGGAGGGAGGAGGGAAGGGGTGGGGTAGGAGGATGGATGGAAAGGGTGGGTGGGGGGGGGGAAGAGGAGGGGTGATAGGGGAGAAAAAAGGGAATAGTGGGAGGAGGAGTTGGAAATGGAGAGAGAGGAAGAGGGAGATGGGACGAGGTGGTGGTGGAGGAAGGGGGAGAGGAGCAGGGGTGGGGATGAGGAGGATTAGGAGGAAGAGGAAGACAAAGAGGAGGGGGAGGAAAAGGAGGAGGAAGAAGAAGAAGGGGAGGAGGAGGAGGAAAAAGAAGAAGAAGGGGGAGAGAAGGAGGCAGAGAAAGGAGGAGGAGGAGATAATTATTTGGAATAAGAAGAGACATCGGTAGGTGAACAAATTATTCGAGAAGTGAATAAACAAAAATAATTCAGTGATTGAAAATGAATGGACGGATAAGACATAATCATTATCATAAAGTGATATAAATATAATAATCCTCATTAATACGTATATGTTTAGTATTTTCTATGTAAATTAAAAGAAAAAAATATCCGTTCCTCTACATTCACTGATGCTTATAAACAAAAAATATATAAATAAATAAATAAATAAAAAAGCGGCCGTTCAATCTAATTATCATTATCATTATAATTTCCCAGTGGATTACCAATTTCATTGTCCTGGTCGGTTTATCAAAGTTACATTACTCACTACAGCGTTCGCTCTTCAAGCCCAAAAGTGATTCCCTCAAGCACAATACTTATAGCAGTCACCATACACAGCCGTCCATCCAAGCAACGCGCACACCACAAATGTTCATCCAAGCACTGTATTCACCATAGTAGTTCATCCGCACACTGTAATTTTCCAAAATGATTGCGCTCGCCTAGATTACGACCGTATAAGCTATCTCAGTGTTGAATACGCCACAGTTTACCACACTGGTCAACAGAGCTTTAAATACGGTATGGTGGCTCAACTAGGCGTTAAATTCACCACATTGAGTTGGCCTGCCGCTGAATATATGCCTTGTGTACATGTGCGTGTTAATATGTTTTATGAATGTATACTTACATACATATTCACATACACAGAAAGGATAAACACACACACACGTTTAAGTACACTCACAATAGCACGAGCGATCGCATGATGAGACACATACCCTTTACCCTACGCGGGCTCACAATCACATACGCACATACGCGCACACACACACATACACACACACACACACACATACACACACAAATACACACAAATACACACGCACACAAATACACACGCACACAAATACACACACACACACAAATACACACGCCGCACAAATACACACACACACAAATGCACACGCACACACACACACACACACACACACACACACACACATATGTATAAGAACTAGCTTGCATAGTCGTAACCACACCCAGAATTTAATGAATATACATAAATAATTTAATGACAACACAATTCACTGATAAATCTATACTCGATGTTCTTAATAGTAAATACATTAATTGACAAATTGATAAGAGACGTCATGATATGATAAAAGTTCTTGGTAAGTTGCAGGCAATGTCAGACTGCGCAAGAATTCTTGTTCTTTTTTCAGGCAGATATTTATGCTTGCTTGTGAATTGTTTAAGTATGATATGCACGGGCGTCGCTAGTGTGTGCGTGTAAAAGAGTTATGTTTTGATGAACAAGTGTGAGTCTTGTGTGTGTGATGGAGAATATGTACATTTGTATGTAATAAAAGATACACACCATCATATACTTACTTTTGCAATCATCCGCATGCACATGACCACTTGCGCAAAGACAAACACACGCACACTAAAACAAATAAACACAAATACACACATATAATTACACACACAGACATACAATTATACACACACATAAACAAAACAAATACAAATACACACTCAATCGCACAAATAAACGCACGCACACAAACAAAGAAACACACACACACACACACACACACACACACACACACACACGCACATACGCACACACATATGTGCAAGTGGTGTAGCTACTACGGGTGTTCGTATGGTATGAAATTTCCAGTACTTTACACTCTCAAACACACGAGTAGTTACTTGGGACTATTGCTTAGGCTATTGCTGCCACTTGGCTATTAAACACACATTATTAAGATTTAAATGAGTCAGTCCACGCGAGGGAACAGCTAAACCACCCCGCCGTGCCCCTCACCCGTCCCCCTCCCCCTTCCCCCTTCCCCGCGTTCTCCCCTTCTCTCCCTTACTTCCCCTCTACCTTTCTATCCCTCTACCCCTCTCCCCTTTCGTTCTCTCTTCCCCCTCCCCCCCAGCACTCACCTTTCCCCCCTTTCCTCTCTCTCCTCTCCCCCTTCTCTCTCCCTCCCTCCTTTCTCCATGCCCTCTCCCCTCTCTACCTCTTCTCCCCTTCTCTTTTCCCCCTCCTCCCCCTCCT
This sequence comes from Penaeus japonicus, assembly GCF_977035675.1. Classification (NCBI taxonomy): domain Eukaryota; kingdom Metazoa; phylum Arthropoda; class Malacostraca; order Decapoda; family Penaeidae; genus Penaeus; species Penaeus japonicus. The sequence continues at coordinate 10,667,727 of NW_028234411.1, forward strand.
TCTATTCCCCCTGCCCCTTCCCTCCTTTCTCCTTTCTTCCTCCTCCCCCTCTTTCTATTCCCCCTAGTCCTTCCCCTCTTTCTCCTTTCTTCCTTCTCCCCCTCCTCCCAATCCCCCTGCCCCTTCCCCTCTTTCTCCTTTCTCCTCCTCTCCCTCCCCCCCCCCTCCTTCCTACCCAAACCCCCTGCTATCTCCCTTTCCAACCTCTTCCTTCTCCTCCCCTCCTCCTTCCTACCCCCTTCTCTTATTTCCCCCTCTCCGCATTTTTTTCTCCTCCCTTCCTATCTCCTTGCATAGTTGCTTCTCTGCATTTTTTTCATCGTTGCAAAGGTTCAGCAGCGGTAGATTATGATATTGGTGGGAATAAGGATATTATTATCATCATTACATTTCTTATAATTATTGCAATTATCATCATTATATTTCTTATAATTATTGCAAACATCCTCATTATATTTCTTATTATTATTGCAATTATCATCATTACATTTCTTATAATTATTGCAATTATCATCACTACATTTCTTATGATTATCATTATCATAATAATGATAATTATCATTATCATTATTATTGTCTCTGTCTATATAATCATCAATATCATTATCACCATTATCACTATTATCATCATTGTTCTTTATTTTAACCGTTGCGATTATCATCTTTATCATCATTATTATTATTAGTATTAGTAGTATCATTATCATCGTCATTATCATCATCATCATTGTTATTATCAATATCAGTACTAGTAGTAGTAGTATTGTTATCATTATCATCATAATTATTGTCATTGCTGTTATCACTGCCATTTTATTATTGTAATCATCATTGTTATTATAATTCTTAAGTATACTATCATTGTTATCACAACTATAACCAGTAACAGGTGTAATTGTTGCAGTAGTAGTAATAACAATATATTGCATACGTATTAGTACTTAATTAGTATCAATATCATTACCGTTATTCATCATATTCGCCTTTGTCATTATTATTGTCATTATTGTCAATATTGCTATCATGATTATCATTACTACTACTTTTATCATCATCATTATCATCATCATTACATCAATTTTCATTATCGTTATCATAATCACTATCATTACATAAATTTTCATTATCATTATCATTCTTATTACCATTATGATCATTATTACTATCATTATTATC
>NW_028234411.1:10678902-10681402 GCF_977035675.1 Penaeus japonicus
GGCAAATAGACACATTTATATATAGTTATAGGCAAAGAGATACATTTATATATAGTTATAGGCAAAGATATGCATTTATATATAGTTATAGGCAAAGAGACATTTATATATAGTTATAAGCAAAGAGACACATTTATATATAGTTATAGGCAAAGAGACACATTTATATATAGTTATAGGCAAAGAGACACATTTATATATAGTTATAGGCAAAGAGACATTTATATATAGTTATAGGCAAATAGACACATTTATATATAGTTATAGGCAAAGAGATACATTTATATATAGTTATAGGCAAAGATATGCATTTATATATAGTTATAGGCAAAGAGACATTTATATATAGTTATAAGCAAAGAGACACATTTATATATAGTTATAGGCAAAGAAACACATTTATATATAGTTATAGGCAAAGAAACACATTTATATATAGTTATAGGCAAAGAGACATTTATATCAAGTTATAAGCAAAGAGACAAATTTATATATATTTATAGGCAAAGAGACACATTTATATATAGTTATAGGCATAGAGACACATTTATATATAGTTATAGGCAAAGAGACACATTTATATATAGTTATAGGCAAAGAGACATTTATATATAGTTATAGGCAAAGAGACATTTATATATAGTTATAGGCAGAGACACATTTATATATAGTTATAGGCAAAGAGACACATTCATATATAGTTATAGGCAAAGAGACACATTTATATATAGTTATAGGCAAAGAGACACATTTATGTATAGTTATAGGCAGATACACATTTATATATAGTTATAGGCAAAGAGACACATTTATATATAGTTATAGGCAAAGAGACTCATTTATATATAGTTATAGGCAAAGAGACAAATTTATATATAGTTATAGGCAAAGAGACAAATTTATATATATTTATAGGCAAAGAGACACATTTATATATAGTTATAGGCAAAGAGACACATTTATATATAGTTATAGGCAAAGAGACAAATTTATATATATTTATAGGCAAAGAGACACATTTATATATAGTTAGAGGCAGAGACACATTTATATATAGTTATAGGCAAAGAGACACATTTATATATAGTTATAGGCAAAGAGACAAATTTATATATAGTTATAGGCAAAGAGACAAATTTATATATATTTATAGGCAAAGAGACACATTTATATATAGTTATAGGCAAAGAGACACATTTATATATAGTTATAGGCAAAGAGACACATTTATATATAGTTATAGGCAAAGAGACACATTTATATATAGTTATAGGCAAAGAGACACATTTATATATAGTTATAGGCAAAGAGACACATTTATATATAGTTATAGGCAAAGAGACATTTATATATAGTTATAGGCAAAGAGACATTTATATATAGTTATAGGCAAAGAGACATTTACATATAGTTATAGGCAAAGAGACATGTATATATAGTTATAGGCAAAGAGACATTTATATATAGTTATAGGCAAAGAGACACATTATATATAGTTATAGGCAAAGAGACATTTATATATAGTTATAGGCAAAGAGACATTTTTATATAGTTATAGGCAAAGATACATTTATATATAGTTATAGGCAAAGAGACATTTATATAAAGTTATAGGCAAAGAGACATTTATATATAGTTATAGGCAGAGACACATTTATATATAGTTATAGGCAAAGAGACACATTTATATATAGTTATAGGCAAAGAGACACATTTATATGTAGTTATAGGCAAAGAGATACATTTATATATAGTTATAGGCAAAGAGACACATTTATATATAGTTATAGGCAAAGAGACAAATTTATATATATATATAAGCAAAGAGACACATTTATATATAGTTATAGGCAAAGAGACACATTTATATATAACTATAGTTGTATTTATCATATTCGTGCTGGTATAATATGCACCCTTCGTTTCTTACTGTTGAACAGAGCAATTGCAAAACACGTGAGTTTCATTAAGTGGTCACTGTTTTATGATTATGAGTAAAAAGCTTTTAGTAATGTTGGCGGTAGTCGATGCATTATTTCTTTCTTAGTTTTTAGTTTGATTTGAACATTTTGATATGCATTTAGAAAGCTCTTGATTTTTGTGTCTCGTAACTAAAAGCATTGTGGTCATTCGTCACACGTGCTTAGTTGATCCGATGTTTTTTTATCATTTATTTCCTTAAATTACATGGGATTTTATATATATTGCGATTATCAACATCATCATCGTCATCATTATCATCATCATCATTACTATCAGAGAGGAAGAAGAGAAAGAGAGAGAGAGAGAGAGAGAGAGAGAGAGAGAGAGAGAGAGAGAGAGAGAGAGAGAGAGAGAGAGAGAGAGAGAGAGAGGGGGGGGGGGGGGAGAGAGAGAGAGAGAGAGAGAAAGAGAGAGAGAGAAAGAAAAAAAGTAGAGAGTAGAGAGAGAAAGAGAGAGAAAGAGAAAGAGAAAGAGAGAGAAAGAAAGAGAGTAGAGAGAGAAAAAATAAAAAACCTGC
>NW_028234411.1:10693902-10698902 GCF_977035675.1 Penaeus japonicus
AGAATAATAACGAGCCATGATGATAATAATGGACAGTACAAATCGTGACAATGATAATTTGATTTGTATATTAATAACATAGTTAATGAGGTATTGATAACGATTGATAGTGTTCATAGTAATGTACATCAACCCCCCGACACCCCTTTTTTTTTTTGTTTCTCTTCCCAATTTACCGGCTCCCCCCCCCCCCACCCAATCCTGTCTGACACCTCCCCACTTTAATACCTTTAGTTTCCCCCCCCCCCCCCCCCCCCCCCCCACCCCCCCCCCCCCCCCCCCCCCCCCCCCCCCCCCCACCACCCCCCCCCCCCCCCCCTACCCCCAAAATTCCCCTCTGACTCCCTCACCCCATCAACTCCTCCCTTTATCTTCCTCTACACTCTTCCCCCAACCCCTCCTCAGCCCTCCTGCTCCTTCAACGCCCCCCCCCCTGTCTTCTTCAACTCCAACTTAATACCCCCTCTGTCTCCCTCCCCCTTCCCTCCTCCCCCATCAATTCCCCTCTGTTTCCTTCAACCCAGCTCCACCTCCTCAGTCCTGTTCAACCCCCCTCACCCCTCCCGACTCACCCTTACACCCCTTCAGTCTCCCCCCACTCTGTCTAGCTCAACCCCCACCCTCTGTCCCCCCCCCCTCTATCCAGCTCAACCCCCTCTCTGCCCCTCCCCCTCTGTCCAGCTCAACCCCCCCTCTGTCCAGCTCAACCCCCCTCTGTCTCCCCCCCCCCCTCTGTCTCCTCCCCCCCTCTGTCTTCGCCTCTGTCCATCTCAACCCCCCTTCTATCTCCTCCCCTCCCCCCCTCTGTCCATCTTAACCCCCCTTCTCTCTCTGCCACAGTACCCGCCCTTCCTGTGGGTCCTGCACGGGGAGCGGAACACGGACAGGGACGTCGCCGGCACCGTCTTGGGCAAAGGGACGTCCTGGGAGCTCATGAGGACCTTGGCCGCCTTCTTCAACTTCCGCCCGGAGCCGAGGGTGGCGCTGGGGGACGTGGTGGGGCGGAGGGACGCCAACGGACGCTGGATGGGCGCCCTCGAGCTTCTGAAGGAAGAGGTGGGTGTGGGAGGCGAAAGGGAGGGGAGGGGAGGGGAGACAAGGAGGGAGGGGGGAAGGGAGAGGGATGGGGAGTGCAGGATGGGGTGGAGGGGGAAAGGATAGTGCAGGGTGGGGGAGGGAAGGGGAGAATAGGGTGGGAGAGCAAAGGGGAGGGGAGCAGGGATGCAGGGGTGTGGAGGGGAGCAGTGAGTGGGTAAGGCAAAGAAGACTAAGGGGATAGGAATGGGGAGAAGGGGGGGAGGGAATTCTGTTTTTTTTTTTTTTCTTTCTTTCTTTCTTTCTTTCTTTCTTTCTTTCTTTCTTTCTTTCTTTCTTTCTTTCTTTCTTTCTTTTTCTTTTTTTGACAAGGTATGCGAAAGGGGATAATAAGTAGGACTTTAACAAATATCTTGAGATTTAAAAAAAAGTTTTCTTTATGGGTATTGTATTTTCTTCCAATTCTTTTTGTCTTTAATTGACATTTATCTCTTCTCACTGTTCATGTTGTTGTTATTGTTTCTTCTTCTTTGCTATGTCATCACTTTATCCTTTCTCTTTTCCTCTCTCTCCCTTTACCTTATTGCTTTCTCCCTCACTCGCTCCTTCAATCTCCCTTCTCTCACCCTGTCTCTCTCATTCCTTCCCATCTTCTCAATTTCCCTCCTTCTCACCTTCCCTCCTTCTCCCTCCCTCTCTCCCTACCTCCCTCCCTCCCTCACTTTCTATCTTTCTTCCCTCCCTCATTTTCTGTTTCTAGATCCCGCCCCCCCCCCCGTGCCTCTGCCTCTTACCCCCCTCCGATCCGTCCCTTCCCCAGGAGGCCGAGTTCACCGTGCTGCCCGTGACGGTGTCGAGCCCCCGGGAGGAGATCGTCGACTTCTCGATCCTTCTGGGAACCACCACCTTCGGGATCCTCGTCCGCCGCCCTGCCTACGTGCCCAAGCCGGACGCCCTGCTTAGGCCCTTCAATGTGGATGTGAGATGGCGTCGCTCTTTTCTTCTTCTTAGACAGTAGAATACATGTCATGTGTGTGTGTGTGTGTGTGTACGTGCATAACACTTACACGCAATAACACACTACAACGACACGCACACACGACACACACACACGCACACGCATACGGCACCACACGCACACACACACACACCACACACAAAACACACACACCACTCACACACATATATACAAAGATATAAGTATGTGAACGTGTATATATATATGTATATATATATATATATATATATACTATATATATGTGTGTGTTTGGGTGTGTGTGTGTGTGTGTGTGTGTGTACGTGTGTGTGTGTGTGTGTGTTAAATATAATTTATATATTATATATATATTATAATATATATATATATATATATATATTATATCTTTTATTTATTTTTGGTAATATATATATCTATATATATATATATATATATATATATACTGTATATAATATAGGTATATTATGATATATATATATATATCTATAAATTATAGCTATATATATATATCTATAATATATATATTTAATTATATATATATTTAATATATATATATTATTTATATTATATTATATTATAAATATATATTATATCTATATATTATATATGTATACAGATACAGATACAGATACAAATATGATATCAAAGTTTAGGTAGAGAAAATAAAAGAAACACGGGACACAAAAGCGACCGTCGTTTTTCTCCGTTTCATAAGACAGAGAACGACTATGAAAAATGTCCAGCACAGTGACGCAAAGAACCGTCCCTTGTATTTAGACAAAAAAATGAAACGAAGGCAAGAAACAAAGGCATAACGTATGACCTCTGAAGAAGTGGCTTAATCGAAACGCCATAGTTTTGTTTTTCGCGTTCTGTGGTTGCGTCTCATGCCCGGAGAAAACTCAACAATACCTTCTCTTGCAACACACAGTAGTGTATCATGTGGCTTTCTCGACATCTAAAAATAGATAAATAAATAAATAAAAAATAATAAAAAATAAAAAAGCTGCTTAGAATGCCAAAGAAAAAAAATACCTCTAACGTAAGAAAAAAAAATAGAGCCAAAAATCCGACACAAAAATTACCCAATGTAACAAAGAAGAAAATATCTCACGAAGGTCTTCCCCATCTTCCCCATCTTCCCCAGGTGTGGCTTTGGATCTTGGGCATGATGGGGATAATGGGGCCCCTCATCTACCTGATCATCCTCCTGCGAGTGCGGCTGTGCAAGGGCGACCCCACACTCACCAGGATCTTCCCCATAGACCAGTGCGTTTGGTTTGTCTTCGGCGCCATGATGAAGCAGGGCAGCGTGCTCAGTCCGATATCAGGTTGGTCTCTCTTCCGGGAAGGGGAGGGGGGGGGGAGTTGGGTTTTTTGTTGTTGTTTTTTTCTTACCGTTGTTTATACTAATTCATTTTCATTATGCTGACTGTGCTACTGTATTCATCTTCGATATGCTGACTTTGCTGTTGTATTCACCTTCGGTTTGCTGACTATGCTCTTGTATTCACCTTCGATATGCTGACTATGCTGCTGCATTCTCCTTCGATATGCTGACTGTGCTGCTGTATTCACCTTTGACCTGTTGCCTGCGCTGCTGTATTCACTTCCGACATATTGACTGTGGTACTGTACATACCTTCGAAATGCAATGCCATTCACCCTCGACATACTGACTCAACCATTGTATTGACACTCGCCATGTTGACTATGCTATCCACCTCCGCCTTTCTGACAAAACAAAATTATTGATTATCGAGAAGTCTACCATGTCAACGTCTGTGACAAAAACCCATATCCTACCAACTTGACTCCCACAATTCAATCTTACTCTCGTAACAACATACAGTACTTCAATCTCTAAACTCTCCTCTATTTCCTTTTATTCTGCGGCAGTGTCTCATCTCTCCTCTGTTTCTTTTCATTCTGTGGCAGTGTCTCATCTCTCCTCTATTTCCTTTCATTTTGTGGCAGTGTTTTATCTCTCCTCTATTTCCTTTCATTCTGTGACAGTGTTTTATCTCTCCTCTGTTTCTTCTTCTCTCACGCCTCACGCAGATTCCTCTCGCATCCTGTTCGCGACGTGGTGGCTGTTCATCACCATCGTCACGTCCTTCTACACCGCCAACCTGACGGCCTACCTTACGTTCAACAGCCTCGTCTTACCCATTGAGAAGGCCGAGGACTTGGGCAAGGACCCGAACATCAAGTGGGTGGCTTTCAGAGACGGCGCCCTTGCTGATATCATCATGGTGGGTATTGGGGCTTGGGGGTGTGGGGGTATGGGGTGTGGGGTGTAGGGGTTTGGGGTATGGGGTTTATGGGATGTTTGTGGGCGGTATTGTTTTGATTTTCTTATTATTGTTTATATATTTTTTTTTTATGTATATTATCCCTATTTTATTTTTATTTTTATATATTATTTATATTTGTTTTATTAATTCTTTTTAATCCCCCCTTTTTTTTATGGGTTATATATGGGTTATGGGTTATTGTCCTATTTTTTATTATTATTATGGGTTTTTATTTTAATATTTATATGGGTGTTATGTATTAATATATTATATTTTATATTAAGGGGGTTATTTATGGGCTTTTTAATTATTATTATTTTTAATTTATAATTTATTGGATATTATTTTTTATTTTCTCTGGCGGTTGATGGGGTATTTTATATTAATATTTTATGGGGCTGGTTCTATTAATATAAATAATTTTTATTATATTTATGGGGTTCTAGGGTGTGGAGGTTTGTCATGGAGATAAGGGGGGAAAGGGGATCTCTAAGTAGGATGGAATATTTCTGATTATTTAATTGACTATGGAATGGACGAATTCATCAACCTGTCATAAAAAAAACTACCGTAAGGTAAAAATATGTAGCTCATAAGTAGCCAGGTTGCCTGACAGACATACAGATATACATATATACTCAAACAATAAAGGAAAAAAACACAAGCAATAC
>NW_028234411.1:10708902-10711402 GCF_977035675.1 Penaeus japonicus
TATATATATATATATATATATATATATACATATATGTATATATATGTATATATGTATATATACATATATGTATATATATGTATATATAAATATATATATATATATATATATATGTATATATAAATATATATATATATATATATATATATGTATATACATATATATGTATATATATGTATATATATACATATATATGTATATGTATATATACATACATGTATATATATATATGTATATGTATATATACATACATGTATACATGTATACATATATATGTATATATACATATATCTTTCACTCTTTCTTTTTCTCTTGCTTTAATTGTCTCTTTCTCTCTCTATTCCTTTCTCTTGCTTTCACTATCTCTCTCTCTCTCTCTCTCTCTCTCTCTCTCTCTCTCTCTCTCTCTCTCTCTCTCTCTCTCTCTCTCATCCTATTATAAACTTACCTGTCGTAATTCATCATCCGTCAACGACACTGCTATAGTTAACCTTACGAATAGCTGTCATCACTTCAGCACGCTATTGTACTTTCTTATCGTGATAGCATTGTGTGTTTCCTTCGGCGCCGACGCACATAACGACACTCCCTCCCTCCCACCCTCCCCTCCCTCTCTTCCCTCTCTTCTTCCCTAACCATTCCACTCTTGACCCCCCCACCCCTGGTCCTACAAAGGTCCCATCCCCTTCTCCCTATCCCCCTCACCTCCGTCTCTATTCCCCACCTTCCCCTCCCTCACCTCAATCCCCCGCCTCTCCCTCCCTCCCTCTAGTCCCCCTCATCCCCTTGTCCCCCTCCCTCTCCCTCCCTCCCTTCCTCTGGTCACCCCATCCCCTTGTCCCCATCCCTCTCCCTCCCTCCCTCTAGTCCCCCTCCCTCCCTCCACTCCCTCCGCTCCCTCCCTCTAGTCCCCCATCCCCTTACCCTTACCCTCCCTCTAGTCCCCGTCCCCATCCCCTTCCCCTCCCTCCCTCCCTCCCTCCCTCTAGTCCCCCATCCCCATCCCCTCCCTCCCTCTAGTCCCCCATCCCCTTCCCCTTGTCCCCCCTACCCCCCACCCCCTCCCCCACCGCCGCCGAAGCCGCCGCCACCGCCGCCGCCGACAGAGAGATCTCGCATGCGTTCAGATTTATATGCAAATCAGTACCGTGAATTCCGCTCTCCCTGCGGGGTACGTACGTCAAAATTGTTGTACGGATAAATATATACTCCCGATGCGTTCCCTGCCACACAAATACTTACAAGCTTATGTACACTGACACAGACACGCTTGTTGACGTATTGTGGAGCAGGATAAGGAAACGTGTTAAGTATTGGGTAACTTTGTGAAAGCGATTTCGTTGGAAAGATCATGGATAATTGATATATATTTATTATTTATCTTTTTGATTGTTTGTTTATTTGTCTATGTTTTTTATCTATTTACCTTTTTATCTCTCTATTTTTTTCTATCTCTCCATTTTTCTATTTATGTGTTAATCTTCTGTCTATCTATTTATCAATCCATTTTCTATCTATTTTGTTCTGCTTATCTATCCTTCTCTTTATACACCTATCTTTCTATGAGGAGATCGTCGACTTCTCGATCCTATTGGGAAATACCACCTTCGGAATCCTCGTCCTCCGCCCCACCTGCGTGCTCAAGCCGGACGCCCGGCTTATGCCCTTCAACGTCGACGTGAGAATGCGTTGCTTTCTTTCTGCTTCTTTTTCTTTATATATATATATATATATATATATACATATATATATATATATATATATATATATATATATATATATATAAATGTATATTATATACTATATACATATGTAATGTATATATAATTATATAAATATATGTATATATATATAAATATAAATATATATATAAATATAGTATATATATATAATATATACATAATATATATCATACATATATGTATATATACATATATATATATATATATATATATATATATATATATAATATATATATATAATTGACATATGTACATTATATATATATATGTGTGTATACATATACAGTTATATATACATATATATATAAATATATATATGTATATATAATTTATACATGCATGTATATATGCAATAAATACTATCTATATTATATATATACATATATATATATATATATATATATATATATATATATATATAATATATATATATATATATATATATATATATATATATATATATATATATATTCATAGATATACAACAATCCACCTATCTATCCTTCTCTCTATATTATGCATATATAATATATATATATATATATATATATATATATATATATATATATATATATATATATATATATACATGTATATGTTTATACATATATATGTATATGTATATATACATACATGTATACATATATATGTATATGTATATATACATACATGTATACATGTATACATATATATGTATATATACATATATCTTTCACTCTTTCTTTTTCTCTTGCTTTAATTGTCTCTTTCTCTCTCTA
>NW_028234411.1:10748902-10753902 GCF_977035675.1 Penaeus japonicus
CACTCATGCAAATTAAGGTGACACAAGGAACCTAGGCGAAAATATAACCTTAGTGCCTTGCAAGAGAAAGAGAGGGGAGAGAGAGAGAGAGAGAGAGAGAGAGAGAGAGAGAGAGAGAGAGAGAGAGAGAGAGAGAGAGAGAGAGAGAGAGAAAGGGGAGAGAGAGAGAGAGAGAGAGAGAGGGAGAGAGAGAGAGAGAGAGAGAGAGAGAGAGAGAGAGAGAGAGAGAATGAGAGGAAGGGAGAAAGAAAGATTGAAAGCGAAAGACAGACATACAGGTGAAGAGGAAAAGACAAGAGAGGGCCAAAGAAAAAGAAAAAAAAAGAGAGAGGAGAGAAAGAAAGAGGGAGAGACAAAGACACAGGAAGGGAGAAAGAGGAGTTACAAATAAGCCATCTCACAGAATACCCACGGAACGTCTTGAGATCTTAAGGTCCTGTGACATTCTCTTTAAAGGCTGATCATCTTAGGCGACTTTGTTGTAACTGATGGATGTCTCATGGTGACATTTCTTTTTGGTGAAACTTTTATTCATGTCAATGTTTGATTAAAAAAAAAAAAAACATAAATTCGATAGACTAAGCATCAATTAAACATTAAAAGGCAATTTAATGGCATATGATGCGTAGAATAAGCTCAGTGCGTAAAGCAATATTAGAATGTAAATACGCAAAAGATAATGCAAGGTAAGATTATGCATTATGAATGAGAGACTGTGTTGCATGGTTACTCGATTTGAAGATTAAATCATGCACCGTATAAATAGATAACTGCAGAAAGTATAGGCCTTTATTACGAACTACAAGTTTCGTAATAAATGTTTTTTTTTTTTAATGCAACATTAGATTTCCTTGTTGTGAATCATGGTTCAGACAACGAAAAACAAACAAACACAAAACAAATGAAACATGTAAATTGCATGACAAAGAATGATAAATAAAAACAGATCAAATGTTTTGAAGAAACACGTAAATACAACGTAATAAACGTATCTTCAAAACATGACATAATCGAAAGGAAAATATTCATTAGGTGTGAGATCCTGTACACTTGAAAACCGGATCCACACCAATCCGGATTCATGCTATGCGATCGCGCTGAAATTAATATAATCTTGTGCTTTTTTCATACCCCGAGTGAGAAAAGGCGAGAGAGAGAGAGAGAGAGAGAGAGAGAGAGAGAGAGAGAAAGGGGGGGAGGGAGAGAGGGGGGGAGGGAGAGAGAGAGAGAGAGGAAGGAAGAGAAGAGGAGAGAGCGAGGTTAAATAGGAGAGCAAGAGAAAGAAAGAGAGGAAGAGAGAGAAAGAGAGAGAGAGAGAGAGAGAGAGAGAGAGAGCAAACAAGAGAAAGAAAGAGGGGAAGAGAGAGAAAAAGAGAGAGAGAAAGAGAGGAGGCGAGAGCGAGATTAAGTAAGAGAGCAAGAGAAAGAAAGATAGGAAGAAAGAGCGAGAGAGAGAAAGATAGAAAGATTGTAGAAGAGAGAGCAATAGTAAGTAATAGAGCAAGAGAAGGAAAGAAAGAGAGGAAGAGAGAGAGAGAAAAAAAAACGGAAGAGAGAGATGGCCCAAAACGAAACTGGAAAGATTATCATTAAGATTAATAAGTTAGCAAAGTTACTCGGCCATTAATTTGATAAATCGGCCGATTAAGACAGATTTAGAAATAATTGCGCACACCGGAATAGGTATCTGAATAGCATGATAAAGGAGCGCAATCATAAATATAGATACAAGATACAATCGGAATTCCTTCTGATTCGCTGTCTATCTATAATCATCAACGTAATTTGCATACGTGACCCAATTTTTATCCATTTTCTCTATCCTCGCCGTCGCTGTATCTAAAAAAAAAAAAAAAAAAAATCTGATTGAAGTGCTAGCCTAAATATAGCTCAGACGTGGATTAATTAGCCGAACTTTGTGAAAGTCACGTTAAAATGAGTTTCTATCTTTGTTGACATATAATTTCACGCCTAAGCGAATTCCGTGGTTCTTTTCTGCCACGCGTTAAAAAAGAAATAATAATAATAATAATAAAAATGCAAATAAAAGAATAAGAAAGAAAGGGTATATAAAAATGAAAATAGAAGAAGATACGAATGCAAAAGAAAGTGGTATTTTGAGAAGGATATAAGCCTACTTTCTCTCTCTCTCTCTCTCTCTCTCGCTCTTTCGCTCTCTCTCTCTCTCTCTCTCTCTCTCTCTCTCTCTCTCTCTCTCTCTCTCTTTTCTCTCCCTCTCTCTCCTCTCTCTCCTCTCTCTCTCTCTCGCGGTTTGAGTTGTGTAAGGCTCTCTCTCTCTCTTCTTTTTTCTCTTTCTCTCTCTCTCTACTGACACCATACCATTATAATGTTATCATTATGAGGAAATAAAACTACTCTCTCTCTCTCTCTCTCTCTCTCTCTCTCTCTCTCTCTCTCTCTCTCTCTCTCTCCTGACACCATACCATTATAATGTTATCATTATGAGGAAATAAAACTACTTTCTCTCTCTCTTTCTCTCTCTCTCTCTCTCTCTCTTTCTCTCTCTCTTTCTCTCTCTCTCTCTCTCTCTCTCTCTCTCTCTCTCTCTCTCTCTCTCTCTCTCTCTCTCTCTCTCTCTCTCTCTCTCTCTCTCTCTCTCTCTCTCTCTCTCTCTCTCTCTCTCTCTTTCTCCCATTATCCCCCGCTCTATATCCTAACAATAACAATAATGACGATAACAAAAATAACACTACGTACGCCCCGACCTTAGCCACGCCCTCCTCCCACCGCCATTGCTACCATTTACCGAAAAAAATGCCTACATCACATTTTCATAACATCCACACATCTCAAATGTTTACTGATCTTATCATATCTGGAAGATTATGATTGAGAGATATCACAAATATCATGACTGTAATACACTTATGTTTCATATCTAATGAGTATGATTAGGAGATAGTGCCAAATCAGAAAGAAAAGTTATATCTTGCAAAGATTACGTCACTGGCAATATGTCAGGACTTGCCTATTACTAGATATCCGTGGGATTGAAGGGCCTGCATTGCAGAGGTCAGCTTAAAGTTTTAATGATACAGAACGATAAAGTCTGCCATTACAAATATTACATTGCGTATCCACATTTTATGTATCACAGTTTCGAAACCGATGCTGTTACTTGATGTTATATCTTTTTTTCTTCTTATCTCTGAAGTTTTTGGAAGGAAGTTACTGCAAATGTGTAATGGTTGAAGTATCATAATATGCATGTTATAGAGAAACTTTTTAACATATTGCATGGATAAAAGATATAACGATTGTATTATATATCTTGAAATGGGATGATAATATGACATTGAGTAAAGGTAATGCCATTAGGGAAACATTAAGGTTCAATTGTATTGTATTTTTTTTACCATGTGCATAGTGCATAAGCTAAGAGGGGAACGTTAATGAGGTTTTGTAAAACAGTCCAAATGAAAAAAAAAGCTTATAAGCAGAAAGGAGCGCCATTTCATCTTCATCCTCCGAGAGCACTTACGACTGACTAAAAACGATCAGATTTTTCCTCTGATGTTGTTACCTGGCGGTAAAGCGCTCCTCCCTAACCGCCCTCTCTCTTTCCCTTGAAGATGAGTGACTGAACATTAGCCTCAGTGCAAGCACGTCTCCAGAAGTTTCCAAGAGTGAAGTTCAAGAGAATCTTAACAGATGTCTTCGATGGCGTCCGTTGAGGATGATTAAATAATTCTGACGACCATCGTGGAAACTCACCCCAGGTGTCCACAAAGTGTCCTACATTTCGAAGAAAGATGGTATATACTCTGACCCAGCCCGCAGATGGCACCGTCCTCCATCCGAATCCGTCATAACATGAACTCGTCCATCCCGACAGATTTTTCAAATGCACTGCCCGAGGAATACAGACCTTCGGTATTGAACATCTGGGGAAAGATTGCTTGCATAGCTTCGCCTTGGGGATGCAGGAAGAATGCTGAACATGAGGTGGAGCTTCCCAACATGGAGGTGTGTATGCTGTGGAGAAGAGGAGAAACAACAAAAATAAGTAAGAAAAAACAAACAAAAAGAAAAAAGAGGGGAGCGAGAGCAGCAGGAGCAGAAGAAGAGCAGAGCGGAGAAGTGTAAGAGAGGAAGCAGAAGCAGAGAGCCGGAAAAGAAGTTAAAGAGAGAAGAAGAGAGCAGCGAGCAAAGATGCAGAGAGTTAGCTGCAGTTTGGTCTCCACTCGTTCTTCCCAATTTCCTCTCTTCTCCCTCTCACAGGGACTCGGGAGACGACAGCAGCATCCACGTGTTTCCTTTGGTTTCCCGGATGACACCTCATCAGCTGACGCGAAGGGACATTGTAGCTAACTAAGGTGAATCATTTGCAGTGCGCATGATACGATTTTGTGTTAAATAACAAAGAGAATTTGGTTGTTTTACGTACAAGAAAAAGTAAAACTTCCTCCTCCCTTTTTCATCACAAAATGATGTTGGTATTCAAACGCACCTATATAAGTAATAATGTTATTTAAGATTATAAAAGTTATGATACGAAAGTTGTAAGTAAGGAACGTACAGTCATACATTTGATGTAATTTATCATCAATTTTTATATCACCATAAAAAATCAATGACATAAACACACCCTCTCGTATCAGAATCAATAACATATGTATTATAGCTGTATTGTAATACTGACTACAGACTTCACACTCATGGTCTGCACAGATATTGAATAATAATCAATACGAAGTATCTATATTTACTCAATGCTGAAAAGGCATATGCTGTCCAAGCTCATCCACCCTCATAATCACTATCACCATCATTGGCATCGTGATTATCAGCATCACCAATATTAATCTCCCCAATTATCCTCATCACAGTTACCATGATATTGCCACGAAAATGAAATTAATGAAATGGATGAAGAGATAAGATACTAATGAATCATCATCAGTCTCCGCTTTGATACGAACCGACAATCTGACAGTCAAACGTGTTAAGGATAGGGAACATATCCGCCTGAGGCTTAT